>NW_009649042.1:2366756-2385056 GCF_000708025.1 Charadrius vociferus | reverse complement strand
AAAGCTTCAGAGGAAAATTAAAAGGATGTATTGGCCACATTAAATTAAATTAACGGAAAAAACATCTTCTACTCCTCATACATTTACTTGGAATTTAAATTCTTTGAGGTATATTTCTCAGAGATTAATGGATGAAGGACTATCCTGACTGCTGGAAGAAGCTCAGGTATATAAACTTTCTTTACTTCACGCATAGAAAACAGAAAACTTTCTAATTTATTACATTTCTTATTATGAATATTTTGAATAGAAAGAAATGATGCAAAATATTGTATGCATTACAATTAATGTGTACACCATTTATATCTATACTCTTATTTCTTAAATTGATTTTGAAGTGCTTACTCCATTTATATACCATGAATCAAAATTAAAATGTTGAAACAAAACTCTTCCTTTTATGCTTGTTACACCACAAGATGATATGCAAAATTACGAAACAGCAGTGGATTGTGGATTCATACTAATACATTTAAACTAAAATATGCAAATGATTTATATCTATTTTATTATTTAAATTAGCGGGTTAATGATGCATGTATACAAAATTTCCCTATCCATAATCCAGCACTGCATACTTGAACGTTAGCCAGAAGAGAACTGCTTGTTCTCTCGTACCTCCCTGCATCTCTCTCTACTCAAAACTACATAAAGAAAGTTTGATAGCTGTTCCCACATCTTAATCACACTGTATTTATATGACATATCTACAACCAGCAGGTCAGCTCCATCCAACCTTGATCTTATTTTCCTTACAGATGATCAGATTATGGTCCCAGTTGGTATGCTCAACTGTTAAAAATGAACTGAGGCATATCATCACGAAATAGAACATTTTCCTTATGCTCACCTCTTTACCATAGACACTTTCGTAATTTGTACGAAACAGCTGCAGTGGTTGAGTGGTTGCTGCAAAGACAGTTTGGATCCAAAGTTCAGTCACAGGACAAGTGTTTGCAACATCTGGCCAGACTGTCCGGAACTGTTGCCACCTTTATGCTCTGTGGCAAGAGGACCGCAATGCCTCAAATATTGACATGACCTCCAAGGATTCTTTTCTTAAGCAAAATAACTTAATTCTAATGCTGAAAAAATATGTGGAACCATACACACAGCCGCGGGAAGACTACACCGGTGCAGCACTTCATCATGTGCAAAGCTGCCAAAATACAACCAGATCCAAAGAGCTGTCCAACCTGATGACCAAAACCTCTATCTCAAAAATAACAGTTCCTTCTCAGTGCATTGAATATGAAGGCAAAACATGAAATTTTTGCCTCTCATTGCTTGAAAGATGCTGAGTAATGTCAGATGGACTTGCTCTAGGCAGTTCACATTGGCCTTGCTGGGCTACAACTGATCCTTGCATCACTGAACAGATGAAACAATCTTCTGCGAAAGATTCTAAACTTCCTCGTCACCAACTCCCTTCCTTAGCAACTTCAAAACCTGTGTCTTTCTAGCCCTCCTCATTGAGACTACCAGCATCTATGTAAAATAGAATACACTTTTTTCAGAGAATGGTGCTGCCTATTACAACTGTTACAAGCATTTTATTATATAGTGTGGTTCAAATAGGAAAACCAAAGAACAGTAAGATCAGTCAACGGTGTACTTGCATCTAAGAGTTATTTATTTCTAAATCACAGATTTAGAAAAAATGAAATTTCAGAATACTCTGAAAAGGAGTGATATTTCTCTTAAAACCAGCAATTTTTCAAATCCAGACCCCTGGACGACTAAAATATCCTGGGTAGTGGAACTATCTGGTTAACCTATTGGCTATTGGGAGCAGTGGGAAGTAGTGCATTTCTAACTTGAGATAAACCGTTTATAAAGAATTGAGGCTAGTGGTGTCTGTTTTCCTTTTTAACAATGGGATACATAGTATATTACTGATTTTTATTTAGTTTCAATTACTAAGCTAATATTACATTTAACCAGTATGTTTTTAATTAAGGAAAATTATCAAATTAGCTCTATTTTTTTATATTTTATTTAAAATCCTAGAAACTAGGAAACCAAAGAAAATAATACCTGCCTCAGCACATGTGCATGGACATGCGAATGTTAAAAATAGCATATTGGTAGTACCTGGATGAACTTAAGAGGAAATAATATAGTTAATCATGTTCTTTTGGGGGAAAAAAAAAAAAGAAATAATCCAAAGATTATGCTTTAGAATAAAAAAAACCCTGAATCCATTATTTTATGACTGGTAAAAATGCCAAAAATAAAAAGCATTTTATAAATCAAGTATCTTACCTTTCCGTCCAGGGTACACATGAGGGTAATATTCATAATAAAGATCAGGCTGGTCTAAATTTCCAAATGGTTCAAACTCCATTTCTGCATTTTGGAATAGATTCAGTTTTACCAGCAATGCTAGTCTCACAAACCACAACTAAAAATTAAAACATACGAAAAAAAAAAAGGAAAACACAAGGTTTGTTATTAGCTTCAATCTCAAGCCATATCCGAATACAATTTCAACTGTCTAAGTTTTTCTGATAAAGTTTAGTAAAGAGTTTCTATGTTGCTTACTGATAAGAATCAGGATTTCTATTTACACATGCTCTTTCACAGAACACTTTTCATAAGATCATTAAAACAAAATCAGAAGGACTGCTGTTTTAACTGTTTGCAAAGGTACTGAGATTTTGAAGGGGAAGTTTAAAAACTAGCCTGCTTCAAAATTACAACATCTCTCTTTAAACTGAGTTAGCATGTAGGAATTATCAGTCTGATTTTTAATTGTTTTTGCAATTTTATGCAATTATGTAAATCTGTTATGATTTTGTTGAAATTCCATTACTAGGGCCAGAACCACGACTTGTCACCCAGTCACATTTTGTTCAGTAAAACTCTTGTAATGTTTCATCAATCTTTATTAATTTGGGTTCTTATTTTGTTATCATCATGAAACATACTTCTAACATTTGAAATCTTACTACAAAGTTCACAATCTAGATAGTGTCCACAAACTTTAGGACAGTGAGTCTTCCAAGACAGCAAGACATATTCCTTTTGACTAGTGTGATTACCTTCAAGAACACACTATCAAGACAGAATTTACTTTGAAAAATATTTTGGTTTAAATAAGGACCTACTTTACATAAGCAAACAGAAAAAGTGACTTGCTACAATGCTTTAATAAGTTCGGTTTTTAGATAACAATTAGGAAAAGAAGTTTGGTCTTGTTAAAAAAACATTACTGTGAATATTTTTGGAAAAAAAATGACAAGGTTGTACATTTACGCATACCTGTAAAGAATCTGTTGTATGGTTAGTAGGTAGTCCACTTTTTTTATAGCCTTGACCATGTGCAGTTAGAAGACGCCCACACAAGTCAACTGCTGCCCTCCAGTTTTTACTGCTCTGGGAAGAAGAAAAGAGTAAGTAGCAAAATCACGAAGTCCCTAAAATGCCCAACTGCTTATTTTGCCTGAAGCAGCTACATGTACCCATCAGTAATAATGACAAGGTCAGGAGAGCTGGCCGGTGAGCAGCAGAATGTCATTTGTCAAAGCTGCACATCTAATTAGGCAAAAAGTGAAATCAAGCATGAGAGTTACTACTATCAGATCACTAAAACAAAAGAATACACAACACCATATGGGATTCTAAACTTAAAGCTATATCATGTTTGCTAATATACCTCAATATACTACAATATTCACAATTTTGTTTTATGTTCAAAAGAGAAAAAAATAGCCAGCCAGATTTCAATAACCACATCCAACTTACTCTACTGTTATAAAGCATTTAACGTATATTCCTGCCTCAATGACTTCAGTATTTCAGATTATAAACCCTAATGCAGTTCATTGAATGAAAACAGACTTTCCTAACATTTCCCAGAACACAGAATTCCTATCATTTAAGAACAAAGGACAAGAAACAATACAATGCATAAAATGATAAATTCAGAACAATAACAATTGTTTCACCTATAAAATGTAAATACTTGAATTTCCACTGCATGGCTAACTTAAAAATACTCTTATATAAATATTTTCATTCATAAAACAAAACCATTCCTAGTTAGACAAGTGAAACTGTCTTGTCACACTATCATCTTATTAATGCTTCTGCCTTGTGTATCCTAATGTAGCCATGTAAATAGCTAACACTACCAAAAACTTAAAACACAGACTAATGCTTCATGGGTTTTAAGCTATCATACTTTTTTAACATACAGAAGAGTTTTTCAAGAGACATGTAGCCAGCAGGTCATTATAAAACAAACATATCTTGTTCCTGAAAGTACTCTTTTTTCAAATAGTTTCTTAAATACATAAAAAAATAATGATAAATGTAACAGAAAACTGGCATGTTGTCTGATGAAATGTAAAGGAATAGAATATATTTATATTGGTGCTTGCAAAGTTCAGGTATTCACCTTGAACTGGTATTTTATTAAACTCTTTCCAATGTTTAGAGTTTAGAAAACATGTCAACACAGCAAACAAAAACTGGTAGTAACAGCTGAAGAGTTTTCATGCACTCTGGCCCCCAGTTTGCAGCCATATAGTTCAAGGGGCCACTACAGTGATCACTGTGCACTGACCACCTCATCTCTCCCCTGCCTTGTCAAATCCCAGATAACAATTTGAGTTCCACTGAAAACACAGAAGTTGGCTGACAGCAAGACCACAAAGCAGCATAGCAGCTTTTGAGATCTCTACGCTCTTATGGAAGAGCAGGAATTGATAATGCATTTATAACATCCTTCAACATATATCAGTATCAATTTAGAAAAGCTGAAAGACACTGACATGGGTTACCTGAAATTTATTCTTCTTCGGCAGAGACAAATTAATTTCTTATTATACTTAGAACAGAAGAAGACACAGACTCTAAAACTGTTTAACTTTCTTCCCAAGTGAGAGTCAGGATCCAAAAATAATAATGGGACATTTATGACAAACGTAGGTGCTACAATTTTTAAAATTCTATTTCAGGCATGGACAAAAAAAACTTCATAGAACAAGACAGCCAGGAGAAGCAAGTCTGATGACCATTGTAAAAACAGTCTTTGCTGGAAAATGAAACATTATATTCTTCGTGATTTCAAAATTAGAGCTGCCTGCTGGTTATGGAGCATAATTCTCTGTGGAAGCTTAACAGAAGGCTGCTGGCAGCATAACTTAATTTGAAATTAGTAGGACACATTATTGTCTCTGGCAATTTGTACCAGACTTACAGTGGCCAGAGTTGCCAGCCCACCAGAAATGTGCTAGTTATTTCAAACACCCCAAAACCTTGCAGGTCAGTCACGTTCACATTTCCTTTGGTCTACAGCCACACAGTCCTTACAACCCAGGTGCCTTGTTCCTCAAAGTGGGATGAATTTTGTTTGTCAGTCATAAGTAGAAGCTCAAAGCAAATATGGATACTACAGCTTCAGATATAGCATCAAAAATACTGAAGAATATTTTCCAAGAATAAAATAAACATTCTATGACCATCAGGACATGGTCCTCCAGCAGCATCGTGTGAAAACATTACTTTCTCTTAGAAAAAATACTATCAACCAAATATTATTGTCAAATAGTTCACTAACACAGTATCAGCCTGGCAGAAGAACTTCTTTCTACACACAACATTAGCAAATCTTTTTTTCACAAAAAATATGGAGCTGTTGTTCTTCTAATGAAAGACACCAGCTTGTATATTTTCTGTGCTTTTTACACACTACTAGTCCAGATTTTTAACTCATTAAGGAATATTTTTGGGTTCATATGAAACAAAAATTAAAAAAAGAAAACCAAACCAAACCAATTCAATATTGACTGCTGGACATGCACCAAAGCTAGGACAAGCAGATCAGCCACCCAATAGACAATGCAATTGCATTAGTCCTTGCAGAATTTCTCTCTTCTACACAAAATCAGAAGAGGTCTTGGGGGAAGTTTACACACAGATGAGGAAATGGCATAGTGTAATATGTTTCAGAGGAAAACGATTTTATTTTTTTCTTTAAGAAAGACAGAATTTTTTATCTTTTCATTGAACTTCGTAAGTTGTCTAAGATTTAAATACAATGACTCCAGGTTTAAATAAAAAAAAGTAGACGGCAGTGCAGGATTTTGTCAGGCTATTACGCCACAGAGGTAGGAACTAAAAGTTTTCTGTAGCTTAAGGTGATAGACTTGTGTGCTACAGAGCATCCCCCGCCCACACTTCTTTCCCCTTCTCTCTTCAGTAAGAGCAGTGCGAACAGTTTCTGCACAATATGCTGTTAACTTCAGTAGTCAGAAGAGGCTTAGCTGCAAAGTAAATTTACTGAACAGAAAATTGGTTCTGTTTCACCTCAAACCAGGACACTTGCACAAAATCTGATGTGCCTTATTTGGAACAAATGCAGTATGTTTATTATCTTACTGCTTCTTTTGATCACAAGTCCAACCTAACCAAATACTGTATCTGCAGCTTTGAGAGATAAAAATGACAGCGTAAGGGGATCTCAACTCTCTCCTCCTCAACTCCTCAATCTCTCAACTCCTCATTTTACTGACTTACTTTCCACCATTTTCAAAATAAGAACCAAACTAAGACTATCATGATCCCCTTTTATTAAAAGCAATAAAAGGAAACAGCCTAAAAAACATCTGAAATGCAGTACAAAATATGAGTTATAAATTCTGATAAATCCACATCTAAAGATCTGGTAATGCTTCTAGTCCATTTGGTCAAAGTTAAAAGCAACTGAGATATTCTGTACATCCCAATGTCTTCAATAAACTTCTTTTCTACAAAGGGGGATGAAGGAATGCGATGTAGGGTAGAAAAGAATTCCAGTGACTGAAACTAGAATGTTACTTATTCAAATACAACAACAGCACTGATGGTGCTGTATTTTTCAGATTCAGAAGTGAAGAAATCTTCAGATTGATTAAAATGACCCAATACAAGCCAAAACGGTAGTCTGTCTGGAAAACAGATTTTTTACACTTCTTCCTTTTTGAATAAAGTGTCATAAGAACATTAACTATCAGAGTTTTCACTATATCTGAAAGAATGTGTTTTCATTCAATTGTGAAGTTATTCACTGATTTGGACTGAAAAAAATACTACCAATTACCTGAATACCACTGTGTCACATGTGCAACTGTTTCTTGGAAGTCTCCTTGTGCAGGTCAATTTTACTTGATCTTTTAATTACAGTTCAACAAAGATCTTTGACATATGATTGCAAACGTGTTCATATTTCTCCTTCGTATACAATACTGTACATTGTTTTCCTGAATTAAAGCAGTGAAGCTCTGGTGGTGCAACAAATACAGCTAATATCGAGGCAGAACTCTTCTGTCAAGCAGAGAGAGTCACGCGGACTGGTCATCTACAGAAAACGTGTTCAACGGAAAGGGAAATCACCTGATACACAAAGAAAATCTGTAACATTATTCAGTCTCTCATAAAACCAATTTTGACTCAGAGGTTAGCCACTGAAATTTCACCCAATAAAATGATGCTTTTTAGTGTAGAAACGCAACCACCCCCACAAGCCCCCAATTACTGTTTGTGCTACTTGTGTCTCCCATCTTCTGTCAAATCAGCTACAAAAATGTTGGAAATTGCTCACTGATTTAGAAATCAAGGAACACAGCCCCCTCCCATATTTTTAAGGATAATTTCTAATTTATTAAAGTGAATATGTATGCCATACCACTGTATCCAAGTTTGTTATATCTGAAAATATATGTAAGAGCACAACATTAATCACATGCAAAAGTAACAGTATATGATTTTTTTTAAAATAGACTCAAAGGGAGTCATTAACTCTACATGTAACACCATTAAAGTGATTAAAATGTCCTCCTCCACTAGCTATGACATTCTTCTCCCCTGTAAATTACATTGGTAGAGCACTTTCACATCAGTTAAGAAAATGCAGCTAGTAACCCTTTCCTGGTCCAGTAGCTTGAAGAAATGATTGCATACTTGAGCAAACTTTCTGTATTTAGAGTGGCAAGATACAGTAGTTGTTTTTTAGTTTTGACAACTATCAAAGACATAATTTTCCTATAGCTGCAAACACCCTAAACCTCAAAATATCGAAAGGTCTCTGGTAAGAAATCCTGTGCTATTTGTTCAAATGATGGTAAACAATTAACCTAAAATATGGAATAACAGGAACTAACATAATTGCAGCTTGCACCTTGCATGTGTAATTTTTATTTGCTGCTGTAAAACAAAGCAACGCCGTGAAGACAACCTCTAGCTTACATTTATTTGCTCTAGAGGTGAATGCCTGTTCCTATACCAGATTAATAAAACTTTTCAGAAACTGAAAACTCAGATTTTCTGTTTTCAGTTGAATAATATAAACTCTTAGCCTCTACAGATGTGTAACTGTTGACAAGTTATCACCTCAATGATAAGCACATAGATTTATAGAATTGTTTTGCTGGACTGCTCCAGCACTCCCATATGTCTTAAAAGCATCGAAGCTGTAAAACTAGTTCAACTGCACAACCTCTTCACCATTAACCTACGAGTAAAGCATTTCCAATTCACTGTTACCCATTCCATAGCAGAATTTTAAAACGTGAAAGTACAGTTGTTCAATAAACCAACTATGCATCTTTGGGTTACTGGTACACATCTCACTCAAATCAACTAGAGACCAAATTCATGCTGAATAAACAATTTTGTTAGTGGAGTTTAACAACCTGAGTTCAGTTGCTGGTGAACAACTATTCCTTAGAAATTATGCTGCTGTTGGTGGTCTCATCAGACAAGGTGCACCTTTGGCAGTTCAGCTTACTACCTTCTTGATAACATTTGTTTTCTGGCAATTAATTGAACTTGAAGAAACTTTTGTAGACTGTTTGCACTATGATTCCGCAAAAAGGACTTCAGTCTCCAACATTCTTTGCTGTGAACACTAACTTCATCTTACCCACAGAACTGTCTTTTAACTTGTACAAGTAAATGTTTTTTACTGGAACTTTTATAAGGAAAGTGTGAAGTTCCTATTCAAGGATGTACACTGCAATCAATCCAATTTAAGATATTCTGTTGTGACCCTGATGAGCGGAGCTGGTATTTGCATTTGCAGATGTAATCTAGGAAGTATTGTCAATATATGTAAGGACCACATCACCAAACAGGGATCAGATGATTTACAATATCAGAATAACAGAAAAGGTAAAAGAATCATTAACGGGGAAAGTTACAAAACTTAGAATATAATGTGTTGAGTTCTAGACAACGCTACTGGAAGAGATTCTGAGAAGAGCTCCTGCGATGATTATGAAGACATCCATGATGAGGTGACTAGAAGACTTATTTTTGCTTTTAAAAAGAAAATCTGAGAAGTGGCAATGTCACTGCTGTCTATGCGTACAAAGTATCAGGGGAGAGGAAGCAAATATCGAGAAGAGAAAATGACTTAAAAAGCAACATGAGATCAAAACACTGAAACTGTTGTAAACAATTGTATCTTTGATTAGAAAAAAAGATTTTGAGAGAGGATTGATTAGAATTCCTTTGATTAGCCACCAAAGGAAAGTTCTGGAATAGCCTTGAAAGTAGTAGCAATCCGTATTTGTTAAAACTGCCAAATAAGCTAACAGAAGCAACTGTATGGTAGAATAGAGGAACTCCAGAGGTGCAGCTGAAGACCTATGGTATGAAGATTTGGGATACTAATGAGCCATTTAGTGTGCTTTTCCCATTCACACAGGATTAAAACAGTAACTAGATACGAATGAAGCATTTTCCTCTGGAGCAGACAGACTTGGAATATTGCTTTCTTTTTTTTTTTTTTTCACTCTCTTTTCTTTCCTTCCTATAATAGGATGGAGTTCACCCAAGATCATCTGAGATTTTTAACCTAACAAATTTATTCATAACAGGACTTAACATTCACTTTTGCTTTGAGCTGCCACTGGTGCCTTCCTACAGCACGTGACAGTTCTTCAGAATTTTAGATGGGATCCCAGATTTACACATCTAAATTTAGATGTAATCGGTAACTGCACTGAATAGATCTCTTTTGACTATAGAGTTCACACATCAGCTCACACGTAAACACCTAAATAACAGGTATCAGCCTGAAGCTGAAGTCTACCCTAATTCTATGTGTTTCTCTTCTGGACTGTGTACCTCTTTGAAATAAACTCTTTGAAGTGGCTGTCCATTGCTGCAAGGGACTGAACTGGGTGACTGAAACAGTCTCATTAATTCTCATGTTCATGTGTAGTTCACATGGATACCAAACAAACAGCTAAGGAAAAAAAATCTTAACTTTATGGAAACTGCATAGCAACATTTCCAACTTTTACCAGTTTTTATTCAAATGTTAATGAAAATATTCCCTGTAAGTGGCTCTTTGCATGAAAAGATATATTCACTGAACATATGTGGTCAGGAATTCACTGATAAAGAAAGTTAAATTGGTAGTTGATAACAGAGCACTTATTATATGTCATTCTGGCCTACTGTGTATATAAAAAGCACACACCTTTTTAATTAATATTATCTAGCATGGGATTTTAATGTTTCTTAGTCTGAAATACCTTTTACCTTTAAGACGGTTGCCAATCAGAAATAAGTTTTCCACATTAAGATTTCAGAAAAAAAACGCAATGTTTGCAATGAAAAAAACCGCAAACCCCCTAATTCTTGTCATAAAAAGAAACAGAGTTCTGCAAACAAAACTGAGAAATAGTTATACTGCATACTTAAGAACAACCAACAGCTAATGATTGAAAGCCTTGAAAACTGAAGAACATTCAGCTGAATGGCTGCAATTTTACCAAAAAAACCTATCTAATAAGACAAGTTGTTAAAAAAATCTGCTACAGGTAGCAAAAAATCTGACAGCAGCAGATTGCCTCCTTGTCTTCTCTGCTTTGATCCTAAAAGCCTTAACACTGCTCTCTGGAGCTTAAGAGCACACTCAAAGCTAAAAGAGTATCAGTGGCAGCACTGTATTAAAGGTACAAGATGGTCTGCAGCACAGAGTTAACATTTCTCATCCACACAGCTACCAGGCAAAATAAAAAAAAGATTTCCCATACGTCAAAACTCCTCTTCTGGAAGAGGGAAAGGAAGTGCTGAAAAAGACTTTTCCTCCTTCGACACTGACAGGGACAAGATTTCTTAATAAGATTTTTTTTCCCCCCTCCAAACTCTCAAGTTAAGCAAAACATTGAGACAAACAGAAAAATATCTATCTCCAGGATGGAGAACATAATCTGTTTTTTGAGGTTTAATTTCAAATATTACCTTTGAATTCCTTTCACAATGCTTGAAGAGACCACCTAGAGTTTTCCAAACGTAACAAAAAGTCTCTTCTGGAGATTTACATGTAATGTAACACAAAAAATGTTAAATACTAAATACAGACTGTCCTAACACTTACAGTTCCTCACTACTTTTCCTCAGTAATTTTCTGAGGGAAAAAAAAAAGCCTGAAATATTTTGACATTTCAACAGATTAACTAAGGCTCAGTCGTGTAACAGTAATGAGTTTTACACAGGAACACAATGGTCGAAAGAACAAGGCAATATTCACAAGGCTACTACATGTAACTATTTTCAGGTCCGAAATATTTACATTAAGGAAAGGTTTTCAAATTAGAGAAAATTAAGCTTTCATTTGGAAGTCATTTAGTTTAGTTTTCCTGCATCGAAATAAAAAATTAAAGCAGTTGAAATTATCACATCTGAATGTCTTACCTTTTGTAAAGCAACAAGGTGAAAACATAAATAATACATATGCAGATAAACAAAAAATCCATTAAAATTTGTTTTGCAATCATTTACATTACATCATTACATAAAAATTAGCAGCTGATATAACTTACAGTAACTTAAAATTACCTTTTTTCCAACTTTTGCATATAAAAAAATGTTTACTACATCATTTACAACCCAGTATTTAAAACCCAGTGTCATTCCCACTAAAAACTACTGGACTTTGGCTAGTACTTTTGCAGGATCAAGAATAGACTGAATGCAGATATTTTTTTTAGTTTCCCTTCACAGTCAGTAGCTCCCAGTGGTATTGGGAAGCATGGTATTTAATACATATTGAATTATGAAGACTGTTACTTACAATTAGCTGTTTCAAGCCTACAAATGACTGTTCCACAGAGTTGGCGTTTAAAACTTGTCTCTTCACCGCAGCTTGCTCCCCCAGGAAGCGAAGCATTAAGTCTTTTACTGCATCTCCCTTGGTGTTCATGGAACAGAAAAAGAAGAAACGTAACAAGACACTTTTAAACATTATTTTAGCAAAATAAAATGTTGAATTAAAGCTAAGCAACATACTTTTTTCCCTTTGAGAAATGCTTGTTTTCCAGTACTTTTTGTGTGAAATGAATAGAAATGCATATATATTTACAGCATTTTAATGAATACTTCTAGATTTAGTCCACGTTATTTGCTATATTCTTATTTGCAATGTTTAGCTTTCAGTTAGCACAGAAACATCCAGGCTTATTTGCTTCTCTTATTATTGTCGTTCAAAGATCTTACAAAATACTCTTCAAAGATCTTACAAAACACAGTAAGTTTTACAGGCTTTTATAACGGATACTAATGTTGAAAGGTGCAATCTACTGATGAAAGATAAACATGCACACGATCGGCTAGCTTTAAGTATCCAAAGAAAATAAACTTTGAGAGATCATAAAACCAAGTAAACAGCAACTCTTCAACATGTATTCTTAATTTCAAAAGAATTAACGGCAGGAATCAGTCAGAGAAATTGGGCTCAGTAATTTGAAGACTTGAGACTAGTCGAGACATAGACATTTGAAAGAGATTTCTAAAGTTAGGCAAGATTACTTCTACATTTTATGAAATGCAGCAGCTAAGAGGAAGAGTGTCCAAACCCAGGTTCCATTTCTAGCTTTGCCAACAATAAACTGAGTAAGTCCATATATGGCACCCTCTGTGCCTCAATTTCGCCTCTAGTCATTGTTCAGTGATTGATTTCCATGCCTTCCCGTTTGTTGGCTGACATCCTTGTGTTTCTGTGTACTACAGATTTGCAACAGTTAATCAAGAAATTCAAGCTTAACGTCAAGCAGCTACTGAAAAACTGTGAACCACACAGAAATTGGCGTTTAAAACCGTGCTGCTACTGTCTGCACGATCTTCAGGCACCATGTCTGCCAATACACAGTGTGGGACAGGGTGCAGGGGAGCCTTAGTCTTGCTGGGACTGTACACATTACTGTATACAAGAGAATCCCCTATGGGTCAGAAATTACCAAAAGCAGGTACAGAAATGATTTCTGTAAGATTTTGGCCAATCTTATGTTTTTATGTGTTTTAATCTAGAAAAGCAAACACCTGAAAAGAAGGAAAACTATCAGCAATATATTAACAAGATACTTACATTTTTATTTTTAAACAGAAAGCAATTTATAACCCACATTAAGCCAGAGTAAAGATCTGTCTGGTTCACTGTCCTGTCAGTGAATAGAAGATGTTCGCAGAAACAGTCTAATAAACACAAAAAGCTCATACTGGTCTTTCCCAACTTAAAGCAGACAGAACTTTACGGCCCACCTGCGCCAGGGGACATATTTGCCTACCATTTTTAAACATCCGCTGACAGACATACCTCCTATGATATTTGTCTTGCTCATTTTTCAGTCTGTTTTTCTTAATATCCGAAGGCAAGGAATTCTACAACTTATGAAGAGTTACATGGGCTGCAAAACAGTAACTCCCTTTGTTATGTTTATTACTCAACAGTTCCTTTGCCAGAAAACCAGTAAGTCATAATCCTCTACCTTAATTCTTTCATGAATTTTAGATCATTATTGCTCTTGTAAGTCAAAAGGTCCTCTTCTTTTTAGCTACCACTCACAAGAGAGAACGTCTGCACTCCTCACCATCCCTCCTCTCTCTCCAATTTGTTTTAATTCCATTATATCTTTTCACATCTGTGTTAACTAGAATGGTATGCAATATTTAAGATGTTAAAGCAGAAAGTGACTATGCAAAAATGTATGCATACAAAGGCATATCTGCAAAAATCCCGCTAAAGGAATATGAAAACTTTCACTTAAAGAACGAGGCAGAAAGCTATTAGCACAGCCGGCGGAAAGCAAGCCATAAAGCATTTGCCTAAAAAAAGGTGAGCTGCACAAAATGCAGTAAACGTAGATATGATAAAGATAAATTATATTATTTGCACTTTCCACATGGACAGGGATCATAGTGATGGGAAATATGTTTGTGTTTCTCTGTTCTGTTCCGTGTTTCTGTTTCTTGAGGAATGAGACTGCAACTACTGTTTCACTACATGGAAATTTCTACCTCTAATGCTGTCACCTATCCTATGAACAAACCGGATTTCCATCTTTAGGACAGAAGAATCTGAAGGATTAAGAAAAGACAGCGTGTGCAAAATGACATAATACTAAAGAATTTTTAATCCCCCCCTCAACAGTACTTTGGAGGAGGAAACATTACATGGCATGAAACAACGGACATAATGACAGCAGACAGTAACTGATGAAGAAAGGCATAATGGAAAGAGCATAAAAAGCAGTACTCCAATTTGTTCCCACACTCAGAGAGCACAGGTACAGATAATCTGTACCACACGCAATCCAAGACAGTTTAAAAAAAATAATGTGACCTGAATGATCAGCAAAAAGTAGCATACAGCTGAAATCGAGAACATTTAGTATTTTTCTTGGTGTGATTATCCACTTAACTTTTAAGACAACACTAGTACTAAGAACAAACACTTTCTGAGTGAGCAGGGGAAAAAAAAGTACCGAGCTCTTCAATATACATCATACCAAATTCCAGTCCTTCCCTGCAGCACATTTACAGTTCACTGTATATGCAATTTTCAACTAACTTCTTTGTCAACTGCACGCAGCCTGGTTTAACATCTTGCATTAACTTTTAGCTTTAGCAAACTATTCACACCAAAGCAGTTATGACCATTGTTGGGAGCTGATTTAACACTGAAAACATGCCTCCCACAATGCTTTAGTTGACATTTCAAGTACTCTACAAATATAGTTTCAGTTAAACACACAATTGGCAGTACTAGAAGCATATGGAACAATGATATCAAACCAGGGGATATCAGGTCAGTCAGGGCACGTGCTCAGGCCACTGAAAAGCAGTAACTGGAAGCGAGGAAAGTTGTATAAACATAAAGCACTTCAAAACTTGTCCCTGCTGACATGCCTCTGTGATTGTTCATACTCAATGAAGAAAGCAACAGGAATCCCCTTTTATTCCCCTGATGATTTTATATCAGGTCTTACTGTAGAAATACATCATATGGACAATGCCATAATGTCTTCTTCTCAATTACATGCTAAATGGTAGATCTGCATATATGCACGTGTCTAGATTCAGGGAATCATCAGTGCAAAAAAGCTTTTAATCCTTGACTGGATTGAGGAAGGTGAAAGAGAACTATTGTGAAAAAGGAGGCCTGCATCCTTGGAGCCTGAGGAAAGGATCATTCCTTCTGTCCATCGCATTAGCTGTCAGGAGAGAAATACTACACACTCTCGAATCACTCATCAAGATTTAAGGGATTTTTTGGGAAAGGGGGAAGGACCCTTCCATTTTTTTTTTTAGAGGGAGCATAGAAGGAGTAGCATCCTATTACAGTGTTTTCTTTCACGCTAATTATTGGGCTCTATGACAAGAAACAAATATTTTATGATAAAGCTAACATATGAAGTAGCAGCAGTAGGGAAGATGTCTAAAACTGGTATAATTTGTTGCTTGTGACAGAAACAAGTAATTCAGCTACAAGTTGCGTCAGGTAATTCAGCTACAAGTCTGCACCTGCTTCACTCCAGAAACTTTTCTGATAGTTCCTACAGATTGGGAAGTTACTGCAGACTGCTCACTGCTTGTATTTGACTATTGACTGATAATCTTTGTTATGCTACAATTAAGGATTGAAGTATCCAAAACCTCAACACCATCTCTCTAGACAACAATTATATTATCCAGAGACATAAATATAAGAGTAGGATTAGCCTGTTTCAAGGAAAAAAAAAAGTCCATGATGATAGTTATCCTTGGCTGAGCAGCCAAGACAAAATTGCATCATGAGAAATACCAAATAGATCCGAGTGAAGTTTCTCAAATTTTGAAAAAACGCTTTATCCCTTCTCACTAGTTGGGAACTCTGATAGAAGAGATCATGGAGGGAAAAACAGTAGTATAAACCCATCTGGAGTTTTCCCTTTAATTCTGGGGTTATCCTTTCCCATAGAATGCTCCAGCACTCAATTTTCTTACAGGTTATACCTTTCCACTGCTTAGGGAAGATACAAATGATTGACATTGTTGAGAGTACTGTGAACATCAATGAAAAATGTTATTTCCCACCTGCTTGCAACAGCAAATTCTAAAAGAAACAAAGCCTTCAGTCTTTGTAGTACAGCATTCTGATTTTGCATATATTCCAAATGCAAGCATTATCTTACTAACTAGGAGGACTAGAAACAAACTACTTAAAAATACAACTGGCTTTGGATTCTGCGGAAACCATCAACACTGGTTTTCAATGTACCAGACCAATTTCACTATGAACAAACCAGACCTGGTTTTAGCCCCTTCATGTATGAGTAGGCAGTGACATTAAATTTTCTAATAAGGATTGAAGTAATACATACAAGGTGACCATCAGCACTATGATATACAGATTACTGGACAGCTCTTATACAGTATTTCTAAAATATATGCATACATTAAGATACAATAGTAGATGCTTACCTGGATATTATCAAATTTTAATCCAGGCATGGTGAGATTTTCTTTATCTATGAACACAGTGCTGTATTGTTGTGTGGCAACTGAAATGAGAACATCTCTGGTTTCCTCACTAGGAAGCCAAGCATCATTTCTTCTATCTAGTTCACTCATATTTAAGGCTGTGGCAAACGGGTCATCACTCCCAGCAAAAACAGCCTGGATTTGTGAGAACGGCTTGGGGGATTGAGTTATTTCTAGAGATGATGGAGGACCACCTGCTTCAGGTCTCCCATTTCGCACAGAGAAAGTAGGGTTAGATGAAGAACAAGAACTGTCTCCACCATTAGAAAGAGAGGACATTTGTTCTGGAACTGAAGAATTTGCATTGGGATTACTAATAGAAATAAAATTGGATGTGGTAAATGAATCGAAAAAATCAGAAGCTAAAGTATTAGTGTTAACAGTATCGCCAAAGAACTTGCTTAGACTAGGACTTGGTTGAACCACCTGTGGATTCGATTTCACTGGAGTCTCAATTATACTACTAAAACTGGGAGATTTTACCATCTGAGGCTCAAAACCATCAGGTAGGAACAACTGTGGCTGGGTATTAACATTGTTTGCTTGGCTGAAGATGGTACACACAGGAATAGGCTCAACCTCTGAAGAGGGTCTGCTAGTACTGGGTGACGATATCTGGTCCTCAGGTTTGCTTTCATCAATATTATTTGGTTTTGTTTCAACAGGAATATTGTTTCCCAACTTTGGTTCCTCCTTCACTGCTTCCTGAATTAATTCTTCCTTTAAAGATGCCTGATCATCTGTTCCAATCTCAGAAATGTCTTTGGGTGTTTCTTCATGTTCAGTTTCACTCTCATTACTTAAAAACTCTTCTTTATCCCCTTCTGCTTGTGTTTTTTGATTATCTTTAGCTTCCATTTGTTCTACAATCTCCTGGAGACAACCAAGTTCACCAGTGTCATCTTCACTGTTGTTTGGTGAATCTGAAATAATGACACTTTCCATCATTTGTTCATTAAGTTTATCTACAAAATTATTTGAATCTTCTGATACAGTTTCATTCCCTTCCGACTCAAATTCATCTCCACCAAGATCAATGGTTTCCTCGTGAAAGAGAATTTCTTCCTGAGTTTTCTGTTGAACTATGTCTCCGCTGTCATCTTCATCCGAGGTGCTCTTCGCATCCTTAGCGCCAGTTTCGTTATTCTCCATGGTAGCTGAAGAGAGAAATATCCCCACCAAAACAAGCATTAGTTTTATTACTCAGGTATTGCTCAGATGCCACCCGGAAACCCTTAAGTATTAAGAACTGAAATTCTTGCTTTAACAGTATAGTAATTTCATTATTTGACAGCTGTCATTTAATGTCTACCCACAGAATAAATTCATTCCGTAAAGGTCTTCTCTTTGTCGCGAAAAATACCGGGATTAAGGAGCAAACGCCTCCCACTAAACACCGACAAAACACTATTTGCTTTTCCGCTCGCGAAGACGCGCTCGGTCCCCACTGAGGCACGGGGAAGGGCTGGTTCACGGCTGCCACCGCTGCGGGCTGCCCAGCCC
>NW_009649042.1:2358356-2366432 GCF_000708025.1 Charadrius vociferus | reverse complement strand
CGTGCTGTCTGTGCCGTACCGTGGCGGGGCTGCGATGGAGGACGACGCGCCGGTGATATACGGGCTGGAGTTCCAGGTGGGTGCGGGGAAGACTGAAGGAAGGTTGGCAGGTGTTGGTCCTACCTCCGGGAAGGCGGTGGCTGCGGGGCTGGGCGCGCGTCGCGGGGTAGGGGAGTGCCGGGGCGGGCTGTGGGGCCCTCTCACAGGGAGACCGGGGGTCCCTCGGCCCACTGAGGCGGTACCGGTGGCACCACTGGTTCTTGCTGGTTCTTGGCACCTGCCTGTCGCGTTGGGGTTTTTGAAAGCGGCTGATCAGGGTGCAGGAGTTGGTCCCTGTTCCAAAAACTTGCTGTTTGCAGGACAGGTGTGCCAGTGTGGGTGGAGGGGCCCAGGGCAGGGGTCGTTCCCCTTTATGGTCGTGAGCAGCCCGGCTGGTGGGGCTCCTGCGCTGCCACCGGCCCCTGGTCCACTTCTGGAAGAATCTTCGTCTGCCAGCCTCAAAGAGGTTCTTGTACTTGTTTGTTCCTTTTCAGAAATTAAATATATGTATATATAAATGCTTCTGTGAGGAGAGGGCATGAAACTGTTTCCGATAAGTTGCAAATTTTATTTGGTTATACCCAACTGTAAAGCTACTGGATGTTTGTGGGATATCTTGCTGTGGGTTTCATGTGTGTGCATTTGTTCCATAGGACAAGTCTGTCCATCATATTAGTGGCTATAAGGAAATGGGACTATTGTTGGGCTGCCTAACTTAGGAACTTATTGATCATCTTCAGAGTAACACAGGTCTTGCATTTAATAAAGTTTTTACAAGTTCTGGGAAAATAAACAGCTAGGTAGCTGGATGGGTGAGAGAGACCTTAGTTTATGATGTGTTCCTACATTAAGGGTTTTATACAGCTGTTACGTGTTCTCTTTAGCAACAGCTGGCTTATCATCGTTGCCATTACAGCAGTAATAGGAGGCGCTGTGTTTCTTCTGCAGTTCACAGAGCAATGTTTTCATTCTACACTGGATGTATAATATAAATATGTACACATCCACTTTTTTTTTAGTCATCTTTACCAAGTGCTTGTGGAAAGTAATATATTAAGGTTCTTTGTAACAGATTTGGGTGTCCTAGCTACTGAGTTGCGTGCTCTGTAATACTGACTATACCAATAGATCTCTTAAGCAAATTCTGTATTTGTTTGGTTTTCCTCTTATATAGGCGCCAGTATGTAATATTCACCTGTACTAAATGTTAAATCTACTGAAGTGTGATGATACGCTATCATTTTGTGATTGGCTAGAGATGGCTGTAACTTGTACTTCAAAATTAATAAAACTTGAACTTATATTCTATTCTACAAAATAGATTTAAGTATATATCCTGTACTTAATAGATTGTATAGTTTTTTTTTCTAATAGGTCATATATAATAAGTCTTCCAGACTTTTGGAAAGCTAGCCTCTGTGTTGTCCGGGAACCCCATGGATCTATGCCCTCCTGCCCCTCCCCAAATCATGCATCTGTACAGACCTTCTCTCTTTTTCTGCAAAGTATGTAACAGCGCTGTCTGGTGGGAGGATAAAGCAAAAGGGCTGAGAGAGTGGGTGTAATCAAAGGGAATTATGGTTAATATAGATTGTTTAGAGAGAAGGTGGGGAAAGAAAAGATGGTTTATGGCTAAGTCGGAAAAGGAACATAGAGATGAATGTTCTATTTCTTATCTCCATTAACTGCTAGAGTGGCTTTAAAACAAATTGCATCTCTGTACTTCCTGAAAAAGGCTGTGATGGAGACTTAAACAAAAAACTGGTACGTTTTTTCTAACTTGCATCTCTAGGTCTAGCAAGAAAGATTGTTTTTCATTTTAAGCCTGGCTTCTTGTATGTTGCTAGATAATAATGGTTAGCTGCACCATCACAACTACTGCTTTTTTCCGAGTGTTTTGTCAGAAACACCGTGACTGAAAGCATCTCTTCAGACGAATTTTTCAGCCTTGTTTGAAGAATTTTGTTGTTTCTTTTTTATTTCCAATCTTTACTTCAGCTCTATGACAAACTTATTCAAAGTTGAGGTTTGAAATGATAAACTATTTAAAAAGAGAGAGGGATCCTCTTTCTCTTGTTATGAATTAAAAATTTTATGTCACAAAACCATGACACCTAGAAGCTACATGAGGGATTGTAGTCTAAGAAGCTACATGTGGCTCCAGCAGTCAATAAGAATCTCTGTCTTTGGCCACTGCCAGAGAAATTGTGCAGATATGCCTTTCATCCGATCCAATGCAGCCAGCTTTATAAGAACATGAAGCTGATTCCTCCTCGGGTGCTATCTACCAACTAACTTCAAATTATTTCTGCACAGTTTCTTTTCATTTTTATATGCAAAATGTGTTTTGATGTATCAACATAAGTAAGATAACTTAGAATAATGAGCAAATACATATTTCTCTCTTTTGAGTCCAGTTTTTGTCAAAAAAAGGCTTAGCAGAACAGTGAAGTCTTACTTAGAAGAACCACATTGCTCACACTTCTAACATATTAGAATGGAAGTTAAAGATACAAATCCTGAACCCTTATACAACTGTGTTTAATTACTTTGCATGTGTAACTACTGTGCAGAAAACTTTACCTAGTAACATTGAGTAATAGTTTTGGGTTTTTTTTATCTGGGGTGGGGGGGGGGGGGAGGGGGGACTAAACATCTAACAGAAAACCAAGATTAAAACTAGTGATGATTTCAGTGTTCTGCATGATTAGTTGAATTTTTGACCTGATTAGTTCCCCCTGTTTTACGAGATGTCTGCAACTCTTTCGGCTGTTTATAACATCCATATAACCCAAAAAAAGTAGTTTCCCAGATTGGGGTTTTTGACTCTTCGGTGTATCTGTGAGCTATATTAACAATGTACAGACATAGAAAATATATGTGAATTTTAGGGTGTGTGATTCTTTCTGTGACTACTTTTTTTTGAAGACAGTATCCCACCATAGTTGCTCTGATCATCCAAGTGTAGTGAAAATGAGAAAATTACAGAGGAACAGGTGGTGAGTGAAAATGTGAGATGCTGCTTGAGTTGAGGACTGAGTGATGTGACTGTGGATTATGATGATGAACACGAGGAAATGGCAGTAGCTGCAGGGTATTTCAATACTGAAGGGTGGTTGTTCTAAAATGAGTCTTGGTAGACTTCACCAATATCCTGAATTATGAGAATGTGATAAGTGGGGTCCCAGGGGTATCTCAAAGTGCTATTTTTTATCAGTGAAATTATATGCTTCTTACGTGTCCAGTGTAGAGTTGACCTGGAGTACACGGTATGTTTAACTCTGTGTTGAATAGGATTCATTTTCAAGTACTCACAATTTTCACCATCCTATTCTTTGTGTGTTTAAACAGTGATGTTTTGAGTAGGTATGTAAGTGCTACTGAATGTCTGGAAATACTGTACTGGCCTTAGTTCAGGGTTGACTGGATCATGCTTATACCCCTGGAAATGAGCTCTGTGGAGGGGTGCTTTCCAGGAGAGGTACTTGGCTTACTTGCAATGCCGACTGTGATTCCTGGGGGGACAGCCTACATCTCATTTGTTTAAAAGCATGCAGAAACTAGCCAGCTTCATGGGGGGAGGGAGGAGGAACATTGCTTGTTCCAGAGAGTGATAATTATGGAGCATGTGTTTGGCACATTTAATTGATTTTGGGGATACCATAATACTGAGATGAATTTCAGCATGCCAGATATTCCTACTGCGTGTTATATGTCAAAAATACACAGACTCATGCAAGGAAGAAGCATAATGAGCAGGAGGCATGGACAGTAGAAAGCCTGCTGGCTGACTGCAGGGCCATACTACACAAGGGCAGCTCCAGCTGCACCTTGAGGTGGGGTCTGGCTGAAGTAGGTTTAGAAAAAGCACGCTAATGCTTTGTCAGAGTTTGTGTACTGTATTGTGGTCCTGCCATGCTTATTGAATAAGCAATACTTGGCCCATATTGTATTGTCAGCTAGTTGCTAACAGGTTTTAATCAATCTGAACAGAGACTACTGATTTTTAGGACTTTGTGTGTTTGCAAGAGTAAGGTGAAACTTAATTTCCATAAAGCCAAATGTAACTTCTTATTCTAAGAATCTGAAAACAATGCAAAATACCAACTGAAATAGATGGGTTACAGGTCTCATACAATGTGTATATATGTATAATATCAGTATGTATTGCGAATAGCTCAATTGACCTACCTTTGATCAAGTAGAAGGCAGGTGAAGATTTATTGGAAGGATGGGGAAAAGGGGACTTTGTAGAATGGTGTGTGTTACTTGTGCAGTAGTCTGGGAAACCTGTGCTCCCAGTATGGGAGTGGAGCAAATGCAGAGACTATAGCTCCTCCTGGCAGTGGAGTTCTCTTCCCTGGGAGAGCTTTTTTGCTCTCTTGTGGGATGAGACAGAAAGGTCTAAGCAGAATGAAAGATCTAATTTTGATATAGCTTTAAAGATGTCTTTGAAGAATTTATTTTGAAAATTGAGCCAGTTCAAGAAACTGCATGATAATGTCTTAATGAAATTCCAAGTTTTTGTCTCGGTCCTCTTTCTTTTCTAAGATTACTTGCCCCGTAAGTGCCAGTCCTGTGTATTTTATTCCAGGCTGAGTGTCTCTTCTCTCACTTGTTTTCCTACCTGCCT
This sequence comes from Charadrius vociferus, assembly GCF_000708025.1. NCBI lineage: Eukaryota > Metazoa > Chordata > Aves > Charadriiformes > Charadriidae > Charadrius > Charadrius vociferus. The sequence continues at coordinate 2,361,760 of NW_009649042.1, read as the reverse complement.
CTCCAGCACCCTTCTTGAGAGCAGCATCTCAGTTGGGAGGACCTCTTGTGGAACTTCAATCTAACATGTTGTTAGCTTTAGAGTTCTACTGAGGGGAAAAAATAGCTAAGTGGCAAAACTCTCTTAACTAATCCCTCAAGGATCTTCATTCCACATGAAGTAGATCAGGTGGAAGCTATTTCTTTTAGGATCCTCAAGCAATTAGCAGGATCTTGGTAATGTTAGGTATGATACAAACTAATGAGAAAATGAAAACACGGTTATATGAACTTGAAGGAAAAAGATGATTGTGACCATTATGATTCACGAGAAATGAACAGTGACAGTGTGAAAGTGGGATTTCTAAGGATGATTGTGCTGTGCAAGGTTTTGTGTGATGGTTGCTTTTGTTACTGTGAGGGTTTACAGAATCTGTCTTTGGAATAGGGTCAGTGCACTAAACATGTTAGTGGTGGGAATTCTTATGCTGTTAAAGACTTGAAGAAAGCTGTCTGAGAATGCTAAAGGTCACCTGGGCATGTGTGCTGCCAGCCTTTTCTCTCATAGAGTCACTACAGCTTATTACAGTTGATGATAGAGGGTCTCCTACTGTGGTGGGAGAAACAAGGCTGTCCTACCTAAGTAAAGATCAAAGTGAACCTACTTGAAAATAGAAATTATGCCAGAATACAGAAATAATATTAATGACATTATGAGCCTAGAGCTTCTCGGGGAGGGGGGGGGAACCCTTGTATTTTGCCTCCAGAAGGAGGCATCAGCAAAGCCAGCACTCTTCCCCTTCCCTTCTCTGCTCCCACCCTCCCAAGTAGCAGTAAACTATTTCTGGGTTTGAGCATAAGCAGATGGTCAAATAACTTTAAATTCAGATTTGGGAACTGCAAGCCAAATGCTGCGTCCTTTACATCTTGTATTGCAAGTTCACTGCTTGTTAGTACAGATTGATTGTATGCATTTCAAGTAATACATGGGTTGCAGAAATTCTTTTGATCATATTACACTTAATGCAAATATTCAAATGTTGGGTCAGTGTATGTTTGTTTGTCGGTACCAATCCAGTACAATGCATCAGCAAGACGAAGCATGTATTGGAGAAGTACTGATCCTTTTTTCTTTGCCCATTAAAGACCTAAGTATTAGCAGTCTAATTAAAAAAGAAATCTGGTGTATTTGGCTGGTATGTCAAAAGAGGTGGGTGAAGGAAGGTTTCAGCAGAACTTATGAACAAAGTATAGAGATTCAGTGCATTACAGTTGCATAAAGCACTTACTTTAAACTGCCCTTCTTTATCTTTTTGAGGTTTGCCATTGTGTTCCTTTGGATCATCTCTTGCTGTTGTCAAGATCTCTTCTCTCTGCAGGCTCTGTTCTATTTCGCTCTCAGAGATTTTTATTATTTTGCAGGTGGTCTAAATCGTCATGGTGTTGCATTAAAGGGCAAAGTGCTTTGGCAGAAAATAAACCCCCTTGCATTTCAGCCTGTCCTCAGGTATCAGAGGGGCTGGGGTCGGCTATGCTTAGATTCTAAGTGATGCCCAGTGTGGCATTAGAAGTCTGGTCAATATGTATATCTAACTATCACAATTACGGATGCACTAATAACACCGTACACAATTCAGTCTAGCGGTGTTCCACGAATTAGCACAGCCACACTTAAGGAGTTTGGTCGTGTTCACTAAGAACTCTCACGGCTGTATTAATGAGAAGTGTAGTTTACTGAAGCAACAGATGCACAAGTTCTTTTGGATTGCAGGTGATAAAGTTACTGTCTGCAAAGCACGTGCAAATACTAAGGATGCTAGTAATACAGTCTGGCTACAAACACGTTAAGTTATAAAGCAGCTCTGTAGAGATAGTTCTAAGTTTCCCAGGGAAGCACTTGGTGTAGCCAAGTATTTGAATCTTTCCCACAAGCGACCTTATGGGGGGGAAGAGAGGCTCAGCCCATCGGCTGATGCCAGAAGTCAGGGGAGGTCAGCAATGGTATTTCCCTGATATCCCTCCTCTCTCAAGCTATTTTTATACTATTTTTTACCTTTCAGGTGAAGCTTGAGGGACTCTAGTCATACATAATTTTGTTATGATTGTTGTATAACTTTCTCACTTTGCTTTTAAAAGTATAGACTACGAAAAATTCAGAGCACAGGCTCTGTGAGGAGTGATCACACCTTGGAGGCGGGTGGCTTTTGGGATGGAGGTGTGTTTTGGTATTATAATGAGATGATAATGAGCAAAGTTCGCCTAAAGTATAGCATTTTGTCAAAAAATGACAGATTATTGGCCCAGGGTAGCAATTAGGCAGCTTATCAGTTCCATAAGACCTTCAAGTTCCCATTTTATCACAGAGTTTGGCCACAGTGTCTCCACTCAGCTCTATGTGCTGCACAGCTTCTCTTAGAGTCAGTGCACCAGACTCCCCTGATGTTACCAACAGCTAAGGTTGCCTACAGAACCTTTGTGGAATGTATCCCTTGCACACCAGCTGGACTCTGCCCTGAAAGTTTCTTTGATGCTGTACCTTTCCTTAAAATGTGAGCTTAAATTCTAAGTCACCTCCAGCAGTTATTCCACACAGTAAGAAAAAAGGTGGTCTTTGCCCAACATCACATTGAGCTTGGTGTAGGCATGGACATGATGCCCAGTCTCCAGTTAGTCATTCCTGCATTCTGGCACAATGATTGCTGTTTCTTCTGCTTTATCTTTATAATCCTGTTTCTCACACTTGTATTCTAGGTTTTTGCATGCCCTTTGCATTGCATAAATAAATGTCTAATTTTGCAGTTAAGTCTTTGTTGTCATTTTGCTTTGTGTGTGATGCATTTCAGGACCTGTTTCTAAGACAAGGGAGCAACTAGCTTATGTTGTGTCAAAGCTGTGTCTTAATTCAGTGTGAGCCTGTTATTCTTTTGACCATAATTACTATGTGCGCACTAGGATCTGTTAAGCACGTGTGCCTGAGAGGAATAACTTTTCAGGGACTGAGTTTCTTCTGATGAGTACATCTGTGTTTTTTTGGGGGGGTTGGGTTTAGGGTTTGGTTTTTTTTTTGAGTAGGAGTTTGCTCAAAAGTCTTTGGTCATGCCTCTGTTTCTTTATAATTTGTGGCAGGATTTTTTTCTTGGGTTGACTTGTCCCTTGTGTGTAGATGCACCTGTTTCCCCATCACCATCATTAGGTAAAAAAATTTGGTCATGTTCCTTGTTATTTTTATTTCTTGCCTTATGGAAACCAGACTACATAGTTGGTTACCTAACCTATGAACTTATGGGAACATTCTACTAGCTTCCTATGAGTCAGGTTTTGTTGGGGTTTTTTTGTTTCCTTTGCCTACCCTTTGAGGATATTTGAAGTCAATGTAGAACTTAAACGACTTTTTTCCCCACAATTTAGGACAACTTCCCCCCCCCC
>NW_009649042.1:2355561-2358345 GCF_000708025.1 Charadrius vociferus | reverse complement strand
CCCCCCCCCATTTGCCTTACTCTCTTCCTTAGATTGATCTTAAATGTTCTTGTTGGGATTGGCTTTTCCTAGCCTTAGGCTGAATGGCTTGCCCTGGAAGTTCAAACTTGCTCTAGGAAACAATGATTTCTTTGCATTAATATGTCTCAGTTTTTTTCATTTCCTTCTGAAGCATGTTTTGCTATATCTTTGTTAGACAATTTGACAGCTTCCTGCATATTAACAGGATCTCTGTCCTTTGCCCACAGAGCACTCAGCAGAATCTGATTCACAAAGGTACATGGCTGGTTCCAAACTTTTAGTCCTTTCTTCTGTGAATCGTTTTCACAGATGTTCTTACAAAATGGTAGCCGGTTCATTGTAGGTGATACGCTATTCCTTTCATTTTCATTTGCCCACAAATAAGCAATATAAATGTGGTCTTATTTCAGGTGGATGTAGCAAGGCTTTGTTCTTATTGGTATAAATTTGGTCTTCTCGAATTATATCGGAATAAGTCTCTGGAGCCTTCATGGTATCAATATTTGACCCTTTTTATTTTTTTTTACCCATTTTATATTCCTTTTTCTATTCACTGGTAAATATCTCTTCTATGTCTTGTCAGGGAGATGTATCTACACCTTTGTCTTTGGTAAGGGCAGTGAAGCCTAGCACAAGTCTCTTAATTGCCAATTTTATTTGTAGACTTACTAGACACCAGAATCTCTAGTGGTTCTGGGATCTGGTACTCTCTTTTCTGTTGTGGGTTAGCAAATTACTCAATTCTGTGGCATAGATTCAACTAAGAGCATAAAGGGATGTTAAACTTTCAATAGTGGAGTCACCTCTCTGAAGTGAACAACATCAGGGATATGTCAGCACTATGTTTCTGCTCAACCCACTGTATTTGAACAAGTGCACTGTAGAAGTAAGTAAGGTGTCCTCAGCCAGTGGGTGCGTAACTGACTGTTGGAGATATAGATGGAAATCTATTATGTCAGCTCCCATCAAAAGGAGCTGTCACAGCTCTGCTCATAATTGTGCAAATTGCATCACCAGCTCAGTTTACTTTGCAAGAGTTTCATAGGATTGCAAACTAATATAGGTTTGAGGGGACCTTTGGAGATCATCTGTTCCAACACTCTTCTCAACTAGATTCAATAGATGAGGTTGTTTAGGGGCCTTGCCCAACTGAGTATTTTCATGCTTGAAGAATTCCACAACATATGTAAGCATCGACACTGCTCCAGTGTTTGACTGCCCTCACTGAATTTTTTTTTCCTAATGTCTACTCTGAATATTCGCATGTTGCAACGTATGTTCACTGCCTCTCATCATAGAATCATAGAATCGCTGAGGTTGGAAGGGACCTTTAAGATCATCAAGTCCAATCATCAACCTACCCTGACAAAACCACCTCTAAACCATGTCCCTAAGCACCATATCATGTTGCTGTGCACCTTAAAGAAGAGTCTGCCTTTTCTATACCCTCCCTTTAGATAGTTTAAACTAATCCACTGATATTTTTTGTGTGTGTTCTTGTTTCTTTTTTTCAAGTGAAACAAAGCAGACCGCCATGTTTCACTTTAACGGTAGAGTTAGAATGGTGACTAACTGGGAAAGGGCAGTAACTGCTGCTGCTGGAGCAGTTGAAGTTGTGTGACTGCAAAGACCCAACTTTGAGGGGAAAAATAAATACCCTTACATTTCAGGTCAGTGAAGGAAATTTAAGCCCTGAATGTCAAACCAAAGAAGTGGTGCAGTCTAAGAGTGAGTGTGGACACCAGTGCAGCAGTATGTAGTAATGTTTCCAAGTTGCTAATCCCTCAATGCGCATAGTAAAGGAAGGATTTGTCTTCTGGTAATGGGGTAGGTGGTGTTTGCTTTCTAGTTACGTATGCACTAGCTACAGTTGCCATGGTAGGAATAGTAGCAGGATAAAAAGTTTTCTATATAATTCATTACTTACATATTTGCATATGGGGAGGTGGTGTGAAGGCTTAAATCTGAGCAGTTCCATCTCCAGTAGGAAGTGCTAACACAGGATTTCGATCATGTGTAAAACCAATAAATATTTAAGTTCTTGTTTGATCCAGTAAAACTTCCTACGGTCAGCTTTAAGTGACTCATTACCACTCCCACCCCTCTCTTTTTGATCTTTGTTCCTCTAAGTTGGTGGTGGTCTTCACTTGGGATTAGTTTTACTTACTTTCTGCTTTGCTAGAAGTATAGCATGTTCAAAGTTCACACAGAATTTGTGGTTCTGATACTAAAAAAATGGCAGCTGTACTATCTTAGAAACAGATGATGTATTATGAACACTTTTAATTTTTATTTTTGCATGCATGCATATGGTTATTCCTCTCTAGGTATGTAAATTAAAGCCCTATAAGGTACTTCAGGGTGCAGTAAATGAAAATGCTATTTTTTTTGTGTTTGCCTGACTGGATTCTGTCTCCCTGACCCATGCTGAACTTCAGTGTGGCTGTTGGGATAGGCTATTCAGTTTTGTATTTCTCTTTAAGTATGAATTCACACATTGTTTTAGAAAGTTTTTAAAAACCGGTATATGAGTTTTAACTGTACTATAGCATGCCACCATGCTCTTCTTAAATGAGATTTTTTTTTTTTTTTTTTAAATGTGGCATGTGGAACCTAGTATTTCTCATTAACGCATTAAATGTATTTGAGTACATGCAATATTCCTTACACCAGAGTCCTAAGATATTTTTTCTCCTCTCCTTTCTACCTCAGCCTTAACTTTTTTTTCAAATTGATTTTGTCACCTTGAAAGATTCAGCGTGG
>NW_009649042.1:2230084-2355523 GCF_000708025.1 Charadrius vociferus | reverse complement strand
CACGGTGGTGCTATTTCCTGCATCTCTGCAACAGTTGCTCAGCATTTGTTGTTACCCGCAGAGATTTTTTTTTTTTTTTTTTTCCTCCTGGAAATGCAGGGATGAATTGATAATTGTTGCATTCCATTGGTTTTCTGTTTTGTGATTGTGTGCAACCCCTAATTTAGTGGAATAAATGAGAACCGATGAAGGTAGAGACTACTATGCAGAACAAATATATAGACTTTGAAAAGCCTCTAAGGAGGGGTGGTTTGTTCAGATTCCTCAGCAGACTTGTATGGCATTGAGAAGTCTTTGGTGTTTGCTTTCCAAAGGCAGGGTTTCCTTTGTGTTAGCTGAGTGGAATTTTGACTGCGTATTTATAAACTTCCTTCTAGACTGTTAAAATATTTGGTTAGAGCATCAACCACAATCAAGTTGCCTGTGTATCACCGCTGTCTTATAAATGTTTACCTGCTTTAAACCATGTACATTTCCTCATAGACCTGTCGGTGAATATGAAATTTGGACATGTAACCAAAAGGTTCTTTGTGGTTCACAATGTTTTAATCTCTGCTTCCTGATATTTTTTTTCCTAGTCTTGGGCCTTCTTTAAAAGTGATCTAATTACAAATGTTGCATTGTCTAGAAGCATCAGCTAGGTGGGACTTTGCTGTGATGGTGTTTGTAAGGACGACTTGTTTTCTCACTGTTTGCATCTTTCAGATGTGTGTTCTGGGTATTTTCTGTGCATCAAGGCAATTTTCTTAGTAAATAATACTTTAATATCTTAGGTAATAAACTCTTTTTGGGACTAGATGCACTTTAGTGTTCCGTGGATGCTGACTTTTTGTACAAATAATAAGCTCTATTGGCTTAGACTAATTGATAGTTATTATACTATGCTTTTTGTTTATTTTCTGTCTATTGGCTGCAGTTGTGAGGCAAGATGCTTTTGTGAAAGATGTTGTTTGCAACCTGCTCTGACAGGTTGCAGTTCAAGATGACAAACTTAAAGCACTCTTCTTGGTCTTGACAGCAGTCCAAATTCAGTTATGTTGTTCATCACGAGAGTTACTTGGTGTCTTCATCATCTGTTGAAATAACTTGTTTCTCTAAAAGTAACTCAAAGTAGACAAAATTAGCTATATCTTTGTGTGGGAGACAACTGAAAGTCCATTGTACTGTTACTGCTATCATGAAACAGATTTCCCTGATTTATGAATGCTTGATGGGTTTGAACCTTGTATTCTATGGATAGTGTAGACTTTTATGATAGAGGAAAAAAAAAGTAGTGTGTTTTCTTGTTGTGAAATGTGTTTACATATGTTTCTTAGGCCTTTGATTCCCCATCCCCCCACCAACATGGGAAATAATTTAAAAGTATTTTAAAGAAGGGATAGTGAAGCTGATGACAGAAATGTTAGTATGTATTGACATAATTTTATTTTGGGTACTTTGTGTCTAACCTGATGCATTTTTGAAAGGAGCATGATAAGACCTACTAGAAAGGCTTTGAAAGGGATGAAATGCCCCTTTATTTCTTTATTTTATCGAAGATCCTGGAGGTCTCTTCTTCTCTTTGACTTACAGAAACAATAGAAGCTTGCTTGATTGAAAGAGATATGTAGCTGTTGGCTTATTTCTAGTGTTTTCTTCAAAATAACTGAAAGCAAATCTGAAATGAAAAGGAGCTCTTGCCAAAGATCTGCAAATGTAAATGCTGTTCAAGACACAAGAAAAGCTTTTCTGCAACCTTCTTGGTGAACTTTAGTTGTTTCTGTCAATCAGAAACACTGTCTAGGCTTGTTGTAGGTAAGTGCTGCATAAATAGGAGAGTACAAACAAATCAGTACGGATTCACACTGATCTCTGATCTGCATTTGAGTATGTTTTGAACACAGACTACTCATTGAATCATGCTCTCTAGTGCTTTTTTTCTATATAAATATTATGCTACTAGCTTATACTTACTAAGCTCATTGCATTTTTTTAACTTTTTATGCTCACTCTTAAGCAAAATATTACATTGTCTAAATCACACATTTCACATGGAAGATAAGAAGTATCTGCTCCACGGGAGTTCAGAGCTTATTCTGAAAAATGAGTTGGTTCTTACTGCCAGACAAGGGCTTGAATTGCTTTGCCTTATTTAAGAAACATCAAATCTCTTTAAGTTGCTATTCTAGAATTAAATTGTTCTAAACTTATGTATTGTGATATAATGTATTTCAATATTCCCTTCCAAGCTTCTAGTCATCTTTCTGATATTAATTTTAAAGTAAGTTTCAAACAGGACTATATTGGAGCTAATAGTTCCTGAATCCAGAATATAGTCATTAGCTAGCTGCACAACAGGATGGCAGTAGGAAGGGCCATTCAACAGTTACCTGAATCCTTCTGAAGTATTTGCTTGCAATACAGGCTTTAGTGTCTGAAGAGATCTGAGCTGTTTTATGTCAAATAGGATGTGAATTGCAAAGGCTTGTTTTTCTGTTCCAATAAAAAATTCATATTGAACAATATTATCAGGGTATCTTTTGCATGGGAAGTAGTGGATGTTCCTTACAGTTAACTTACAGTTGCTAAATGTGCCGTTGAGTGTTAGTTTACCTCCCATTTATGCAAAATTAGCCAAGAGAGTCTCTACTAATGACTAGTGCAAACTGGCAATTGTGGTTTTAGTTCAAGCTATACATTAGTTCTTAGTGTCTCTCACGGCCCTTAACTGTTTTGTTTTGCTTCTTCCAAGACTGTGGTTGGTGCGAGCTGAAGAAGCAAGGCAGAGTCTAGCATTCTCATTAACAATAATACAACAGAATAATAAGATGATGACAAAAATTATATAGGTAAATAGCAAATTATTTCTCTTGTCATTCAGACAATTCTTGTCTCTAGTGGCCTGGAGTGGAAAAGAAGGAGTTTGGTTTTTAACTTTCTTCTAAACTTGGTGGTTAATGGTGAGAGAAAGAATTCATTTTTATGCAGGCATCTTCAGTCTGAAAACTTCTGTCAGAATAGCCTAATATAGTAGCTAGTAGCTACATTATATATATACATACACTATATATAGTAGCTAATATATTTAACAATTTTCCACTGTTCTATGGAGGTTTTTTTCAGTTGATAAAGGAGAATTAGTATGGAAGAACTGTAATACTGAATATTATCACTTACAATGAAGGCGAGGTAACGTATTTAGCACCTGCATGTTCCACACACCTCACAAATGTGAGAAACTCCACAAAAATGTATTAACCAAAATAGATATAAAGGGCAGGAAAGTCTGCAGATTGTAAGAATGTAATGCTTAAAATGATAACTGATATGTAAGCTTCAAGATTTTGCTGAAATTAATGGATTGTATTAATTGGACTTTTCTCATGGCTTTCTTCTTCCCTAGGCACGAGCTTTAACACCTCAGACAGCAGAAACAGATGCAATAAGGTTTTTGGTTGGAACGCAGTCTCTTAGATATGATAATCAGGTAATTTTTCTGTCAAATGTCAGTTGTAATTTTTTTCTTTTTTTTAACATCGTTCCAATATCATTCCTTCTCCTTTCTCCCCCCTGTTGAATTTGAACAATAAGTGATAGTCAAGCTGAAGACTTCTGTGAGTAGAATGCAAAGATGTTGGTAAGAAATGTAGGTGAATGAAAGCTGTGTGTGTTTTCTGAAAATGAAATTACTCTTCTAAATTGTATGACTAAATCAGATTGGTTTTGTAAAGGAACTGCCACATTTTTGTTAACTTAAATCTATAGATTCTCTGGAGCTATCTTTAAACCACAAAAGAGTTGCAAAGTAAAACAGAAGTCTTTAAGCCTTGATTGCCTCTAATGGGACTCCTGGTGCATGCACAGTTCTGTGTGTATGAAGTTTCATAAACTGGATTTTTAATTATTAATTGTTGGTAATAAGCTATGTCCGTTCTGATCATAATTTTAATGACAACTGAAACTAAAATTTGAGTGACTTTTGTGGCTCAATTTCTGTTGGGCTGTTTCTTCTGCAGTTAAGAGTACAGTACTTCTAATTGTACAGCAATTTTATTTATTGTGACTAAATTTCAGTAAATACTTTTATACTGAAAGAAGGTCTTGAGGCTTTGGTAGCAGGGGAGCTGCAGTGGTGGCCCCTGTGAGACATGGCTGGTTCCAGTGAACCTGCCACAGGACACAGCTGACCAGTGAGCATGGTGGCACTTCTGTGAAAACACTTAAGGAAGGGGAGAAAATGTTGAATGAATAGAGGAGGAGGGAACAAAGACTGAGAAACAGCAGAGGAAACAACCGAGGTAAGACCAAGGTCAGGAGGAGCAGATGATGCTCTATGGTGGAGTAGGTATCCACTGCAGCCTGTGGAGCATCTGTGCCAGAGCAGATGGATCTTCCTGAAAGAGATGTGGCCCATGAAGACCCTACGCTGGAGCAGAGGAAAAGAGTGAGATGGAAAGAGCATCAGAGAGAAAACACTATGTACTGACCATAACCACCACTGCCCCACACCCCCCCGTGCCGCGTGAATGGGGTTAGAGGAGTCTGGAGTGAAGTTAAGCCTGAGGAAAAGGGGAGAGAAGGTGCTGGTTTAAAGTTTCTCTTTCTTTCCCACTACCCAAATTAGTAATTACATTTTAATTTTATTAATTAATTTACCCAACTCAAGTCTGTCTTGCGCACAACAGTAATTGGTAAGCGATCTCCCTGTCTTTAGCTTGGCCCATGAGCTTTCTCATTCCTATTCTTTCTATTTTCTATTTTGTTTCTATTTTCTCCCCCTGTCCTGCTTTGGGGGAACAAGTGACTGTGTCGTTAGCCAAGGCTAACACCTACCACAGAAGCCACTAAAATGGATATAGTCACAGACTCCTCTGAAACTGGTCTATAATGGACTGCACAAAATGAAACCATAGCTCTGGGAGATGGGAACTGTCAATTTCCAGTGAGGTTTTGAGTTTGTTCCTCAATAATACTGGATGAGGCTCAAGGAAAAAAATATTCAAAGGCGTAAGGGGGATGGAGTATTCAGTTTTCTTTACGTTTCAGGTAATACTTGTGAGACCAGTAACAAAAGAAGTGGCAGACAGACTTAGTTAAGAATAAATACACACAATTATATTTTTGGATTGTGCTGTCTCAGATGTTCTTCAGACATTTGGTCACAATGTGGTTTTCTGCTGTGACTTCTAAGTGCTTTTTTTATGTCTTGGTTCGACTATTTAAATCCTGATACAAAATTGTAGTTGGAGAACAATTGTCACGACAGTTGATATCCAGCAGATCTTCAATAATTTAAATGTTCTTTTTTAGGTAAGTTGATTGGGCATAGACTACAAATTTTAGAAATATTTACACATATTTCAACTTTATGGAGTATGCTTGTCTGATTAATAACATTAATAATAGAAATGCAGGACACTTCCTGGGGTATTAACAAATGTTTGGGGGTTACTGGCCTTTAGCTGTGCCTCAGGCTGACAGCTCCTTTCAGCTAGTTGCTAATCCCCAAGAAGGGCTCTAGGCCTCTATTCATTATTGCTGAATTCAGTACTGGGTTCTCTAGATTTGATTAAAAACTTCTTTAGTTACCAAACCGAACTTAGGAGCTGGCTTGCAACCTCTGGTGCTTGACAGAGCACTGCACAGTGAGAGGTTTCTTATGCAGTGCCATCACGAGCAGAATGTTTCTTCCCTTCTGGTCATGGACAGGTGTAGTGCAAATACAGCACTAAAAAAGCAGTAGTTGTACCGCTGACATGGTAACTTCTGCCTCGTTGAGTTCTATTGCTGTATGAAGCAATTTAGGCATTCATAGGAGATCTGGTGAAAATATTTTGCTATTAACACTGGTATTTCAAAGTAGAGGAAAACGACAGAATATAAAATCTTGCGAACAATATTTGAGATATTAAAAGTGTGTTGTACTTGGCATTTGGACTCCATAACTTGCTGGAAGTTAGGTAGTTTCTCTTTGATGCACTGTGTTCTGCACAGTGTAGTTTTGGAACTCTTGACCGCAGTACTTTCATTGTTGCTAAACTGTGGGTTTTTTTATACTGTTCTTAGTCTCATACATTTACTGTATGCTTTTGTAGACCTATAAAGGAAGTATATGTCACTTACTCTTTTCTCATCTCTCATTCTCAGAACTCTCCAAGTTCTTTTCAGTCTTGTGTTTTAGAACCTAAAATACTTATTTTCATGGTGTACCTTAATGCACGGCATTATATAGGCATAAAACAGGGCATTGGCCAAACTAAAGCAGTTCTCCAGTCTTCGCTGCCCATGAGTACCCAATGAAAGAAAATAAATAATGGAAATAAAAAATAATTTAAAAAAAAATGCATTATTGAAGAAAAAGAGATATTTTGTGTTGAAATTGGTTAGTTTTATTCTCCCTTCCTTACGACTTTCATTTGCAATTAGTAATTCCTCCCGATTTTGAGGACAACTAAATAGTTATTTGTTCTTATTCAAATCTCACTACTTTTTCCTCAATACTTAGGCTTGTGTTCAGTGGGAACTTTTCTCATTGTAATTAAAGCAGGTTAGTAACTCATTTGTTTAGTTACTGGTCATAAAACTAGTCACTTCTAAGAGGTGTTTTCCACAAGGATTGTGTTCCACAAGAGTTATGATTACATATGTCATTAACTGTTACACTACAGTCATGTTGAGAAAGTTCTCTGTGTGCCCTTAGCTTACTTACACTTATATCCTCCTCTATGGTGTCCATATGCTGCGCTAATTTTCTGTAATACCGTGTAGCTAAGATGTTGCAGTGATTCAATAGTTAATTCAGTAGACTTAATTCAGTCATTATGATAGGATATCTTTGGGTTTTTTTTCTCTTCATTGTTCGCCCAACTTTGCTAATGAGTTTTTAATGAGGATACAGTTCTCTAAAACCTGTGGGTCTTCTAGAATTTACTTGTTGAGCTTAGTGGAATTAGTCCTGTGAGTAAAGTTACTTGTGTATGTTGTGCTGGGCTAGGATCTTTCTCAATTTCTTCCATTTCTGAGGCAACTATAGAAAAAGAGCTAACTAAAAAAAGGGAAAATGAGAGTAACGCAGAATCATAGAATCATTTATAGCTGGAAAAGACCTTTAAGATCATCAAGTCCAACTGTTACCTAACTCTACTGGGTCCACTTCTAAACCATGTCCCTAAGCACCACATCTACCTGTCTTTTAGATACATCCAAGGATACCGATTCAACCACTTCCTTGGGCAACCTGTTCCAGTGTTTGGTAACCCTTTCACTGTAGAAGTTTTGTCCAAATGTCTAACCTAAACCTCCCCTGGTGCAACTTGAAGCCATTTCTTCTTTTCCTATCAGTTGTAACTTGTGAGAAGAGGCCAACTCCCACCTCTCTCTCTCCAACTTCCTCTCAGGTAGCTGTAGAGAGCGATAAGGTCTCCCCTGAGCCTCCTTTTCTTCAGACTAAACAACCCCTGTTCCCTCAGACGCTCCTCATAAGACTTATTCTAAATACCCCTCACCAGCTTCATTGCCCTTCTCTGGGCCCTCTCCAGCACCTCAATGTCCTTCTTATACTGTGGTGCCCAAACCTGAATGTAGTACTCAATGTGCAGCCTCACCAGTGCCGAGTACACTGGGACAGTCACTTCCCTAGTCCTGCTGGCTACACTATGCCGTTGGGCTTGGCCACCTGGGCGTACTGCTGGCTCATGTTCAGCTGGCTGTCAGTCAAGACCCCCAGGCCCTTCTCCACCAGGCAACTTTCCAGCCACTCTTCCCCAAGCATGTAGCATTTCATGGGGTTGTTATGACCGAAGTGCAGGACCTGGCACTTGGCCTCATTGAAGCTCATACCATTGGCCTCAGCCCACCGATCCAGCCTGTCCAGATCAACACTCCCACTTAACTTGGTGTTGCCTGCAAACTTACTGAGGGTAACCTATTTAAAACAAACCTGAAAATAAAAATCAAAATCACAAAAAGCAAACCATGTATTTTAAAAAATATTTAAACATTACTGTTTTTCTTAATCTTTCAGCTCAATATTTATTCTTCCACATAGTGTAAAAAGTATTACAAATTTATAATTGGTACGAATATGTGATTGCTGAAGTGAACTCTCAAAAGTTTCTTACTGAGGCTTACAGTATTTGTTTCAAATAAGAGTCCTTTCCCTCTCTCCCCTTCTTACTTGATAGGATGTTTGAATTTGATGAATTGGATACAGAAGTGCAGACGTTTAGACTAAGGATTGTAATGTCGTTGTTTCTCTTTATTGCTATAAGAAGTGTTGAATTGCAATACGAGTGGCTGACTTACTATTAGCCATAAAATGAAAAATCACCTTCAAGCTTTTAGTTGCAAAATTGAGAAGAATAAACATGGTATTTCCTCAAAACAGGGAAATTGCTGCATGAAATCAATGATGTACTAAATTGTTAGTATAACAATTAATTAAAGTAGGTATCGGTTATAAAATTCTCATTAAATTGTCCTGTGCAGTCTTCGTGTATAATTAAGACCCACAGGAAAACATTTGAAACCCTAATGTTCTCTTTTATTGTATTTGCAGATTCACATCATAGATTTTGATGATGAAAACAACATTATAAACAAAAATGTTCTCCTTCATCAAGTGGGTGAAATTTGGCACATTAGTACCAGTCCTGCGGATAAAGGTGTACTGGCAACCTGCTACAATAAAAGTAAGTCCTTTCTAACCATGTTAAACTTGTTTAAGTGTTCTGATATTTTTGAATGTGCAAAGATTGAACATCTAGTTATGTATAAACACTTTAAATTGGAATTATCAACACAGGCATTTTTTTGAAAAATGTGTTGTACCTTTACCTGTACCTCATTTGTCTCATACCCTTGGGTCATCTTGGTTAGTAGTCTGCTTTTTCATTCATGTCAAGAAAAGCAGCAAAATAAAAGTATTGTTTGCCTGATAAATGCAAAGCATGGCAAATAAAATATATTCCTGTTATTTTAGGCTTCATTCTTTTTACTGTTTGATATGTTTGCTTTTGAAAGTGGAAGTAAATGTCTTTCAAAACAGCATCATGTCAGCATCACGCTCTCCTTAAAATTGCAGCTGAAGTTTGTATACAATGTTATTTGTCATATTTTTAATGCGGATATGACCACAGAGAACTATAAATTCCTACCTAGATTTCTCATCAGAAACAGTAGAAATGCTCCTTGTGTAACCTAATACTCAATGCACAGCCGTTAACATTAAGGATCTCTCTGCGTTTCCTAGGTGAAGCAGGTGTGAAGATTTTCTGTCATGAGGCTTGAAAAATGTACTTGCATCGCTTGGGGAAGGGAGTACTTTTTCTCTCTGACAAGCAAGAAATCTCTGCTGTCAATTGGACTAAATATTATTTCTTGTAGTAAATATTAGTCCATTCTTTCATGGAAATACAATCCAAGAATATAAGAATATGGCAGTGAGTTTCAGACTTCATGCATCTGTGGACAGCTGTAGAGATGTGAATTCCTGCTTCTCAACCTTGTGACTCTGTTAGAGAGAAGGTTCCAGGATTGCTCAGTTCTCCTGCTTCTTTTGGATTGAAATAAAAGTACTAAAATTTGAATTTCTTTCACAATTCTTAAGCGAGTCTTTTAAAGACAATTACAGAAGATAAGTAGTGTAATACAGAGCTTTTCCTGTTTTCTAAACTGAAAATGGTTGTGGGTATTTTGACTAAGAGAGAGGCCTGAAATGGTATTGGCCTGGTTTTTGATTACTTTTTAGCCCCCGGTTGACTTCCTGGACACAAATGTCTCACCTTGCCAGTGATCCATGGAGAAAATGAGAAAGCAGTAATGAGGCCTGAAATTCTAAAGTTGTCGTAGTAATTTTCTGACTAGTTTCAGAGGAGAATCTGAGAAAGTTGGCTGAAGTCTTTTTTAAAGAACACCAGAACTAGTTTCTAAGTTTCCTTCTCTAGCCTTTCTGAGGTGACTGCATTTTTTTTTCTTAAAGAATATTGTGCTGCATGGAATAGTGTGAAACACTTTAAAGAATTTGCTTCTTTTTCCCTAAATAATTGGACAGCAAGGTGATAGGAGATGGCTTATCAAGTCCAGTATTTAATGTATGTGATGTATCATGTAATGCTAACCAGTCTTTATTTATTCAATTTGTATCTAACTTTGAGCTTAAGTATTGTTCTAGAAAGTATGGTGAAAACAAATAATTTTATACTCTTTTCTCAAAAAGGCCTATATTTAAATTTTATGTTCCTTATAGCAACATGCGTATTAATTGAAACTCCTCTTTGTGGGAGACCTTACTGAGGTTACTAGAATTGAGCTTCTATCCAAACACTCTAAATTTCTATGAGAATTCTGATTTCCATTATTAGACCTATTAATTCATACTCATGTTTTCTTTTCTAGCTTCTTTGTGTTCTAGATTTAGTTGACTTTACCGAGTTTCTGAACATTAAGCTTTATTGTTTGTACTTCATGTATCTTCATTTAGAAACATTAGCCGTAAACTTTCGGCAGAAAACAAGATCTGATTCTTAAATGATTATTGATGACTCTAAATAGCAATGTATAGAACAGAAAGCACACAGCATGGAGTTCTAATAATAAGGAATATTGAGTTTAGCAGACAACTTGTTTCAAGTAGTAATGCAACCAAATTAAGCAATCAAAACCTTTAAAACTCTTTTATGTATTGCATTTCTTTAGTTATTTTAAAAAGACTCTAACCATTTTCCTCATTGAAGTACCAGTCAAATGAAATGATGGCTGTCAGGAAGTTGTAGGTATTGTGACCATCTCATGTGTCTGAGCCCAGTACTTCTGTCAAATCTTATCTGTTGTCGAAACTGGGAGATTGAAGAAATATGATGTGTATCCGTTATTATAGCTTTTTTTTAAGTTGCTTATGTAAGTGGTGAAACATGGTATTGAAGAAATGTGGAATCACGTACGTTTTGCATTTCATAGCTCATTGAAGTAAGCTAGTGGAATAGGGTGAAGCACTCACGAAAAAGCTTGGAAGTTTCTTCTTTTTCTATTGAGAGAGATAGCGAATTGTCTTTTACTTTCTCACACTTGTAGGTTGTTAGCATAACCAAGGTATGAATAAGGTCTTATATTACTAAAGGAAAAAAAATGTAGTAGGTGCAAACAAAAGAGCACTTTTTTCACAGCTCTCTTCCTCTTTGGTTTTTGTCTAAGAGGAGAAGCATGCCTTTCATATAGGAAGTTGGGGAATGTAGTAATGGTTGAACTGAAAGAGTGATACTGTGTACCTACTTTGAAGAGAGATTTTGAGTCCTGATTAACTTTTAAAAAGCATTTTGTAGCTAGTGATACAGAAAAATAATGATTCCTGAATAATTTGTTTGTTTTAGTGTTTGTAATCTGGATTTGCTGTTCCTCATGCCACAGATTAATTCTTTTTCTAGAACTGACTTATATAAGACACAAGATTTCTTTTTAAACATACTCTACAGATTTTAGCTACCCTTCCTTTTTTTTTATCATACTGTATTTTAAAATGCAGTGAAAAATCTTTCTGCAGTATCCAGTTGTTATCATCCCCTGTAATGTGAGACATTCAAACTCTTTTTTACTTAATTAACTACTTGACACTTAATACTGCTGCCTCAAAATTCAAAGACCACACTAGCCGTCTTGATGTATGTTTTGAAATAGAAGGGATCTGATGTTATTTGCTTCTCTTTTCTCTTGTAGGGCTAAAAGTTAGCGAAATAATGTAGTACACAAAGCTCTTTGTTAATTTTTACTGACTGCTAAGAATTGCATGAGGGAAAACCATAGTCGTATTCAGCTGGTAACAGTAGGTTATTTTTGGGGTCAAGAATCAAATGGGAAGTTGTAAGCCCTCTGTGTGTGTTTGAGAAGGATGCTGACATAATTATGTTTTTTTACTGTTCTGGTTGAGAGGCCTTGAATTGATGTAATGGGTCTCTTAAAAGTTGAAAGATCCTCTTGGATGGGGAAGTTCCTATGTTTATTTTTTTATCCTCCCCCCCTTCCAAGAAGGCATTTTAGCTACTTCTGTACATGATGGTATGGGATTTTGCATATCTGAAGCTTTTTTCACGTGTATGGATATGTATATAGGTAAGGTTTTTTTGCCCTGATGTATATACAGCATCTGTTTCCAAAGTCATAGTTATGAGGCGTTTTTTTATCCTGAATCATAAAGGTAGGAAGCCTCCTTCACAAGGAGTAATACTAATGTAGAAGCAGCCTGCCCCTGTCGCTCTCTGGGGATTTACAAATTATTTTCCTGCTTTATGGATGTGTAAAATCTCGTCATTGACATGTATAAGTGAAAGAAATATAAAGAGGTAGAACTTCAAATGTATGTTATTGTTGTTATCATTGATACACCTACTGAAGAGCAAAGTCATGTGCTTACAGGTCATAATGGCAAGGCTTCCATGTCAGTGAAAACTATTCCTTGTTGTCCACTTGATTTTTTTTTTTTTTTTTTTTTAAAGTGCTGACTTCTGATAAATTCAGAAATGGCTAAACTTGCAAGTGGCCACAATCTAGTCATTTTGAAATGAGCTTTTATTTTTGAGAAACTCTAGATAATATCTGTCGAAAGCTCCTGTCGTGGTTTAACCCCAGCCAGCAACTAGGACCACACAGCTGCTCACCCACCCTCCCGGTTTGGATAGGAGAGAGCATTGGAAAAGAAGAACACCTCACAGATTGAGATCAAGACAGTTTAATAAGTAAAACAAAAGTCACGCATGCAAAAAAAAAAAAAAGCAAATCAAGGAATTGATTCACTACTTCCCATTGGCAGGCAGGTGTTCGGCCATCTCCAGGAAAGCAGGGCTCCATCATGCGTAATGGTGACTTAGGAAGACATGCCATGACTCCAAACGACACTTCCCCCCCCGCCCCCCTTCCTTCTTCTCCCAGCCTTATATACTGAGCATGACATCACATGGTACAGAATAGCCCTTTGGTCAGTTGAGAGGGGAGACAGCCAGGAGACCTGACCTCAACTTCTTGTGCCCTTCAGCCTGCTCGCTGGCGGGGTGGTGTGAGGAGCAGAAAAGGCCTTGTGCGGTTAGCAGCAACCCAAAAACACCGGTGTCCTATTGACACGGTTTCACATCCCAAATCCAAGACATAGCGCGACACCAGCTGCTAGCAAGAAAGTTAACTCTATCCCAGCTGAAATGTGACAGTGCCAAATACATCATATTTCAACAATTGGAAACAGACTCTCCATTCTTGTTTTTGGCAGACAGGTCCAATAAGAGTTACTGCCCAAATAAGGCTTAAAGCCCATTGGAATATTTACTATTTACTGGCATATTGATTCTGCAATCTCTTTAAATTTTTATGCTTTCAAGAAAAGTAACTTCCCTAAAAAGTAATATAAGGTGGTTTAGTTAACTTTCTTTTTCTCTGTGACTTCTTGAGAACTTTAAATGCTTGCTGAATATGCAGTTTGGGAACTATGTTCTATAAACAATGAATAAAGTTAATTTAAATGCTGCTCTGTATTCTTTTCAAGATCTTTTATTAGGGTATCGTTTTATAAGTAGGTTTTAAAAAGGAAAAAAACCCTTCCTCTCTCTCAAGTTAAAACCCAGGAAAACTTTTCTTGTTAGCATCAATATTTACTACTTCGATTTGTAATTTTGATGTTGCATCATTAATAAAGCCTTGTATTTTTTCATTCTGGATGGTGATATTAACTAGAATAACAAATACATCTTTGGATATTAACTAGAAATTCTGTTTTCTAGGCCATTTTGTCTTAATATGAAGACGAAATTGTTCAACTATATCTCCACCCCTTCCCATGCACACATGTTAAAAATACCAATTTAGAAAAATTGCATAATTGAAAAGGGAAAACTTTATTCTACTCAGTTCCTGTCTTGATTATAGTGGTCTCCCCTGCCACCAATGATGAATATATCAGTTAGGGAATTTTATACTGTTACTACTGATGTTATATGAAGATGATTTTTATTATCAAGTGCTAGGCGTACTAGTTATGTGTATTCTTGCCTAACTTTCAGCCAAGATCAGAAATTTGCTATGCTGGAGGCATAGTGTGTGCCTGTGCTACACATTTCTAAAGTACGCAGCGATACTGTATGCTAGAAATGTATTAAGACCGTTCCTGTGTAACTTGCATTGCTAATAGACAAGATGTGTAGTTGGTAGATCTAGTAATTTATCAAAGATGATGTTGATTTTCTGCTTTTTGTCGTTTGCCACCTTTGCCGTTAAAAATTGCTTGTCTCATTTTCAAATGGCATTCTGGATGTAGCCAAAGCATGGTAAAACTTTAAATGTTTTTTTCATAAAACATTAAAACTTATTTAGTAACAGGTAACACTTTGTAAGATTAATTTTGCATCTCTATTTCAATAAATAAATATTTTTTCCTAGGGTTTCTAAAAAAACTTTATGGTAGTGGAGAAGGAGATACCAGCATAGCAAGCTGTGAACCTAGTGGCTTTCCTATGTTTCAGTAACATAATTGGATCCTTCAGATCCATGGTTTAAAATAAATCCCTGACACATGAGAGAGCTATTTCAGGCAGTCATTACACTGAGAAGTAACATGTTTTTAGGGTTTTATTTGTTTGGGTTTTTCTTTTTGCAGATGTGTTTAGCAGCTATTTGGTATTGTGAGCATTGTAAGAATTAGGAATATTGTATTTTATTTTGATTCCCTAACTGAAGGGGAAAAAAGTACATAAATATTTGAAAGAAGCTAGGTGTAAGAGGGAAAAGAAGGATTAAAATCTTAATAACTTGGGGATGGGGGAAGAAGGCTTTGTAAAATTGATACTTGAGATATCTAGATGAATTTATGTATCATTCCCTCTCTTGCAGCAAGTCAACTGAATTAAAATAGGGGTGGGTTGTTTTTTTTCTTGAGCAGGGTAAGATTTTTTTTTTTAATGACAGCTTTAAAAAATTAAAGGGAAAAATGAGTTTGGTAGTCTTCTAGCTTTAGCAGTTAAATTAGATTGTTCAAGTTCAGTGTGATACAAATTAGTGGTTTTTTTTTTTTAAAAAAACCTAAAAGGATGGATTGTTGAGAGAAGGGTACAATGTACAGGGGTTTGGGCGTGATAATAAAGGTGGCTATTAGCTAGAGTGCTACTGTTACGTTTTAATTGGTTAATGCTCAGTCTCTGAAAACTTACATGCACTTATTTGCCTCTGATATTTATGAATAACTTAGTTGTTCAACAAAGCAGAAGTCAAATAATTTGTTTCACAGTGGCCCAGAAATAAAACGGACGATGCTGTATTTAGTGGAAAAACCCTGTCAGAACAATTCTAGGAACTTTCCACCTTCCTTCTTTTTTTTCTCTTCTGACTAGCTGTAGTCAGTTGACTATTCATTTTTTTACTTTTTAAAAGTTAAAATATGACAGGAGTGACACTTTTAAAAAAGGGAATAAGAAAGGTGACAAAGTAATCAAGGAGATTGTACCATCTTAGTAGAAATGCACTTTTAAATATCAGAAAAGAATAATGATGGGGTGGGGTGAGGGTCAAGAATGTACCCTCCAAAGAATGATATAAACCAATGAGAATAATGACACACTAAATATAGTAATAAATTTAAAAATGGAGATAAATTAGTCTTCAAATTTGCAAAAAGTTGGTAACTATCCAAAAGCTCTATTCACCTGCTATGGAGAAAATCATTTCACATGTGTATTACTACTTAAAGTTTGAAAGAAGTGTTGCTTCACTATTCAAAAGAGCATCATAACCTATGCTAGGATAAATTTTTCATTGTGATGAGGTAAAATGCCAAAACCCTGTAGATCACACTAGAGTGGAGTCACTTGGGAACTAGAACAATGAAAACCTAACAAAGCCCTCGACCTCACTGGAATACAAACGGTATGCGATCTCGGTATTGCTGAAGTTTCAGACTACAGGAGGGGAAATAGGAAAGCCATTTGAATGGACTTTTAATAGTGTTCTGAGACAGGGAGAAATGCCAACAGACAGCAGTCTAGAGTGTGTCTAATATCATTTTTGTATGCAAAGTAGGGGATGGAAGCCTCAGCTCTAGGGTTGCCTGAAAAAAGTGTGATCCCTGGATTAAGATGAAGTTGGGGAATACTTGGAAATATGTCAATTTCTGAATGATGCCCTGTTTGTCAGTCCAGTATATAATATGCTGTAAAAATTTCAGTTAGGTGGATGTGCAGTGGCAGGAACAGGTTGTATGTGTCTTTTGTGAATATGCTTTTGTGTCTTTCTTGTGCTTTTTTTTCATACAGAACTTCATTTTAATCTGCTCTCCTGTTTATACATCCCTCCCCCTTCTCTCACCTGCCATTTTAGGATGCTGTTAAAATGGAGGAGGACTATTTCCTAAGGACTTAGAAAGTGCTGTAAAAAGCAAATTTCAGCTACATCATTAAAGGAATAGGGAATGCAGAGGGATTTTTCTGTGGGCCATTTGAAGAGTTTTGCAGCCATACCAGTTTGCCAGCGATGGATGGCTTCTTCCTGAATGACTTGGGTTTGGTCTCTGCACAGCAGAATATTCTGTAAAGAGGGTGAATGGTCATGATGATGTGTTTGGGGGAAAAGTAGAATTCTAACATTATTTTTTTTTTTATATAAATATAAAGGGAACTCTTAATCTAGTTGTTTATTCTTTGCAGAAGCCGAACGTAGCTTTCATAATATCCTGTAAGCTAGAATAAAAACTCACATTTATGCATTGCTCTGATATACCAACAAATCTATTTAGAATGTCATCAAGAAAGTAGTGGTTTGTTTAAATTTTGTTCTGCAGATGCTTAGAAGAGATGGTAAAATCGTTTGAGAAATCAAAGGGGTAAGGCGAACTGGTGGGTTTACATGAAATGATGGGGAGATGTAGGGGAAGAAATAAAGAAATGATCCAGACTAAAAATTCTGTGTTGGTGGAAAATACAGTTTGCCTGTTTTGCTGAACCTCTAATTGGATCTGGGTAGCAATCTACATTACTGTAAAGGGTAGTTTTCAGGGATTGAGTGTAAGCAGCTACTTCGGTGTATCTCCTGCCTGCAAGTGAAGGATATGCCTGGTGGGGGCAAAAGTAAATGGCTGTATCTGAAAAGCATAATTGTAGGCAATGCCAATGTACTGTTAACTGTCACAGATCTGATTGGGGAAATGCTTACTGAAATACAAAGTGGAAAAAATGAAGGAAATAGTATAATTGGAGAAATAGGGAGATCCTGAAGGAAGGAGATAACAAAACCAGATAAGGTATGTGTAACTTAAAGGACAAGCTTATGGCTGCAACCACTTGTGAGAAAGCACAAAGGTACGCAGTGGTATGTAGCCTACAGCCTTCCACAGAACTGATTGCCCAAAGGAATGTTAAAGTGGTAAGATATGGCCCTTAAGGTGTTAGCATTTTGTGGATGTGTTCTGTACCATTTAGTGTCTGTCAGAAAAATCTATTGTTCTGTGTAAATGTCTGCCTGTTCTGTTGTTTGATTAGTGGCTTCTATTTTGCATTTTGTTTCTTCATCTGTGGCAACTCCCCCTACTTTCCTGAGACTTTACGTTCTTCTTTCCATGCCAGTTACTGAAATGATCAGTGAAATAATTTGTTTATTCTTAAATTGTTGAGTATAACTTTTAGTTTTGATGCTGCTCAAAGATCGACAGCAGTCTGGAAACTTCAACTTCTCTTTTTACTCTTTCAAACTGCGCTGACAAACTAAACAAGGTATTTATGCTGATTGTTTTTGCAGTTGTGAATTGGGTTGCAAGGGTGTTTTTACAGCCACAAGAGTACCTTTATGTAACTGAAAACTTGAAAATTAGAATGTGACATAATGAGCCACAAACCCAAGAGCATTAAAGTCTGACGTTTGGAATGGTCTACTTTAATAATGTCAAGCATTATTAAATGCTTGAGTGTGGAAGGTGTGGAGCTATATCAACACTGAAAATGATTTAAGAAGAAAACAACCCTTACCTGATAGTTTGTGAGGGATGAAACCTGCTAACATCAAATAATCAGTTTTTGGTTTTGGACAGCTGGCTGCTCTTGGTTTTTTGCATCAGTATCACTATAATGATAACTTCTGCTGGAAATTATAACCCATAGAGTAAAATAAATAGTCTTAGCATATTAGACTAATATTTTAAGGTTAGATATGTATTCCAGTAACTTGAACAGGGCCATAGTGTTGACCTATGAACTGACTTGCAGTAGTGCCTACTGTTAAACTGTTCGGATGCTCCCTGAGCAGTTTTGGTGGGGGCCATCTAGCACTTTGAGACAATGATGCCCAGGGGTAGTCAAGGAACATCATGAGTAATTGGAGTGTAGCCCTCTTCTTTCAGCTTACCCTGCAAAAAAATTTAGTTTAACTGTGTTAGCTGGCCTCAGGGCTGGAGAGGTGTACTGGGCTTTATTTTAAGTAAGTTGCCAAAAAATGGTTTTCCATTTCAGATTGTTATAAAATACACAGATTGTTTTGCAGAATTTATTGCAGGGAAATGTGCAAGTATTTCAGAAAACAGACAAAAACCATGATAAAGATATATAAAAAATAAATTAAGGTATAAAGTATGGTCAAGAATTTCTGTTCTGCTCTCTCAATGGTATGATGGTTCTGTTGTGCAGCTTATTTCACAAAATTGAGAGAAATAATTTTAGAGGCAATTTGATCCTTCTAGAGAAGAGGATGTTTTGGAACAGTTATCCTTTTTCTATAGCATTTATACAGTGTCTAGTGCTATGGGATGGTCATGTTGTGATTAGGATTGCTAGGTAATGTGCAGGTATGTCTTAAAGAATGCTGATGAATTAGAGAAAGCTTCACACTTCTTAATTTGAAGTGAATGTTTAATTACTGGATATTAGGTGCACACATTTGTTGAAGCAAAAATATGTGTCTAATGATGATGATTGTCTAATTTATCCTAACTCTTGCTTCTGAAGAGGATACTTTTTTCCTAGCTGCTTTCAGATACTAAATTCTGAATTCGACTGGGGACAAGAGCTCATTGCCAGCATGGTAATTTCTGAGTTTATAGAAAGGTTCCGAGTAATCTGAGGTTTAGCAAATGTTCATGCCTTGACTGATTAAAAGGGAATAATTCAAACTCTCCAATATCAATAATTTATGTAGAATATACTGAAGAACGGTTTCAGGAGTTAGAATCATAGAATTATAGAATCGCTAAGGTTGGAAGGGACCTTGAAGATCATCAAGTCCAACCATCAACCTACTCTGACAAAACTACCTTTAAACCATGTCCCTAAGCACCACACCTACCCTTTTTTTAAACACCTCCAGGGATGGTGATTCCACCACCTCCCTGGGCAGCCTATTCCAATGTTTAATAACCCTTTCAGTGAAAAAATGTTGCCTGATGTCCAATCTAAACCTCCCCTGCCGTAACTTGAATCCATTGCCTCTCGTCCGATCACTTGTCACCAGGGCGAAAAGGTCAGCCCCCACCTCTCTACAACCTCCTTTCAGGTAGTTGTAGAGGGTGATAAGGTCTCCCCTTCTCCAGGCTAAACAACCCCAGTTCCCTCAGTCATTCCTCATAAGACTTGTCCTCCAGACCCCTCATCAGCTTCATTGAGGTGTTGGAGTGTGTCCAGAGAAGGGCAATGTTTGTCTTGTAGTGAGGGGCCCAAAACTGAACACAGTACTTGAGGTGGGGCCTCACCAGTGCCGCGTACAGGCATGTACAGAGTTGCATGAGATTGTTTCACCTGTACTTTTCATTGTTGAATGATCCTCAGCAGAACTTCAAGAGAAATTGGGGTTTTTTTTGTTTCTGTTTTGGTTGGTTGGTTTGTTTGTTTGTTTTTTAAAAAAAGAGCCGACATGTCTTCTTGTTCCTGATGACATTGAGACCACAGGCAGTCCTGAGCAAAGTTACTGGTGTCACGTGCTGTCTGGTGCTTCTGTCATCCTTGAAATGTGTGAATGCAGTCCCATCAAGTACAATTAAAAAATGACAGCTGTTTTGAAGGAAGGCAGTTTTTCACAGAATGCTTTATCCTGTACTGCTTGGAGAAGAATGCTCATCGGTTATTTCTCTTAAGGTTTTCTTCTTAAAAATTCCTGTGGGAACAGAGGATGAGAGACATATTACGTACAACTACACATGGTAATGCAGGGCTGAAAAGAAAGATGTGAATGTGTGTTTTTGATAGATTTATTTATGTAATTTAAGCTGACAGTCACAATTCTTAAAAACATTAGGAAGAATACTTTTCGCCTTGTTCTTTGGATGTCTTGTAAACAATGTGTAAAGAAAAGTATTAGCAGGAAAATCAGCCCTAAAATGTTTAAATGCTCATTGATATCTGGTTACTCTTAATTGTTACTGGAAATGCACCATCAGGTGAAGGCAAGATGAACATCTAGATAGTTTAACTTGTATGCTTTACCTGAAACTACACTTACTGCTGTACTAACATTAACTAATGTAACTGTCTGGTCGCAAATTTAAAATTATATTATTCTAGTGGTGTATCAACATATCTTACCAAGCATTTGACTAAGGACAAAATTTTATTCCTAGCTTTCCCCACCTTGCATTTGTAATATATGTTCTAGCTGTACTTGTTACAATTTACTGATAAAATATAATACTGTTGAAATATTTTTATTTCTGAATTTGCATAAGTTTATTCCTATGGCCCTCTAGGAATGTATTAAAAAATTTTATTTGTTAAACTCTTATTATCAGTTTTAGCATTTTAAACAACTAACAAGAATCAGTGTTCTTTTCAGTAATTTTACTTCGCAGCTAAGCCTCTTCTAACTGAACTCTCTGAAATTAACAGCATATTTTCAGACACTGATGGCTTCTAGCAAAGATAAAGCATGATGCTTATAATTACTACCAAGGAATGGTATACAGCGAGGCTCCTGCTTATACTTATTGCTGTAACACCCAGGGGCAGCTCACTTAGTTGTATGCCCCGTTGGAGGGTCGGAGGCGGAGAAGCATAGAGTGGTTGCACCTGCGGGACAGAGTGGACAGGACAGGTGACCCAAAACTGGCCAACAGGGTATTCCTTCCCATCTGCCTCATGCTCAGTATAAAAACTGAGGGATCAAAGGGTCAGGCATCTCTTTTCAGTGTCCGGCATCTGAGGAGGACTCTTTCTGTTTGTCTGCCTTTGATGCCCATCCAGAATCCAGTTCCCATCCGTCACCAAGTCCAGTCTGGGACTTCCCCAGTGCCAGCCAGTGGCATGATCATGATCCTGGGAGCACGATATGGGTTGCATGTCTTGTATATATTTCATTATTTTTTGATATTATTGTCTTTTCATTATTAATATTTCATTAGTTTAGTTTCTTTTCAACTCATAAGGCTCTTTCTCATCCTTGTCTCCCTGAAGGGAGAAGCTGGGGAGAGCATCTGTCGTTTGTTTTAGTGGCCAGCTCAGCCCAAACCATAACAGATTTACCCAAACCATGACAAGTGATTTTAAATTCCATTTTCTCACTTGTGGAATAAAATTGCTTACAATCAGGAAAATGTCTCTTCAAGAAGGCATAAGCTCTGATGCTCTAAGGCCTGGGTTTTTGATACATTCAACACTGTGAATAAGAGTTCCTTCAAACTTGAGGCATCTTTGTTATATCCCAGTTTCACAGATGTGAAGTAAATCACTTCAGCTATTTTGAAATTTAAAAAAAATATGAAGTAGGCAAGCCATATGATCATTTTTAATTAATTTGTTCTTTGAGCGGTAGAATAGCATGCTTATGGAAATGAAAATTTATTTCATGCTATTGCAGATTCTTAGGTAGACTTGTTACATTAATAAGCATCTATTGTACTGATGGCAGCAATATATGCCACTGTATCTGTTCTGACTCGTATTTGTTGCTAATGAAACTAGAGATTTTTTTCAAAGGAGGGAAATGTGATTGCAGTCTATCAATTGCAGAGCTGTTCAAAATCTAAACCAGCTATCAGTAAAGGTCTCTTTTATATATTTATAAATGCAAAAAATTTGAAAATCAGTTTGTGAAAGGAAAAAGAGAGTGGTCATTTTTTTTCCTTCCATTCCCTCCATAAAAGCAAGCAAACAAAATCCTATATTTTTGCTTGTCTTCTTTCAACGTTTTCCTACTTCACATCAGATCTTGTCCTGATGACCAGTGAAACGGGCATCCCAGGATGTGTGTGCTGAGGAAGGAAGGGCTGCTGATCAGTCTGTTTTCAGGCTTTTGTTTTACTGAGCAGCTACTTAGCTTCAATGACTAAGAAGAACCTGGAGGAATCTTAAATACTGTTGGGAAAAGTCAGAATGTCTTTAGTGCTGTAAATTAATGTGTGTGTTTCGTTCCCTTTCTGTGCTTTCCTTTTGTTTTGAAATATGCCTTGTTTAAGAACTGGTTATCGCAAAGCCTTCCCATCCATTTTTGCTTTGGGGTTGAGGGGAACAGAGGAAGAGCTGCTGAGAGATCATTCCTATTTATTTCCAAAATAGATCAGGAGGAAAGGGAACCTACTTATCCTGATTGATTATCAGGATAACTTTTGCCTGTATAGAATTAGAAATTTTCTTGGACATAACTGTCAGTTCTAGTGGAAAACCTAAAGAAGTGCGGGCGGGGGGGAATGATACAATGATCTCTTGTTTGTTAGTGTGAGCTATTTTTTGGTATGGAGCAGATGGGTGAGATGCAGCAAGGCATTTTACCTTCACGCTGCCATTTCTGTGAGAGTTAACCTCAAGTATATAAGAACTACCTTTACCTTTCCTTTCCAAATGGAAATTCTGACCTGTTGATCAGAGCAATGATTGGTTCCTCTGTACCGGTATCGTGACTCCTACAGCAGCAACAGGAGATCCTACATAGAACAACATAGACAGATAGGTCTTTAATCCCTTTTTGAACCAGCTGAGACTGTATTCAGCCACAAACTTTTTGTAATGTCAGTTTTCAGTTCACTACTCACTCGTCAAACTCCCCACCCTTTATCTTGTACCATTTCAGTGAGTGCCACAAAGACTGCGAGATTTGGCCTGTAGTAGCAATTCTTTCACCTTGCAAGTGCTTTTCTGTTTCTGTAAACTTAGGTCATGTTCTTCCCAAGGTGTTTTCCTTCCAAATGAAATAGGCTTAACCTGTTGAACATCTAAGGCAACAGTTGTATCATCTTCATTTATGTTGGTCTTCTCCAACTCTGGTATGCCCTTCTTCAGATGCAAACACTAGACTTGCACTCTCCATTTGAGATATGGGCATATCAAGTTTTTATGGGGCTGTGGAACAATCCTTTCTATTTTGTTCTCAGTGCCCTTTGTAAGGATGTCTAATGTTTTGCTGTCTTCTGTAGCTACTGCTGCTTCACATAAGGTTCAGAGAACTGTCAATCTTGACACAAAGGGCTTTTTTCCAAGTTTTAACTACCACTTCTGAGTGCAGCATCATGTTGGGATGGCTTAAATTATTTTTCTTTACATGCATTAACTGACTTTTGTATACAGAGAAGCTCATCTGTTGCTTTTTTGACCACTAAGTTTTCAGGGGTCCTTCAGTTGTGCTCACCTTTGGCATGTCATGGAATTACCTGAAAGTGTCAACTCCTTTAAGACTAGGAGTTGACACTGTGACACTAATAACGCTATTTGGGGAGCTCGTGGTGGAATGCCTCTTCTGTTTTTAACTTTAGACTTTCAGATAAATCCTTGTTTAAAATTCATGGGATAAAGCTAGATGAATTCCTCTCACTAAGAAGAGGAAAAATTAAATTTAAAAGCAAAATCTCTATCAAGCGTAACAGTATTGAGATATTTTTTTTTTTAAGTCAGGCTGTTACCACTGCGGCAAAAATAGATTCCATATGTAAAGTGAGTGACTAATGAAAGCAGCACTCTTAAAGTTGTTTAAAAACCTTTTCCAGACTATTTTGAAATTAAATACTTGAAAAATAATTTTCTATGTTGCAGTTGTCTTCTGTGTTTGTGCTTGCCTCTCCTTCTCTTAACAATTCAATTTCTTACTCAAATTCATTGAAATATGTGTGGAAACCGATTTATTTTCCCAGTGCCAATGTGTTTTTCAACTCCTACAAAGGTAGGTTCTGCACTTCCATTACATGTAGGGACCTACAGAACCACCAGAGGGCAGAAGAAGGTGCGAATGGAGAAGGCTGTTACCTGCAGCTTTACACACAGGCACGTGTGCAAACACACGGCTTGCTTTTCTGTTTTCTTTTTCCAAACAAGATAGGTGCCACTGTGCAGCGGTTATGAAGCCTCAGTATATATAGCCTGGGTTTGTAGATCCAGAACATACAGACATACAAACACAAAACCGCTGTTTACTTTTGATGAAAAGGGAAAGAAAATTTCTATTTAAAATCCATTAATTTAAAACATTAAGTCTGTTATGAGTTGTGGCTCTCTGGTGCATTGCACTTACCATGCAGTAAACTTGTGTATTAAAAAAACTTCCTGCAGAGAAAATTCATCGGTAAGGCTACCAGCAGTAATGCTGCTGGTGATGCTTTCAGCTGCTTAGTATTGAAGACAGCAGGTGACACTGACTTCACTGGTTTCACTTTCCTTTGCTGTGATGAGAGCAGTGCATGTAGAGGAATCATTGGTACAGCCATGTGATATACTGCAGTCATTAAAATGAGGAGGGAAGTTGAATGCATCTCTCCAAATATTCCCCAGTGCTCCTCTTGGCAGTAGTGATGAGATGTACAGAAGAAAGTTTATTCCCATAGTTTGAGGGAAGAAGTAAATGTGCTTGGTGTTTTCCTAATGTTATCTGTAGCTTGTACCTGCTGTTTTTCTAGGAATTATAGCTGTTACATGTAACTTATAGTGTTCCTTTCAAAGTACTCTTCAATAAGGTTTTAAGTGAACAGATCGACTGTCTGATCATATGATGGAAAACCACTACAGAAGTAGTGAATGGCTTGAGAGATTGTTCCGTGTTAATTATTGCTGTTCAAGTTTGAAGGCCTCTGTGCATAGATCCATATTGAGTTCAGTCCAAATGACAGGTAACGTAACGTAAACAACATAAATATTAGTCCGTGCTATAATATTCATCTGTAACAGTGCTGTAGGAGTCAGGCTCGGTAGTGTCTCAGGCAGTGTGTAAGAGCAGATATGTAGTGAAAAGTGTAAGAATTGGGGGAGCGTATATAATATAATTAAATTTGAAGCACAGATACTTGTTATCCCTTGATTTAAGATTTCATCTTTATTTGACAACCATCATCAGGATAATTGTAACGTTTGTGCTATGAAGCAAAATAGAACTAATGTCAGAAAGAAGAGGGAGGAGAAAAAAATGACTGAAATTGAAGTATTACAGGATGGTCATGATATTGAAAAGAGTGCTTCTAAAATACATAAAGTGGAAAAAAATGCTTCTGAATTAGAACTGTCACTGGGAGAGAATCTGTTGAATTACCAGGCTGCTCTATCCTTAGGTTTCATTCTCCTCCCCTCCTTTTTTTTTTTTTTTTGAGCTTAGAACAAAAAAATGGTTTCCCTTCTCCAATTTCAAAGAGCTTTTTTAACTCAAAATTTTCAAATATTGAATTGAACTAGTATAATAAACTGAAAGAAAATATGTTCTTCATCTCTAGTCAATGCTGTTGTTGCAGTAAATAACATTCTTGTCCAACTAGGTTGTTAAATAAGTAAAACTTAGAAGCTTGCTTTTTTCTGGTTTGTATTAGACTTCAGAGTCATTCCTGAATCATGCAAGTGAAACCAAGTATACTGTGCAAGTTCCTTCCAGTAAATGTTAAGACATTTTGCGATTTCACCTTTTTTGCATTCCGTTTTCTGTGGCCTTTTTTCTACCATGGAAAGATAGCCTGCTTTAGCTTCCCCACATCCCATCTTTCTTGGAAAGCTGCAGGAGAGTCACTTGCTTGATAGACTCCTAAGAGAACACTAAATATTTTTTCTTTTTTTTTTTCCCCCTTTTTTTCTCCTCCTGACTTGTATCAACACCACAATTCAAGTCCTAGCCATATCTTAAATATTTAGCTAATTGATAATTTTTTTATAAAGTAGCAAAATTAGAATTCAATTTAGTCATCTGATAACACTAAATCTGTAGATTATTCTCTACAGTGCTTACGTGAAAATGTGTTAAAATGTTTTGAAGACTATTTTAATTTGAGAGGGTTTTTTTCTAATTTTTAGGTGATAGTTTGCAACCTTAATTCTCTTGTGTGACTGTTTTTTAAAAGGAAACTGATTATATTGACTATATTTGTCATCAAACAAGCATCAACATTTCTGAGTGTTAGACAAAATTTAAGAACCATTGCAGATGTTTCTGCTACTGTAGCTACTGGAGTGACAGATAGGTACAGGGGAGTATGAGAATTAGAGGTTAATGTTTATGTGCCTTTTCTGGAATTGTGAAGACTACTTTGCAGCTCAGCATAGTTTTATGATGTCCATTGTGGGTGCATGGGCCATCTAGTAGACTAACAGCACTTCTCCACTGTTTAAGAATCATAGGGATAATTCAACCCTCTGGCATTCCTTACAGTCTCTAAGGGATGTTAAACTAGAGTTCAACCTCCTACCTGAAGCAGAATCAGCAATGATATCAAAGGAGGTTTTTCAGGGCCTTGTATGGGTTTTTTTTTCCTTATGCTAAAGTGGGATTTTCCTTTATTTTAACTTGTGCCTAGTGCCTCTTACCCTGTCACTGCGTGCTCCTGCGAGAGTTTGACTTGGTCTTCTTTAGTTCCTAACATCGTTATTTATTCACATTAGTAAGACTCACCCTGTGCCTTCTCTTTTTTGAGTCTCCAATCCCATCATCATCTCTGTGGCCTTTACCTGCACTTGCTCCAGTATGTTCACATTTCTCTTGTACTGGGGAGCCCAGAACTGGTTTCAGTACTCCATATGTGGTCTGCCCAGAACTGTG
The DNA here is from genome assembly GCF_000708025.1 of Charadrius vociferus. NCBI lineage: Eukaryota > Metazoa > Chordata > Aves > Charadriiformes > Charadriidae > Charadrius > Charadrius vociferus. The sequence goes on along the minus strand of NW_009649042.1, from coordinate 2,328,619 downwards.
TAGAAGGAAAGGATCACATCCCTTCACCTGCTGGTGATGATATGTCTAATGCAGCCCAGGAGGCTGTTGGCTTTCTTTGCCACAAGTGTGTAGCTGGCTCATGTTCAGATGTTGCCACCAGGACCCCCAGGGCCTTTTCTGCAGGTCAACCCTCAGTGTGTACTGGAGCAGAGTTATTCCTGCCCAGGTGCAAGGCCTTGTGTTTCACTCTATTGAACTTCATGAGGTTCCTGTTGGTCCATTTCTCCAGCCTGTTGTGGTCCTTCTGAGGTTTCCTGAGGTCATTAAAGAAGATTACAAGTGGTATTGGCCACACTGTCAGCCTTTGGGATACACCACTAGTAGCTGGCCTCCAGGTGGATTTCATGCCACTGATCACAATCCTTTGAGAATGGCAGTTCAGCCACTTTTCAACCCACTGTGTTGTCCACCTGTACTTTATCAGCTTGTCTGTGAGGATGTTATGGGAGACTGTATCAAGGGCTTGTTAAAGTAGACAACAACAACTCTCCCCATGTTTACCAAGCCTGTATTTTCAATTTAATTTTCATTGCAGAATGCAATCATATTCATCAGGCATGATGTCCCCTTCACAAATCTGTACTGAGTACTCCCAGTCACCTTATGTTTGGAAACGTTTTTTGGGTTCACCTAATCTATCACGTTCCTACGGACTGAGGGAAGGCTGATTAGCGTGTAGATCTTCCTTCTTGCCCATCTTAAGATAGGAATGACATTTACTTTCTTAAAGTCCTCAGGAACCTCTCCCCGTCACCATGACCTTTCAGAGATAATTGAAAATGGCCTCATAATTACATTGGCCAGCTTCCTCAGTTCTTGTGGATGCATCCACTCAGGTCCCATTTGTTTAAATATTCCCTAACTTGACGCTCCTTTGTGGAGGGTGAGTCTTTATTGCTTCAGACTTTCCCACTGGTCTTGGGGGCCTGGGATCCCTGAATCCTGAGGGTAGTAGAAACTAGGATGAAGAAAACATTCAGTACTGTGGACTTTTCTGTGTTCTCTGTCATCAGCTGCCGTGCCCCATTCAGCAGTGGGCCCACATTTTCTCAAGTCTTCCCTTTGCTGCTGATAAATCTGTAGAAGCCCTTCTCGTTGACTTTTGTCTCTTGCCAGATTCAACTCCAGATGAGATTTGGCTTCCCCACCACAGTCTTGTGTGATGAGATATTGTTTCTATATTCTTCCCAAGTCACCTGTCCCTTCTTCTGCCTCCTGTACGCTTTCTTTTTATGTTTTAATTTAGTCAGGAACTCCTTGTTCACCTATGTAAGCCTCCTGCAACTTCTGTCCCACTTCCTACTTGTCTGGGTGGACCATTCTTGAGCTTGGGGGAGGTAAACCTTGAAGATCAACCTGCTCTAACAGAATGGCCAGAGTTGGAAGGGACCTCTGGAGATCATCTAGTCCAACCCCCCCGCCAGAGCAGGGTCACCTACAACACGTCGCACAGGACAGCGTCCAGGTGGGTTTTGAATGTCTCCAGAGTGGGAGACTCCGTAACCTCTCTGGGCAGCCTGTTCCAGTGCTCCACTACCCTCAAAGTAAAGAAGTTCCTCCTCATGTTAAGATGGAACTTCCTATGTTCAAGCTTGTGCCTGTTACCCCTCGTCCTATCACTGGGCACCACTGAAAAAAGACCGTTCCCATCCCCCTGACACCCTCCCTTTAAGTATTTGTAAGCATTAATAAGATCCCCCCTCAATCTTCTTTTCTCTAGACTAAAGAGATCCGAGTCCCTCAGCCTTTCCTCATATGAGAGATGTTCTAATCCCCTAATCATCTTCATAGCCCTTTGCTGGACCCTCTCCAGCAGATCCCTGTCTTCTTGAAGTGGGGAGCCCAGAACTGGACGCAGTATTCCAGATGCGGCCTCACCAGTGCAGAGTAGAGGGGGAGGATGACTTCCCTCGACCTGCTGGCCACACTCTTCTTGATGCACCCCAGGATGCCATTCACCTTCTTGGCCACCAGGGCACATTGATGGCTCATGGTCATCCTGTTGGATCCCGTTTCTCTCCAGGACTGTCTTTCATAGGATTCTTTGAAGCTGATCCCTGACCAGGTCGAAGTCTGCTCTCCTGAAGCCCAGGGGGTGTGATTGTGTTATATGCCTTGTTCCTTCATGTCGAGGAACAAGGTGAACCCTTCCATCTCATGATCTTTGTAGCCCAGGGTGCCCCCAGCCTTCACATCTCTGACCAGTTCTTTGATATTTGTAACTGTGAGGTCCAGCAGAACACCTCCCCGTTGTCTCATTGATCTTTGCTCTTAGGTATCGTCAATGTACTGCAGAAATCTCCTGTATCCTGATGCATTTCCTTTTCAGTAGACACTGAGGTGGTTGAAGTCCCACGCAAGGACCAGGGCATATGAATATGAAGCTCCTTCTTGTTGTCCAAAGGTTGTGTTATCCTTTGCTTCATCCTTCCTGTAGCAGACACCAACTGCAATGTTTCCATATCAATCTATCTTCAAATCATAAACCATAAGCTCTCAGCTGGCCTTCATCCTGCCACAGAGCTCCATGCACTCTAGTTGCTGTTGTCCATGAAGAGCATTTCTCCCTTCTCCCCTTCTTGATCTATCCCACCCGAAGGGCCATCCCTCTCTGATCCCAGTGAGATTGTACATACAATAAGATTCCATATTTGGAATAAACGTAATTTGGTCAGTACTAGCAAAGAAGTTGTATCCTGTCTCCAAGATGAAGATTTAACTGTGGGTGGCTTAGGGCTTAAAAAAAACTACCAAGACTTTTTTGGGGTTGTTTTTATTTGGTTATATTTTCATGATTTTTCTTCTTAGATTATAAGCTTTTTAGGAAAGATCTGTATGTCTTCCTCCACTTGAGTTCAATAAAAAAATCCTATGGTCGGGTTTCTCTCCTAGGAGTAATTCTGAGCAACGAACAGATGAGGAGAACTGTATAGTCATTAATAGCTGACTAGCAACAACATGTCTTGTTTGAATGCCCCAAGTTGAGAAAACTGCTGACTAGCATAGAGCAATATTGATTCTTTTTCTTTTTCTGGACCTTCTGGGTGTGCTAGCTGTTGATATCTTGAGACGTCAGGTAAGTGGAATTCAACTTAAAAAAACCAAACGTGAGTAACTTATTTTTCTTGCTTACTGTAGTATTTGTGACTGACATCATGATCAGAAAACCAAATGATACTGTGTCTAGCTACTAATTGTTTATTATTATTTTCTTCCATTAATTACTTGCACTTGATGTGTTAGCACATCTGACAGATAGCTACCCAAATCGGCCAGATAACATAAAGGTATAAGAAGATTATGACTCCGAGATCTAAACTCTGAATGACAAGTTATTGCTGGAAGAAGGTTTGTGTGTGTCAATAGTGGCTGCACATCTGGGCTTCTGTTGAGGGAAAGTCATAGTCTCCACTTTGTAAAGACTGGTATAAGGGGTAGTGGACCTGCCTTTTCAAATCAAGCAAGTGGCTAGAACTTGGTCCACCAAGCTTGAGGCAGCCTCGTAAACTGCTCATGTTGGATATAGTGGCATATGTCCTGTTTGAAGTAGATTTCCATGAACTGTCAAGTCATTATGTTTGTCTTTGAAACTCCTACAGAGTAGAATGGGAATGCTAAAGGTTATTTAGATAGACCATTGAATATGCAACTGTCTAGTTAGGTGCTTGATTTGATGGGGGGGATAAGTGGTTTGCAGTTCCCATTAACTTGTTAAGGAGTATAGTGTTGTAATACCTCATGAAACATCAAGTGGGAACCTTAGTGCATTGCTGTCATCTAGTCCTACTTAAGTGATGGCTGCCGTGACTTTGTTGGTGATGGAAGTAAGTGCCTCCATGAGACTTTTACTTTCTCTTTGCCCTCTTTTGTGTGTGTAAAAGTATCAACATTCATAAGGCTAGTGAAGCTGAACACCTTTAGCGATGATGGAAGCCAACATGTAAATAGGATTCATTGGCTCTGATTGGTGTATTGTGCAGCTCTCCTCAGCACAGGGTTAAATCTCACAATGCTTCTTACATGGCCAGCTGCTACCTTGCTTCTTGTATGTCTCCTACTGTTGCGGTTATGGTGTGCTAGTGGTAACAGTAGCAGGAAGATTATCACAGACAAACAGAAGCATGTAGTTAGTGCTAGTTTGTCTGTTATTTTCTACTCTGTTAAAATACCTAGAGAGATATATCTGAGATATCAAACAAGCCATAAGTCGCTGTTGTGACTTATGAGATCTGGTCATGTGAAGTGTCAGAAAGAAAGCATGCCTATTTGTGCTGCTGAGCAGCTTTCAGTGTTGCAGCCAAATTCTGCCTGAAGAGCAAACTTCGGCTCATCAGTGTAGCGGTGGTAGCAGTTCTTCGCTTGGGCTGTCCCTGTATGGCAGAGCTCCAGAAGTGCAGTCAGTAAATTTTGAACTCCCTCAAACAGGGGACCTGCAGACCATGTCCCCCCCCCAAAAGGTATGTGCTGGAACATTGTCTCAAATCACCTCTAGATAGCATAAGAAACATCAGGCTACAAAAATGTGCAATTTATGCCTTCTCCAGTTTTTCAGCCTGCTGACTGCCTGCTTTCTGTGGGTTCTGTCTTCCATTTCCGTATGACGTGATGGGTTTACCCATCTGCCCATGTCATACCCCACATCTTCACACACTCTGATCACTCTCTATTGTACTGTCCAGTGTGTGAGGTTTTTAAAACCTTGACAGACATCTGTATATACAATGCAATCATGGAAGCCTCTTGTCTAAGAGACCTAAGCCGTATCTGTGTTGTATTGGTTTGCAGTAAATGTGAATTTATGGTCACCTGTCATCTACATGCTAACAAGAAAGCTTCTGTTACGCAGTACTTCCCACAGGTTGGAGTAATAAGAAAACAGCTAAGTATGGAAGATGTCCTGTGTATGAATATATCTGGACTGTTGCATGTTACTGTTTTTCTACTAATTATTTCAACTTTCAGCTCCATTTGAAAACATATTTCTATGAGGATACAGAGTGAGCTGCTGTGTTATGTTTCTGCTTTGTTTCCATGTTTATATTTTTCAAAAATCAAAAGGTGTCTTTTGGTAGCTAAAAGGTGCATCTAAGTGATGGAAAGAAAAATTAAACTGCCTACAACTCTTTATTCCTACATACATCTCACCCCATTTATTTCAGAAAAATGTGGAATGAAAGACTACACAGTCTTTTAGCACAAAAGATGAAATTCTTAACCCAGAAAAAGAATAGTTTGTTGTTCCCCCCTTTTTGCCTGTGAAGGAGATGTTGTCGAATAAATGGAATATGTTTTATCTTGTTATGAATTGACTAAAAGGGCTACAAGGTCGTTCTTTTTTTTTTTTTTTTTTTAAAAAAAAGGGTACTTGAATCACTTTGGTTCTCATTTCTTCTTTTTTATTAAACTAGGAGGAATATGTTTACATTCATTAATGAGGCAGAGTGATAACTCTGTTTGTCAATGTTAAGAAGGAGGCTTCTGAACACTAGCTGCTTGTTCCTGTCACACCGAGAGCATTAATGGGCACCAGCTGGGCTGTAGCTATAGCAGCTTCACCACTTCAGCCTCGCACAGCAAGAGCTGCTGTGGCAATGCTGCAGAAGGGCCTCCTGTGCAGGTTTAGGAAGTATACACTTCAGTTGTTGTTCCCTGGGCAACAGAATAACTGCAGCCAGCTGGCTTTGCACCACCTGAGCTGATCAGAGAACAGACCCTGTCAGGCACTGAGGCTTCAGCTCCTCCAGCTTCAGTGTGAATGTCTGCAGGCAGCGATGTAGGAAGCATTGCCATTCGGGTTTCAAGGTTAAACACAGGGGAATGAAGTAGAATGACAGCGGAAAGTAAAATGAAAACATTGTTCCTGTAGATACCACCATCTGATTTGTATAGCTATCGATTATATAAAATTGATTTTAAAATACTGATGTACTAACATACCTATAAAATGCGTTGTGAAATGATTCAAAAAGAGAACAGGAGACCAGCAATAACAGGCTTGAATATATTCTTTTGGGAGAAAGGAAAACAATCAAGGGTGATTTATAATATGTGTTTATTTAAGAAAGACCATAAATAAGGATTAAACACAAAGATTAAAATGCTTTGTAAAATGATATAATTAGGGAGGACTGAGCAGAACTGGATCTGGTCTGCTTTGGGCGACTGCTGTAAGCTTCTGACAGGTCAAGACTGCACTTGTTATATATGTCAGAATATACTTCAGTGGCATGGTAGGTTTTATTCAGCAAGTGGCGCCAGAAGAATGAAAGGTAAATGATTGAACAGCAGTGAACTGTAATGTTGGCTGATGTGGATCTGTATAATTGGGATCAAAATCCACTTGAGTCTGTTGGATTGGGGGTGCAGGGGTGGGAGGGGCAGGTGATAGTATTTACTGTATGTCCATTTAACTCTATTTTTACACTTTTTCCCCCCCGTTATATTGTGGCAACACCTACTTAACACTTTACTTAAGAGGGGGATTAACTTCTTTAAATCCTGTTTTAAACTTTGTTATCAAATAATAGAGATTGATACGGTTTTTAATCACATTTCTTAAAATAAGTTTCTCCTTTATTTTTTTGAATGTCTCTATTTACTGCCTGTAAAAGATACTAACTTCCCTTTTGGAGATATTACTCCAGTGGGTGAACTGGTGGCAGGCAGAACCATAGATAAGTGATAGTACTTACTGACATTTGTCAAGTTCTGGGTGTGCCTCAACCCTGAGGTACCTGAAAGAGGAAGACAAATAGAACTGGTGGGTTTCTGGATGTACTCAGAACTCTTCTTTACTGAAACTACAAATTATTGATTAGCATCCATACTTCTGATGAGGATTTGTTTTTTATATTCCATATATTCTTTTTTATTTTCTATTTCATGTTTGTTTTAGTAATATTTGATTGATGGAAGAATCTCCAAAGTAGTTTCAGGTAGGATTTTTGGGGGGTGGGGTGGAGATTTGGTTGTTTGGGGTTTTTTTTTTTGTTTGGTTGTTTGAGTTTTGGCTTTTAAATAGAATAGTTTCTTTCTCTAGCTTCCATACAAAAAAAAAATATTTATGGAGGGAGAATTTCTGCAAAGGGCTTCAGTGTGAGAAAACAATGAAATTACTGGGTTGTTTTCAATTGGAAAACCACTTACAACTCCAACATAACAACTGTGGCTTTTTGTTCTCGATAATATAAAAGCAAATAGAGGTCTAAGTGAGAACACTTACTTTCCACAGTGACAAACTAGACTGTGACTTTCTTGTTCATCTATTCTGATTTATTGCATCAGTTGTCCAGATATCAGTTGGTTTCTTAGTATGTTTACTGAGCTTGTGTTATGTCCTTTTTAAGCTGTTATTTATTAAAGAGAATAAACTGTGTCTTTCAAGAAGTCTGAATAAACAGATTTTTATGACAATTGATGTTCAGTTGAATTCTTTATAGATTTGCATTCTGTGGCATTTTCTGAAGGAATTTTTATAATAATTCCGAATGACTTAAAATTTTATGTTCTCTCTAAATCTGGAGATGTGACAGAGCTCACTTCTTTCATTATGTAAGTCTTCAACTGTAAGAATTTCTGAAGCAAAATTAAAGGTTGTGTTAAGTGCATAGACAAACCCTTCTAGCTTAAAAATCTGCAAATTCCTTAAAAACTGTACTTTTCCAGAAGGGCAGAAATGACTTTGTCCTGAGCAAATGTATTGCATCTGGAATCAGCAGTCTGTGTTCTTATATTCACATTTTTCTTTTTGCATCTAGTTCTGAAATGATTGTATAGTTTTTAAGGAATGTCTGCTGGCTGTTGCTTTCCAGCACCAACAATACAGTGAATTGATTTGTTGTGTGTGATATAACTCTATAAAGGAGTAACAACTACTTATAGTTAATGTTACCATACGTGTTTCTTCTCTAACTCTCATTAATAACTTCCTGTTATGTTTACCTTTCAGGCAGATTTTCTTTTTTCCAGGCTTATTTCTTTCTCAGAGGCTATTACTATAAGTTGGAGCAACTTTCCAAGGGGAACGGTGTTTGGGGGAAGATAAACGGGATTCTTCACCTGTCTACAACTTTTACTTTTTTTTCTGTGTTGGAACAGCTGGTAGTGCAAAGCTGAAAATTGTCATGGAAATAGCCCTCATTGAGAAGTCCTTTTGAGTGCTGCAGTGAAAATTGGTATCGATTTGACCAAGTTGTGACCCTTTGCAAATTGCACGCTCTGCATGAGGAGAGTTTTCTCACTTGCTTGACTTGTAAAGTAGACATCTAAAGAGGGCCTCGTGCTCTGCAGCTGTGGTTATCTCTTTTAGGCTTTGGCTGAACTTGCCAAAGTTTGTTTCTTGCGGTTGGTTACTGCATCCTCATTGCTGTCAGGTATAGTTGCTTCCTAACTCAGTGCTGTCAAATTGCGAGATTATTTGCTTATTCCTTGAATTCTGGTTTGCTTGTTTGAGAGCCTGGAGCATTTCAACAGAACCAGGTAGCTGAAACTGTGTATAGTCACTCTAGCAGATGGCATCCTCTGCCCAGGAGATAGTATTAATGAACCTGGGGAAACAGTACTTAACAGGGAGTTGTTGCAGTTGGAACAGTACATCTAGTTCCATCTTTACCTATACCTAGCAAAAGGTATACTGAAGATGCACGATGAATTCGACAAGGGATTTTGCTTGAATGAGGACTAACAAATGTGGTAAAGATTAAACAGTTCATTGCCTCATTCCTGGATCATTTTATGTGAACAATGCTTTAGGAATACAGTGGGACTCCCTTCAGCAAACCTTCCCTTTGTTCTCTAGGAAAGTGTAACTTTCAGGTTCATAAGACAGGTTCAGTAGTGCTTAGTTAAACCCACTAACATTTTTTCTTGATACACTCAGTGATAAGACTACAACAGAAACTAGCTTAACATTATCCATTGTCTTCTGCATTGGTGCTGTGACATAAATAAAAATTCTGGTTTCAATATGAGGTAGGGATGGAAAAGTGGTTTTCAACTATGTCAAGAACTTTAAGGAAAGTGTAGAGGCATGACTTAAATAGACACTGTGTGTTTTGCTTGTTTTTCTTTCTTTTACAGAATAATTGGCACTGTCATTTAAATATTACATATTGGTCTCTTAAATAATACGCGAAATGGTAGATAAAAACATTGTTGTCTTGTATGTATATGCACAGTAGGGTGATGTGAAGGTAGTAAAAGGGGAAATTTGGAGTTTCTCTTTGCCAGTAGGTATTCTAGGTAAGCAATGGTACTATAGAGGTGGTAGTGACATTATTTCGTAATACCGGGTTTTTAAATTTTAATATGATCACTTGGGAAATAAGGCTATACAGGTAATTCCACAAATACTGTGTACTGCTAGTGATCTTGCCATACAGCCATGAGAAGCGTATTGTGAGACTTGGATTTCTATGCAATGAGAGTTATCTTGTGTCTATGGGTTCCTGTAGATTTTCTGCTAGTGGTTATTTGATTAAGAGGAATCATGACCCACAAAAAATCGTGACCCGCCCTTCATCTGTCACAACTGAGTGACGCTTTCTCTCAGCAGTAGTGTTTGCCCTCTCTTTTACCAGGGAGAAAATGGTATCTTTTAAAAAGTTCCTTATATAAAGGGAAATTAAGCCTTGCTTAAGGCCAGCCATATCTAAAATTACTTCTATGGGAGGCCGTGGCAATTCCATTTTGTTTTCACACATCTGGGAATTAATAAAGTGTCGGAACTGCAGATAAGTACATAAAAAGTGCAAGGAGAAATTAATAGTGCTCTGAATCAAGTGTCTGCTCTACAGATTTCAGCTGAGTATCTAATTCCAGAATCCGTCTGGAAAAAAATTAGTTTAAAATTAGAATCTGAAGATTTGTGATTCACATACAGTTGTTCATGATGGATGGTCATTCAACAGCTGGAAAGCTGTCTGTCATTTTTCCATGAGCATCTTCAAACCCAGCTGAAAGCAGAGGATGTCTGTGCTGTGTGTTGAAGGGTTTTGCACGTGTTGTCTTTTAGTATTGTCCCTTTCTGATGCACAACAAATTTTATCCTTCGCCACCACTCCTGATGAGGTGAAACAGGCATGGAATGAATGGCACAGAATTCTGCATGTGAAATTCTGTGCCTTCAGACACTTTCACTGTTACCAGTTGTTTGCACGAATATCTATGTTATAAGAGGAAGTGGGGGTAACACTGCTGTTGTACAAGTATAAAAAAAGCTTATGAGAAGAAAATTTTAGTAAATAACAAAACATAATAAGGTCTTGAAGGAAGTAGGTCTTGAAGGAAGTAAAATTTTTCTATTTATAGTGAAAAGAAGTGACAGCTACCTCACTGAGCCTTTCCTAATGTTAATTAAAAATAGACAGTTTTTTTTTTCTATTTCTGTAAACGTGGACAGAAGAAAATATCAATTCCACTGTTTGAGAAAGAATAAATGACTGCTGTGCTGTTGGGATCCCTAGTAAGTTTGGCAGGTATCCTTAATTTTGGAATTGTGTTTTAAAGATATGTGCTAATATGTAAGACTTAAAATAATTTTTTTAATGGTAAAAACTGACTGTTACAAAAATAACTGCCTACATAATAACAGCCATTAATACAAAAATCTACTGTGCTCAAATTACATTTCAAAAAGATAAGATTCTCTTGGGTATTGGAAGAGCAAATGGCATCTGATACACATCATATCATCAGAGCAGCTGAACAGCTTTCCAGAGAGGACACTATACGCTGGGCTCCAAGGGATCACGTAGACAGGTCAAAATGTGGAAATCCGATAAACTTGTTTTCACTACTCAAGCAAATATCTTCTGCCTGGAGCATCAAGGTGCGTTTTCAATCTTGCTTCTTAGCAGCATCTGTAGTAATAAGTTGAAACAAATATGAAATCTATGTAGAATTACTGCAGACATTAAAAATGCACACAGATTCATTTCATTGGTGGCTTTTGATAATTTTCAAAACACCAAAGTGTTACAGGAGCATGGGTTACATCAAATTTCAGGGAGATTTCAATATATGTATATTATTTTCTTCAGCCTCCCTCAGTCTTCAAACCAATGCATGTTTAGTTGTTTTAGAGTTTTCAATCTGGAAATCTAATTGTACAAGAAACTAAAGATTTTTTAGAGAGCTATTTGTAGGAGCACACCATCACAATTTCAAAATGTTCCTGTTTTAATAAGTTAAAATGACATTTCAAGGCTGTCTTATAACTTGTCGTACTGTGCTGAGAGGAAAGATGGCTTGAGAAATGTGTAGTTTCTTTTCCATTATTTGTTTTTGTGTTTCTCTGCATAGATCTTGATGGAAAAGCTAACACTTTGTATGTATGGTACAGACCTTTTGGTAATTATAATCTACCAGAAACTTCTTTGTGGTGTTCTTTAATGTTTTGTCACATAATGAGTATTGAGGAGAAACATTCAATAAATCTCACCTTCATGAATTCTATTGCACTTTCAGTTTAGGTTATTTATTATTTGTATGGTGTACAGCGCATGCTGTACATTGATTTGCCCTTTCCTAAAGAAAGATAGCCATCTGCTGCTGCTGCTTCCTCCTCTTCTTTTGATGGCACATGGATTTAGAGTAAAGGATTTGCCTCAAATGATTTCGAAATAACTGTTTAGTTAGCATGCACTACAATTAATAAAAGCTCAATTAAGTGTTAATAAGTAAGGGATTATCCGTTATCTTTAGATGCATGGTCTCCTGATACTGTATGCAACTTGTATATGCCAGATTACTATAGAACAGTTACGTGCATCATAGATACAGTTTATATTTAGTACAAACTATCAAATACCCAGTGCTTCTGTGTTCTGAATTCTGTGCTTGAATTTGAAGTCCTCCTACCCCTGTTTCCTTCTCAAACAAATGGTCTTTTTCTCTCGCTTGTTTGACCTAACTACCTATGGTTTTTATTTCATATGGCTACTTTTGAAACATTTCCGCATTCTTGTATTTTGGGCTTATTTACTGTGTATCACCACAAATTGATTGATTTTTTTTTTGGTCCAATTCTCTGTTGTTTGAGTGCCTCTTTTGCATATAGAATATCTAGATTGGCGACCTTCACCTATGGAGCCTTTCCCCCCCCTGCCCTGTTAATGTCATTTTAGCCTAAGAAGGCCTTTTTCAGATTTACCATCCTTCCTCTATGAAAACACTCTCGTTAGAATTGTTCCTGTTTTCCTTTCCTCTGATGTAAGTTGGTCACGTCTGCTCATGGCTCTAATCAGGCATTCTGCACTGAAATCAGCTAAAATGTACTTGGTGACAGAGCTGTGAGAAAGAGGCATGCAAAATGACCTCGGAACAGAAAACATATCGTTTGTTGCTGCTTATCCTCTGGACTTCTCATTTAACACATCCTCCAGCAGGTAGTCACTCCCCCTGCTTTTGCCTAACACCGCTGTGGCTGGCTTCTTTGTTCCTGCTGTAGTGGATCATACTGACCTATTTGTCTTCTGTGAACCCTGGACCAGCGGCTACAACAACATGAACATATGCAATGCTGCTCTGGTCTCCTCCCATTCTGCACTCCTAAAAATCGCTATATTGGGTGATGGGCAATGCCATATGTGCATAGACCATATGGTATTTTCTCCTTAATCTACAGTGTGCTTGTTCATCATACATTGTAATATTTTGCTATAGGCTTGTAAGTTGTTTGTCTTTTGGAAGCTATTTTTATTTGCTGGAGTTAACGGAGTGTACTTACATGGAAAACTTGATTTTGTAATAAACAGTTCTTGGTAGTAAAGGACATGACATAATGCTATAGATTCAACAGAAGATAGCTCTTAAAAGGAAAATGTTAAAATGATGTCTAAATCCTTATTGTTAAGGAGTTGAGCCATGTAACTTGTTGGTCATTTTCATTAACGTCAATATGGGGAATGAAGCTTGGAAAACTTGCCTCCCAAAGAGTTATTTTATCATGAGCACTAAATTTTGCCTTTAAACAGGAAGAAGTGCATTAAGTGTGAGCTAATTACAAGTTTTGCAGCAACTTGACCGCTAACTTGAGGTCTGTGTCTGTATCCACATTCTGCATTCTTTGAATTCATCTTGGTATAATATTTTTAAATATTTTAAATGGCAGATGTGCATTGCTTATAGATTTGTGTAAATGTTGATGCACTGTATACAAAATATGTCTCCCATACAATGATCTGTTGACATTATTCTCTGTTGCTTAGCTTCAGACAGTAAAGTCATGACATGTGCTGCTGTTTGGAGGATGCCGAAGGAATTGGAATCAGGCAGTCATGAATCCCCTGATGATTCATCAAGCAACACTCAAACCCTGGAGCTACTCTGTCACCTTGACAACACAGCCCATGGCAATATGGCCTGGTAGGATTCTGCATATTTTATACTCCTAGAAAAAGCCTAAAGGATAGACCCGTGCTGTTAGTTTTGTGCAGATTTATATTGTAGAAGCTATGCTATACACTTAAAAACTATTCCATCTTTAAAAAAAAAAAAGGTACAAATTGGATTTTTAGTCCCAGATGTTTCATAGATTAAAAACATTTATTATAGTCCTGCAAACACATATGGAGTAACAGCCTGTGTACTGTTTTAATGTGTTTCTTCCCACCTGCCCCCATCTAAAACCTTTGTTGCACAAAGGTATAACAGTTAGCATTTCAGTCTTTTTATGGAATATAAATTTGATGTTGCACTTTGGTCTTTGTTTTTCAGTCTTCACTCGACTGATTTGCCATAAGTGCAAGCAATTTATTATTTGTTAAGCATAAGAATTCATTATATTATATGGTACCTGTTTAATTACTCATTTCTGTTGCCTAAGAAAAGACAAGGAGAGCTGCAGTACTACAGAGGGTATTACAGAGGTTTGTTTCCTTTTCCTTTCTGCTATTTAAAAGAAAGTTAAATTTGTCCGTTGTGTATTTGCAAGTTCTTTGCTTTATGATGGGTATGTATATGATGTGTTCCCACTGCTTCCTGAACAGATGCAAGGCAAAGAAATGTTAATGCACTCAGTCCATACGTAACAACTGCAATGTTGTTTGACATAGTTTTGGGACCACCTGACCATTTTCGCATGGCAGGAAAAGTCGAGACTGTAAGAATATGGTCTGCTCTAGTCCTAGGAATGTCTTGTCTGTCAGAAAGAATACGGAGTAGGAGGTGGTCGTGCAAGCTGTACAGTCCCTTTCACAATTATCAGAGGATTTTAAGAAAAAAAATTGGACTAAGACAGTAGATCTTTGTAAACGAAATGTGACAACTCTGAACTGAAATTGAACAAGGATAACACAACATCAATGTCGGATATTGTTGTAAGTGCCTCATGAGTGTGTAAAGGGCGTCTTTGGTTTCTGTATTCAGACACCTGCTGTGTAAGGTATCCATCATAATCTGATTATTCTTAAATATATTCTAGTAGGAGCAATTTTAAATTATATCAACAGGGAACAATACTTAAAATAAGTCACAGTTCCTTTTAAAAATCTGGCCGCATAAAAATTTCTATTCATTAACTAACTAGTGAAAAAAAAAATCGTAGAATTTAGAAGTGATAGCTAATTCAGTTGACTTTTAATTATGTCGTACATTGTACTGTAAGTTTTAAGCATCTATTTCTAGCCACTGATTTCTAGTTTGAGCCTTGTAGATTAAATTTCAACCAAAAAAAAAGTAACTAGAAGGTAATATTTATTAGGTGGTTCTTGGATAAGACTGGACATATCAGTGTAATCAAAAGCGTGTTGTCTAGGCTACTTTTTTTCTAAAATCTCGGCTTCCTGAATGTTAAATTTCTTTGTGGTAGTATCTTTTAATTCTTTGCTACTCATTTTTGTATGATCTTTTTATGATATATGATATCATATATTTATAACTCTTTGATTATATTAAACAATTCCCTTTTTATTGTTGAAACCTTTTGATAATTAGTTTCCAATATAGTTGGGAATATTATTTTTTTGTTTGTTTTACTCTTCACCTTTTGCCCTTTAAGATTTGTACTTTTTGTCATTGAATCTTCCATAATCTCTTTCTATCTGATGCTGGGATGCCAGAACTCTGTGTAGTAGGTTGATCACCAGAGGAGAAATAAGGGAGCAATAAGGGAGCATATCACTGCTTTATATCGGGATATAAATGCCAAAAATCAATTTTTTCCTCTAATTTTCCTCAATTTTCTGTCTCTTGTTGTCTGACTTTGTTCAGTACTAATGCTTACAAATACCTGCTGCCACTTAATACTCATTAACTATGTCTGTGTGTATATATATATACATAAAGATTTGGAAATGTCCTGTGTTACAGAAAGATAAAAGATATAAATGGAATGTTTGGCATTAATTCCCCCCCACATCATCTCAGGCAAGCACAGCTGAGTTAAAGGATCTTGTTCTAGGGCAGGCTTTTCTGTTCCTGCCTCAATCATAGTGGAAACAGCTCACATAAATGAGTAAAATAAATGTTTTGTGCCAAATGTGTGTCACTTAACAGGCCATGTCCCACTGAGTGCTGTTGACTACAAATAGCAACTTAAGTATTTTTTTCTATTATGTATTTCAGATGTTTCAAAAATATGTAACTACTTTGGACACTTATGGTACAATTGTTGTTAGAACCAACTGTAAATCAGAAAAGCAATTTTCCTCAATGCAAAGTGGAAATACTTTTCTGACTTCAACGTAAGACCAACATTCTAGTGTACACAGTCACTTTGTATGAGATCAGTGGTGGGCTGGCATCACACACTTGCAGTAAGAAAGGCAGTGCTTATTCTGGCTCTGTCATTTGCCTTGCCATACTCTCATACATCTTACTGACAAAACACAGGCTGGACACTGGACCCAGGCGTTCAGTGAGCTCTGAGTATCTGAGAAGCTACAGCATATGGAATAATTATTTTAGCTGAGTCTTATGCTAAAACCATCAGCAAGGTATAACCCGGGGGTTCAGTGTGACCACATACACTTTAAGACGACTGTTTAATCTACAGAGTGCAGTAGAGCAATGTACCACAACAACGTACCACATTTGTTAAGGGTGGAAAAGTTTTTAAGTTATGATAGCTTTTGAAACTATACGCTTTAGACTTGATAAAGACTTAAAAAAAATAAGTTAGTTTTTAACACCATTGGTCAGAATGCATGCCTAAAACAAACAAACAAGTTAAAAACATACCGGGCTTCTATCACATCTTCATAGGCTGGGCAGGGAAGAGTGCCGTTGTTGACAGTACAGTTTCAAGATGCCGGGTGTAATGTTGATCTCCACCTTTGTGGCACCTAGCATAAACTTCTGTGATTCCAGATAGTAGCTTATGGGAAGGTATTGTGTGTGTATTGACATCCATAGCACAGGTGCTTCACAGTATTCATGGATCTGGGTTGCAGATCATAAGTAGTTGAGATTTAACTGTAATTAAAGGGAAAAAACCAAAACTGTCTTGAAAATGCAACTGGTTATGTACTCTGGCATCCGCTGTCTGTCTCAGGGCTTTATTTGCTTGTACTTTTGTTCATGTTTTGCCTGCTCTGCTTTATTTCTTCACTTCTTTTCTTTAAAGTTTATCTTCTTGCATTGTTTTTCTCTTCCATTAAGAAAGTCTGATAGCTGAAAAATTACCTTATAGATTTTTTTTTTTTATTTTATTTCTAGTCATTTGTTAGGGAATGCAAGGGGGGATTTCTTTTTTTTTTTTTCCGAGGTCCGGTGCATCAGGTATTGGTTTTGGTCAATTGTTTACTGGCATTAAGAAGAACTGATCCTGTGTTTTTGCTTACCATTATTTTGTCTCCTTTATGGAATGCTGTGCTCAAATGTCTCTGAAATGTCTTACTTAAAAACTATCGGAGACGTGTTTAATACCAATTTTCTTTTCTGTAAGCCAAGACTTTCTTTTGTCAGAAGTGAAACTGCGACTTTGCACCTTTTCCCCGGCATCTGCTGAAGGCAGGCTTGTCTATGTCTGCTTAACATCCTACTCTTCGCTTTCCAAATCTGGCAGGTATAAAATAGGGTAGATGCTACTCAGTAGCAAGGTACGTGCTTCAGAATAGAGGTGGAAAAAGTGAACTAAGTTGGATGGTGGTCCACAGAGTAGATTTGGAATAAAATAAAAGCAAAATAAATAGGGGGGAAGCGTTAGATGGACAATGTAGGTAAAACTGTAAAGAGAAAATGAATGGAGATTACAGAGACAAGAAAAGTGGGAGCTTAATTGCCTGAAAGGTGAGGAATGAAGAATTCACGTTTTATATAGAAAACAATAGTTAGCTGCTGAAAAAAATTGGAAAGGAACAAATATCTTAGGAATAATGATAGATTACTTCATTAAGCTTCTCTGCTTGCTGAAGTTGAATTTTTTTAGGGTATCCTACTCAATCAATCCTAAATATGACCTTGCAAATATTACCACATCTAAGAGAAACTAGAGAGGAAGACAAATTATATATATATATATATTTTTAAAGTCACAGGTGTTTCAGTAACTCTGGTATGTTTATCATTAAAGTATTAAACTAGAATTTTGAATTCACAAAGGAGGAATTGACTATAAATGAGCTATTCCCACAGACTTTTTAAGTATTTACATTTTATTTGGTATTTCATCTAAGGTCTCCAAATAGAGTACTGAGAAGTACCATCTCTTTTTTGGCTCTGTGATTGCACAATATGGAGCAACCTTATTAAGGTCGGCTTTCTACAAAAGTACAAATTTGTTATAACAGTTCTTTCAATTTGAATGTTAGTTTACTTTATTTAAGATACATAAGATACTATACAGAACATATTACTGCTTTACTTTCATCATGTTCATTCCATTAATGAACACAGTCACCTGATGAAAGTTAAGCATGTTTGTAATTGATGCCCTGAAGACAGGTGAGTAAGTGCATTTCAGAAGTGAGGTCAGAAGTGTTTTACTTATTCTTTTTGGCCTTTAAAATAGTATTTAAAAAAAAAATAATCCCCAAAACCAAAACAACACAAAACATTGTCTCAAGTAAAAAAGCCAAGAAGCAAGAGGATCTGAAACTCAAAAGAAAAGTGAAAATGGTGTTTTTAATGGCTCTAAAATTGCATTCAGGTAACACTTTTGTTCCCAGTCATGATGTTGGTAATGTTAATTCTTCTGCAGTACCCCTCTGTTAGGCAGAATTTTAACATATATATCCTGATGCCTTAGTGTTTCATTTTTAAAAAAAATGAAAGTCCAAAACGACTTAGTGATCTGTATCTAATAAACTCAAACCTGAAAGTAACACTTCTTTTAGGAGGATCATATGGTCTTGAATATATGCTTTATAGCAAAGGCATGTAATAAATGCAACCATCACTTTTTTGGTATGAAAACCTTATCTTATTTCAACACTTCTTATGTCCCAGTACCAGAAACATAATTGTGAGGAAGTAGATCCTTCTGGTATTTGTATAGAGGTTGCTTTGAGAGCATCAAGAGTGCCAATTGCATGGGCTGCGGTATAAACTGAACTCCAGGATTTTTTAGGTTTTTGTAACAGATGCCCAGCTAATACTAATTGTGTCATAGGCCTTCTTTCAATTTGCTCACATAATGCAGAAAATTTCAGAGCTATCAGGAGAAAGACATCAGCGAAGCTGATTAATTACAGACAGATTCAAAAAATTATCAGCATTTAAGAATAATTCTTCCACACCTCATTCATTCCATGCATTTACATTCTCCATCAACCACTTCTGATATTACAAAGATGAAGCATAGAGAAAGTTTTTTGGAAAAAGTTACTGTATGACAAGTGTTTTCACTGGGAATGTAACTTACAGCTGCTTGTCAGTACTGTCACTCTCCCCTTTATATTCTGATACTTTCTAAAATGGTAAAAAATTAAACTGTATCTTATGTTCTGCTTCTCTCTGCTCTCCCTGCTTCATTCTGCATGATATCCTGAATTCTTTACAGGATTTTGCTCTCTTGAATCTTTGATTATTGTAAATAAATCTATGTGTTATATCAAAACCTAAATGTTCAACCATTTTTTATCTCTTTCTCACATTTGTGCTCTCATTTTCCCCTTTTATCATCCTCTAAAATGTGACTGGAACCAGTAGAGTAATTTATAACTCCCATGTCTCTTTTTCATTCCCTTGAATGTTTTTGGTAATTTTGAGTGGTTAGTATTGTGCAAGTTTGAAACTTTAAGCTATTCAATGTTATTGCATATACCAGGGAATAATTGTGATTCATTAATTGGATAGTGAAATAAGAAAACATTATGTTATGTGCCCAGTTTATTATGTTAGGTTTTTGATCAGAATTTATTTGACTCTAGGCTTGTAAAGCCGTGGGAAACTTAATGAAAGTAAAATCTGACATTGAAGCAAATAATAAGGGAAAAATATGTTGTATTTCATGTATGTGAACTTGCTGTATGTATTCAGTTAACTTATGACCGCTTCTGAGAATTTCAATAGATTTCATGTGCTTAAAATGAAAATTAGTTTTGTTGAAGTCTTTGCAGTTGTTTGTTCACCTTGGATTCATAAATCATGATAAAGAAAATAGTACAGAAATTGTTACCATACAAGTAAAAAATAATGGGTTTGTAGAGTACTACTTCACTTCTCCTTCCCAACTTGAATGTAGTTTTTTGCTTCAGTTCTCACTGTGCTGTCATATTCCCTAGTTTTACTGCCAAATTGGTTGAGATTTCTCCCCACTGAAAGAAAATGGAGGTATTTTTAACAGGTTTGTTTTTCCTATTTATAATGCTACTTTAGCTATTCTTAGCACTAAAAAAAAATCACGATTGCAGTCTGCCTCAACTGATTTTGCAGGTTAAGTGCATACCAGCTGGTTTTATTTTCAGTTTTTATTGAATTGTTTAAAAGGTTCTGGGAAATGTTAAAAAAGTTATGTTGCATAACTGTGGAAAAACTTAGTTAAGCAGGAGAATTTTAAATGTTCATGAGGAACTATCTTTGAACAGGTATCCCTGTTTTGTTGGTCTTGGACTTCAGTTTGCTCTCTAAAACTTCATTAAGCATTTAATATTTAGAATATTTGTTCCTCAGGGGAGGTCTTTCCTAGCACAGTATTCTGGGATGATTATAGATGAAGCAATATTGTTGACAGTTGCTTACACAGTAGTTAAAAATTCAGGGCTTTGACATGTCTTTTGAATGTCTGTTGGATAAAAGAATTGATCCTTGTACATTTGTAATTAAGTGCATCTATTTGGTAGAATGTATGTGGGAACTTAAGGGGTGCCCTGCAACCTCGATCAGTCCGTCCAGCCTAGTGTTCAGTCTCAGGCAGTGGTGATGGAGAGGTTATTTAGTGAGGCCACACTAGCCAGTCCCAGACACTTCTTGCAGTCTGTTCGCCTCAAATTGCCCCAGTATCCACAGTTACTGGATTAGGGGTGTTAGAGGGTACATCTATGCCAGGTCTGTGTAAACCTTTATCATAGTTGGTTTTGCTGTTCTTTTGAATAGAAGGAGTGGTGATTTTCCTCAACTGTCGATGCAGATCCTAGGCAATCATAATTTTCTCCTTAGGCACATTTCAAATCACCGGAGAAATGTACTCGGAGGAATACTCTGGTTTGTTGTGTTTTCTTTTTTCTCCCTGTCCAACCATGTGGATGTCCTGTTTGTTACAAACAGCAGTAAATTAGCAGGGATATGCTATATCCATGTTCCCATCTTTTGAAAAATCCTGTTTGAAAATACTCAGATTGTTCCCCCCCCCCCAAAGTAGATACATGTTTCCTCTAAAATGAGCCTGCCGAAATTGCTTTTGCCCATTCCAGCTCTTTCACAAACAAGGTTGTTTCAACCCTTAATCTTTACATTAGTACATGGAAGGAACTATTGGCACAGTGTGGCCTCCAGAGGCTGGGCAGGACTTTTACATGACAGCTCCCTCTGTGCTTCCCTGTCAGACATTCATACTACTAAAAAGTTTTTTGCCTAGGTTGACCACCGTTCTGATCTTTGACAGACAAGCTGGTTATATGCTTCTTTCATGACATGTCACATATCCATAATATTCACTTTGGGTTTTTTCTGCCCTCTTCAAGCAACAGAATGGAAATGGTGTCCATGGCAGCAGCTTCCCCACGAGCAGTATGTTGTGGAATGATAGAAGTTATGTGACTTCTGTCCATCTGCTTTGGAAATGAATCCTAGCTTTACACACAGTCTTCTCCCCCTCATGAATTTCATTGAAGAAACTCATATATGTGCTGGGGGTTTCTATTCTTCTACGTGTGCTGTTCATACAGCAGTTAACTCTGGGTGACAGTAATTTATCAGTGCCTGCTTATGTGAAATGTGTTACTCCTTACTTTGAAACTTTTCCTGTTGGTGTTAAGAAGGTGAAAACAACTTTCAATACTCATGTAGCTCTTTAAACTCTAGATACTTTCCCAAACAGTGCTTATTTGACTCTTTAGCTGCGTTTCTTGTCCAAAGCATGTTGTCAATTGATTCGTTTTCATATTAATAAATAGGTTTTGGCTCCTCAGTGAGTTGTTTCTAAGACTGTTAAAAAGATTTGTCTGTGTAATAGTATCTGCAAATCCTCCAAGCAGATACACAGCTTTATGCTTAGTAAAGTGCTTTTTCTGGCATGGGATATAGATTTCAACAGGTACCATAAACTATGCTGCCAAAACACTGCATTCCTACAGTAATTTAACTGCGTATACTCTAGATCTTTTGTTATTGTAGATATGTCACCGAAAAAACCCTACAACTGTAATGCATTCTGCTGTCTCAGCACACCTATCTCATACAGACTTGTTCTAGAACGCTTGCAAAAAGAAAAAAGAACTTCCAAAATGTTTTAAAATAGCCATTGAATCCTCAGATATTTCAGCTGTCAGTAACAGTAGGATAATTAATATACTACTGTAAAATATTAATAGTGGTAATGTGACAGAAACTTAGCAAAAGTTTTGCAAGAGCTGTCCTATATGTAGACATGTATTTTGCATTTAAGCAATATGGGAAGGCATGGTTGAAACATAATAAAGTTAAAAGGGTTTTGCATATTTGCCTTAGAGTATTATTTGTGAGTGTTTCTGCCATAATATTTAAGTATTCTTGTTGTAAATAATCCAATATTAATTACTTTGAAGAAATACTAACTTTCTTAATCTATTGTATTCTTTAGACTATATTTGATGTTTCATAGAAAGTCAGAAACAATGCAGAACCTTTCTAATTAAACCCCCCCCCAAGGCTTTTCTCTCTCCTCGAGAATAAGGAGAATAAAATAGTCCCCCCATGTTTCATTAAAGAAAAAACAAAAACCAAACCCAGACCAACTGCAACCAAAAAAACCCCAACAAAAACCACTCAGAAACAAACAAACAAAAATACTGGGAGATATGTTGGTAAGCTATCTTTTATATAGTAGAGATGTTATGAAAATATACTGTGACAGTGCACTTTTGATCTTGACTGAAGACACATTAGTCTTTAACAGTACTACTCTGGTGAAACCAGTGTTGTAAATGCCAATCTAATGGAAATCACCAGAACAGGGGAAGCCAGGGGTTATAGTCTCTTCTTGTACCCTGATATTGTTATAACTGTATTTAACAACACTTAAAAGACTAGGAAATATGTTGTCTGTATGTGATAATTCACTTACCAGTTACTCAGGTTGGATAGACAAAATAGCTGCAGACAAAACTGCGAAGAGTACCGAGCCTTTTTAGGAAGGACAGGCTGGGATGATGATGAGGAAAGTTGTCCTCTGTATGAGAGAACTGCTGGAGTTCATGGGGCTCTGCCTGGGGATGGATGATGATCCAAATGAGAGCTTGTGAGTAAGGATTAAAGAGCAGATGACTATGGGTGACACAGTAATGGGTGTCTGCTGTAGGCTAACTCATCAGGAAGAACAAATAGATGAGGTCTTCTGCAGACAGCTATAACTAGCCTTATATTTGCAGGGTCTGGCCCTTGTGGGGGACTTCAGCCACCCCAGAATCTGCTGGAGGGCCAACACAGCAGGGCACAAGCAAATAAGGGAGTTCCTGGAAAGCATCCATGGCTTCCTGACCTGAGTGACAGAGGAGCCAATGAGGAGACATGCTCTGCTGGACCTCATAAAGAAGGAAGAGCTTGTTGTGGATGGGAAGGTCAAAGGCAGCCTTGGCTGCAATGACCATGAGATAGCAGAGTTCAGGATCCGTAGAGGTGGGAGCAGGGCAAAACCCAAGCTCACAACCCTTGACTTCAGGAGAGCAGGCTTTGGCCTCTTCAGGGATCTGCTTGAAGAAGTCACATGTGATGGGGCCTGAGAGGGAAGAGGATTCCAAGATGATGAACCACCTCCTCCAAGCTCAAGAACGGTCTAGCCCAACAAGCATGAAGTTGAGCAGAAATCCAGGATATCTAGTAATATGTTGGATATGCTAGTAAGAGACAGACCTTAGAGGAGAAGGCAGTGTCCTAAAAAATCTAGTATACCTTTTATATCTTTGAAAGCAGAACATTTTCTAGAAAGATGAATTAATATTCCTCATCTGTCTGGAGTAAGTACATCTGACAACAAACAGACAAAATCAGCCTCATAATATCATTAATCAACTGTAAGGACTTGTCTGCAATACCAAATGAACATGGAGAAACCTCCCTGACCTTGATAAGACCATGCTACAAAACTACTTTGTAGCGTGGGTTCCAATTAGTGCTACCCGTGGGTTTCTTACTCTGTGGCATTTTCATAAGGATTCTCTTTCTGAACACAGAAGAATCAGCTTCACCCACATGTCGATGGGAAGGAATTTGGGATTTACCAGGTTCCTGCAGTCTGAAGAGCTGTAGGTTACACTTGTAAGAACTCTCACCGCATGATCTGCCAGAACTGTCTGTGTATAGATCTTGTGTATTTTATTGCTTCAGAAATAAAGAGATGTGTATGTCTTAAGTCAGAAAATCATCAGTCACGGCTTTCACACTGTAAAGTAGGTCTCACTATTTACTGTGTCACCCATTTGGTTGCATAGATCTTATTGGGCTGCAGGTGTCTACAGAATGTAAGTAAGTTGGTTAAACTACAGACTAGAGATATTAATATAATGTTTCATGACTTGAAATGTTGCCAGTGACAGCTTTTGTCAGCTTAGTTCATATGTAGAGTCTGTATAATAAATTTGCATGATTTTGCTTTGCTGTTTTAAGCATTGTTGATATGTAAACCCATGGCCAGCCAGCCAGAAGTCTGAGATTGTTAATGAACTATGAAGGTGATCACCTGTTGGTCATCATTTAAAATCATTAATAGCTCAACAGGAGGTTAATAGTTGTTTCTATTAAATGGATATTTAGGAGCTCCTACTTAAAATCAGTGAGTCCTATATCTTGCTTTCTTGGAACAAATTCACTACCATGCTTTCTGCAAGATTATGAACTCCTAGGATTCAGACTGTCTTTATTATGTTTACATGTATATAAATATCTTTTCAATGATGAAATTAATTGGGTCATAAAGCAAGAATCACAGTTCTTTTTCTCACTATAAACTTGTTTAATCGCAGCTGTAGTAGACAGGGTAATGCCATGAATATTGAGGATGACTGTTATTTTGCATTCTGCTTTATGATTTTTTTCAAGAAGACTTTATGGGATTGCCAACACTGTAGTATGATAATTTAAGGAAAAAAAAAATAATTTTAGAGGCAAGTGCTTTTTATGCATCATCTCCTTGTTGGGATACTCTTGTATTTGTTTGTACAGTAGTTTTATTTTTCTGAATGTAAAAATAATTTGAGCCAGAATAAAATCCAGCTGTCTTTAGGCTTCCTGTCCAAAATAATCTTTAACTTCATTTCTCATTCTTCTTATTAGCTTCTTAGCTAAAAAGGTGCTTAAAATAAATTCACCTTATTTTTCAGGTTTTTTAGGAAGCTATGGTTCTTATTTTACTGTGTCTTGAGGAGTTGGACACCAAAATGTATCTCCGTGGCTGAGAATTTTGAGACAAAACATAAATTATATGTGCTTCCTGCAGCAGGGACTTCAATACACTACAAAATAGCCAGAACTGTGTCTGTTCAGAAATGTGGCCACTCTGTAGAGCACTTGGATAAGGAGTAAGAATTGTGGGTTCCAGGTTGTCCTCAGTCTGATCTCCTACCTCTTAGAATAATGTCCTAATTGCCTGATCATCTTAGTGGCCTTTAAATTTGAATCATTGTACTGCAAAGAAGGCAGGATATATGTGTCCATAACACATCAGTTTTTCAGATGGGCTACATCAAGGCTGCAGGATGTGCTACTGAGTTACCAAATGTTTGGGTATACTTTCCATTTTGCAGTGCACAAGAATTTTCAGTCTAGCAAAATTTTTCCACTTACAGAAATAAATGGTTGTCACTTCTGTAATTATGGTTAAGCAGTAGTTAATGCTTGCGTTGTGGCTGGACTGCAGTTCACATCTATGAAAGCATTTGTATGTTGCTTTATTCTTCTTTAGTCTATAATGGAGAACTTTGAATTGTTCATTTGTAAAAGCTCAGTACGTTAATAAATGATGGTGTTAACTATCTTTTCAGCATAAAACAGAGATAATAGAGTCCTTTCATGTGTGCATTTGAGTGAATATTTTAAATTCTCTTTTTTCTTTACTAGGAAATGTTCTCTGTAGGATTTAATTTTTTTACCAGAAACTACTAGCTAGAAGCTAATTTGAAGCATCAGGAGTCGGATGATAACAAAATAGGGTAAAAGGCAACAAATATAATTGCTTGTCTGCTGTTTATAGATTATCTAAAGAGCAGCGGTGAAGTTGACACTCAGTTTCTGAGTGGCAGCTGTGAATTTGACAATTATCTTGTCCATTTCTGAAAACTGTAAGCATCAGCAACTGTTGGCACACTTGGGAAAATGGTATTGCCTGGTTTATCTGTTTTCGTTTTTAAAGATTATCACTACCTCTGCTGTGTCTGAAAATTGTTCTAAATGAAAACTTCGGTTTTTCTAAAATTTGTATCCTGCTTCAAAAGCCAGATTTTTTCAGTCACCAGTATTTTATTATTTTTTTTTTTTCCTCCATGGTATTTCATGTTTAACATTCAGTCGTGGTTTAACCCCAGCCAGCAGCTAGGACTACGCAGCCACTCACTTCCTGCAGTTGCGATGGAGGAGAGAATTAGAAGAGTAAAAGTGAGGGGAAAAAAACTCCTGGATTGAGATCAGGACGGTTTAATAGGCAGAGCAAAAGCCGTGCATGTAAGCAAAGCAAAACAAGGAATTAATTCACTGCTTCCCATGGGCAGGCAGGTGTTCAGCCATCTCCAGGAAAGCAGGGCTCCATCACGTATGATGGTTACTTGGGAAGACAAATGCCAGCACTCTGAAAGTTTCCCCCTTCCTTTTTCTTCCCCCAGTTTTCTATACTGAGCATGGCATCGCATGGTATGGAATAGCCCTTTGGTCAGTTGAGGTCAGCTCTCCTGGCTGTGTCTCCTCCCAGCTTCTTGTGCCCTCTCAGCCTGCTCGCTGCTGGGGCGGTGTGAGGAGCAGAAAGAGCTTAGCAACAACCCAAAACACCAGTGTGCTATCAATGCTATTTCTCATCCCAAATCCAAGACATGGCATTATCCCAGCTGCTAGCAATCCAGCTGAAACCATGACATGTTCAGTCATGACTACAGCATACAGCTGAACATGTTACAAAGAGTGATTTGAGTAGTGTAAGCTTAGATTGTAAAATGAATGATCACTGCTACCACACCCATAAACCAATGAACTTTCATAAAAGACAAATTAAATAGAAGCAAAATCGGCATCTCACAAGGACAGAGTGAATGTGGAGAGACTTTTTCATTCTAAAGCATGTCACCTGGGTTATAATTGGCTCTAATTAGCACATGGTATTTGGCTATACAAGTTTTTACCTTGAAGCTCGGTGCTTCTCAAAGATGTGAAATTCCTTCCTACCTTTGAAAACATCAAAGAAAGTGCTTCTAATCTAGCTTTTACCACTGAAAGTTCAATGATCAGTGCAGGAAAGGTGCAAATACGTCAACAAGCATAAAAATATTGATCTCTGGCTGGAAGAACTCTTAAAGAGTTAATTGGTCAAACTAGATTTCATAGTCTATAATTAAAAATATGTCAACGTATATGAACACCAAATGCCAGTTATACTTTCAGCAATATGTAAGAATGATGGACTTTAAATAAATGTGATCAGAATCAGCTTGAAAATGTCTTAGTTACTTATTCAGTGGTGTGATGATCCTGATGTCTTCTAATTTCACTTTAGAAAGCTGGGTTGTGGAAGGTTAGCTGTGATCACATGCAGGTTATGGTGCATTAATTTTTTTATCCTGTTCTATGTGTTCATAAAATGTTTTCATCTCTTTGAAGGATTTAATTGATATATCTGTGCAGCAGAACTGTATGAAATTCTGAAATACCTGTGCCAGTGCTAGTTGGGTACTACTCATTATTATGGGCAAAATGATCGTTGAACATGTAATTGAAACTGCTTCATCATTTTTATTATCAGCACTCATTTTCAGTTGTTTATAAGTTTTTACAAGTTGTACCATACAACTTTAACAAGAAACACTATTGAAAATAAGATTGGCAATATCACAGACAAAACAGCCTAATTTAAAGCAAATCATAGTATCATTCTAGTTCCATGTCCTTGTTAAAGCACATTTAACAACATGATGGTAGCTTAATGTGCTAAATGAAGTGATTTTGTCCTAATACAAGAGACCTCATTACAAATGAACTTTTATAAGTAGTTAATTTCCATGGATTGACAACATAATAAGGATGCAGGTCATGGTTCTAGCAGAAAATAGATGCAGAAGCTAGTCCTTTCGTTGATCTGCTCTGTTGCCTTAGGGAAAAGTTCAATGGGTGAGGAGTCAGCCAATGCACCCATTTAGTTATAGCTCTAGCTTTTTCATCTACTTGGTGTTGATTTTCTTTTTTGGCATAGTTCTACTTTATCTTCATAGTCCAGCTTCCCTATAACAGCAAACAGGTGTAGTCATCTGCCTGTGTATCTAGTGCTTGTTTTACTAAAAGTGCAGAGTAAAAAGCAATGAAACTGCTGATGGAAGAAGCAAAAGGATTTTGAGAGGAAGATATCACCTGAGAATAACTGAGGTTATGCTTCACTTACGGTGTGAAAAAATGACAGTTACCTCCAACTTCCTATTTTCTTTTCCTTGTGTGTTATACCATAAAATTAGATGGAGTTCCATGGCTTAGATCTGGGGCTGGCTGGGTCATAACCACTGTCTTGGGAAGGTAAGAGTAATGCAAAATTGGAGGTAACATAGGGGCATGCATAGCGTGCAGCTCCGAGCTAGGAAGGTATGTGGTGGCTGCCTAATGTTGGGCTTACATACCCAAGGCTGCATCTACTCGTGCAACTGTCTTTCATCTCTTCAGTCCAGATTCTGAACTGATTCATGCAGACAGCTAAACAGACTAGAAAACTTATGTTTAGTGATGGACTCTTGACAAACCTCAAGAGGTGGTACTTCATATATGCACTGAGGATGAGAAAAGCATATCAAATGCCTTTGAATAACTTAAGTCTTTTTTTCTAGAGATGGAAAGAAGTTTCTTCATGTAGCTATTGATACTAAGGTTGTGGTCTCTGCCTTCAGCTGTACTGTGTCACTGTAAGATGATTGGGAGGTTGCACAACTTTCTTTCAAAAGCATTGGGTATGGAAGCCTGTTATCATCACATGACAAGTATTATTCCTTTAACCTTAATCTTATCTCCAGCAAATTTGTTAGGGTTATAGCGCATATACTTAGCTGTGCTGCTCCTACTGACTGGCTTGAATATACTGCTTCTCATAGGCAGAACTAGAGATGAAGACTGATTTCTTGCATTCCTTCATATATAGCACAAAACTGGTGAATCACAGGTAAAAGTATATGTTGATTGAGTTAAGATGACAGCTGTTGAACTGGAAGAGGTTTGCATCAAAGCTCTGAGGCTTATGATTTTTGGTGCGTCTTCAAAAAGGTTGCACAACATTACATATGAAGAACTGAGGTTTCAAGCTAAAGCACTCAAAAGCGAGTACGTCAAGGTCTTTTTCTGTGTATGTACGCAGAATGCTAGAATGACACGATCACTGTTTTGCATGATCACTGTATGATTCAATATCTAGAATGGACAAATGGGGTAAGGATTTCGAGAAGCTGTTTTCTTACAGTTAGGCTAGTATCTAGCGAAGCTGGGTGGCGTTCCTTTTTCTGACAGATTTGGATGGGATGTCAAGGGCAATCAAAAGAAAAAGAAAAGGATGTGTACATTAGTACCAACTAAAGCTGAAGTTTGCTATTGCATACCTTTTAAGTAACTAATGCTGCAATAATATTCATCTAGTATGTGTAAAAAAAAAAAAAAATAAAAAAATATTGCTGTATTGCTAGTTAATGGCAGATTTTGCCCTTAAAATAAGGGATGGAGTTCAGCTGAAGGAAACCATAGGGAATATGGTTTAAAATGGCTTGGAATAGATTTAGATCCACAGAGTTAAAATGGTTTTCTAGTGCAAATTCTGATTGGTTTTAATGTTAGGTTGTTTTTTTTCTTTCTCTGTTTCTGTTTTACAGTGTTATGTGGGAACCAATGGGAGATGGTAAAAAGATTATTTCGCTGGCTGATAATAACATATTATTGTGGGATTTGCAGGAAAGTTCAGCCAAAGCTGTGGTAAGAATTTTTTTTTTTTTAACAAATTGTGATATACTTGAACATAGTACAAACAACAGCATTCACTAGCCTAGAATTTGCTAATCTTTTAACTACACCTTCTGAAATATCTTGTTGCCTTAATGTGAGTGTGGGAAATGAGTACTCTCTCCGTTACCTTGAATAAGAGTGTTTAAGAGTAGTATTTTGTATCTGTTGTTAGGGGCTAAATATTTTCCTTTTTCTAGACTTCTCTTTACTTTCCTACTGATTTTACAGTGAATAATCTAAAATAAAGCAATGCTAATTTGATAAATGTGTACGAGGGAAAAAATGGTGATTGGTAAAGCTAAAGGTTATTGAATTCAGATAATAGTGTATTAACTCATGTTAGTTAATACAATGCAGCCCTCTAATTTACAACCTTGTTGTATGTATAAGCATAATATACCTTTCTCTATTTACTATGCACTGCTTTGAGTTCTTAGTATTAATTTAATTTAGTACTATACTGTCTATTCAAATTATTTCACTCGTTAAAACCTTCTTATTCAGGAACATATATAAAAAGGTGTCATTGGCATAGATTTCTGTCTGATTATGCCACCTCTTATAAACAGAAAAGTTTATTTATAATGACATAGATTGTATATAGAAAACTTTGAATGTTTCTGGATAGAGTAATTTAGGTCAGTGTCTGTTCTTAAAAATGGAAAATGATTATGTCAAGGATATTATTATTCAGTTGATCTGTTGCCACTTCTTGAATTAACTCTTCAGTTTGACTAGTTCAAGATTAGTTTCTTTTCTTGGATGCTGCCGAATCAGACTTTTCAACTGGCAGTTGCTTAAAGAGTCAAGACGTTGTGTCCATAAACTCTTCCCTGTTGTATCATCTGACTGGGTGCAAATAGATGAAGTCTTGAGTTATTATTATTTTGCTAATTTTGCACACTATCAGTGTAATAAAATATAGTTTAATCTTTTATGTTCATAATACAGTCCTTCGGGTTCCTTCACTAGATGAGGAAACTTTTTCAACCTGGAACTTCAGTCAGTGTTAGGTTACCTTCCAATGCTTCTTCAAAATAGGGTTTGTTTTTATCAAATTGATGTTGAGAGTTTCTGAAGGCCAGCCTCCAGGAGCTTGTCTGTAGCATTGTATCCACTGGATTTGCATTACTCCTGCATTAGTCAGTATTTCTTTTCTAATGCCTACGTAACGCATAGACTTTTTTGGAATGCCTTCTTTAAGCCTGGTGAAAAACTATTTTTGGGGGTGGTGCTGCTTCCGTGCTATAGCTCTTCATGTCTCTTTGAAGTGCTGGGACTGTGAGACTACTTAACATTTTCCCTTTCTGTCTTTGGGCAGCTCTGTCCTCTCTTACTGAAGTTCTTTTAAATGTTAAATAGTGTTTTCACTGTCCCAACCAAAGTTTCAAATTTTTTCCTAATCTCTCTGAAATATGATTTCCTTTGGGATGTTGTCTAATGTGTTTACCAGTCCTGCTATAGCTGTGTGTGGGAATCCTGTAAAGAATGTCAAATTCTTTTTTCCCTCATTTTATTTCACTTGGGATTTGTTTGCTAAAATATGGCATGTTGTGTGTTCCCTTTACTATTCCTTTCCTCAAAACTAACCTCCTCATTCCGTCACACAAATATTTATGAATGTAACTATGATTTCCACTCTTTTCTTTCCATTGCTGGAATTGGGATCTGCATAATTTTGGAGGGGACTAGACTCTTCACCAAACTATGTAATTTCAGCATAATTTTGGAAGTCCGTATTTCTGTCCTTAAAGCAATATTCAGCTTGCTGATCCCTTCAGTATTTCAATTAGTGTTCCTTACCTAGAATATCTTTTAGTTTGTTACTTTTAATTTATGCCTGTACTGCATCAAATATTGATGGCAAAATAAGGACTCCAAAAGGCAAAGTAAGTGATAAAGGAACTTAAGAGGATTTAATCTGTAACATTTGTTATATGCTTGTCTTTGACAAAAGGAAACAAGAAAAAACAAAAGTGAAATTCTGCATCGAAAAACTTGCTTCATCTAATGAAGCAAAGACTATGAAAGTAGATACATCAATGCTTGACTGACATCTTCAGATAGGAGCATTTTGAAAGGTCTGTTAGAAACCTTTGTTTGCAGAAGTTAGGAGTGTCATTTAGACTTCACAGTCAGGCTCTCAGGAGACCTGATATAGAATTTGACTGATTTTCTGTATTTCTGTCTAAAATAATCTAGTATCTCATGGGAGTGCACTGTAAGTTACTATTGGTTGTGATTAAAATTTTACCTGGAAATAACTGTTTGCCGTTACCGGTCTTCTGCTCTAGCAATTTTGAGTTACTCTTAGATGATATTTGCTTCATCACTGAGTCAGTGACCACTTTTTAAGTGAAGTTTAATAGTGAAAGTCTATGGAAACTTGACTCTCAGAAAACATATCTCCAGGCATCTAAATCTTAAGCCAGGTGGATCTCTTCTAAGATGATTGGTATTGTTGCATTTCTGTTGAATTTTTGTCTGCAACAAATTTGTCTGACATATCTGTGTGGGTTTCTGAGTTTACCAGAGTTCAGCTGAGCAAGACTCTGAGGAAAGCATGGGCATCTCTTTAAAATGCCTACCTTAGACTTTCTAGTAATTAAAACGATGACAACCTAAGGTCCAGTATAACAGACTTTTTCAGGCCTGGAATGAACTGCTGTGTATTTCTGAAATCTTTGAATATTACCTCCTTCCTAAGAGATTAACTCCCTGTTAGAATCCGTAGAAGGCTGAAAAACAGTAACCGTTATTCTGTAGCAATCTTATTGGTAAAAAATTATGTAGGACTGACAGTTACAGGAAACAATGAGGAAAATAAGAAGTTTCATTACTGAGGTGGCTTTCTGTTTAGAAAAACATGCAAAACCAAGCAAAAAAATTAACACTCTACCCCATACTTTGCTGTTATAATATTCAGAATGTGAGAGAGAAATCTGTGAGAACAGATTGGTTAGAAGATAGATAGCATTGGGAGGGGTAAGCAATAAATGTATTTTCCATTTGGTTATCACCATGTACAAGGCGTGTTTGTAGGCCAATAAGCTGTTTGTGAAATAGTTATTTATTTCTGTGTATATCCTGTTTATAAGGGATTGTTGAATGCAAAATATGTCGTAAGCCTGAAAAACACATTATTGTATTTTAATGCTTTTTAGTTGGAGTGCAAAACATGCTTTTCTGGGATATTAATATAAAGAACGTTTTTTGGCTTTGAAAACAGGTATAGAACAGACTACAGCAAAATAAAGTCAACTCTCACCAGCATTAAAATAGGGCATGTATTGAAAAAAAACCAAACAAACAAGCAAACAAAAAACCAAAAAACAACCGAGAAAGATTTTCTGAAGACAGACCATGGAAATTGTTCACAGTTCCTTTGGAAATTTTAGTTGATGATACGAGGCATCAATTGGTACTATGTAGAAAATTCTTGCCAGGAAGTCCACGCTTGCTTTGTATGCAGATACACAGGGAGATTATTTAAATTATAAGAAACGTTGTGGTTATTGTTCATTAGGATAAAAGGTTGTCCATTTTTTGGCATGTCTTAGCCATCTGATGTCTTATCACCTAACATGGTGTTTGGTTCTAGCACATGGTTACAAAGCAGTAAGTAGCTAGTAAATTTCTATATTCTGTAGGGACTGTTGAGGGGGGAAAAGTCTTTACAAAATATTCCCATTGCTATAGAGTTATAAGTGAAATAACCATGTACCTGTGTGTTTATAGGTTATTTTAACTGAATAAATCAATAGCCTAGGATTAAGATAATAAAAACGTCAGTGTATTTTAATTTTTTCCCATTTTGTCAAAAACATGATGGATCCGGTCTTCCTGTTTTAATAACACATTTCAATTGCTTCCTTTTTCAATAGGTATGCATTATAGGCAACATTAATTTTAATGGCAAGAGGTAACTCAATGCTACTCTTTATGGACTTTACATGTTTGTGAAAAAGTTCATCTAAAGCTCAAGTGTAGTATTGGTGAAAAACTGAAAATTTATGTGTCTTTAAAATTTTGCATGGGTCAAAATTTCTGCTTGCCTATGCTGATCAAAACTTTGGAGTCTTTTATTCGGTGCATCTCCGCTATCTGCCTGGGAGTTTCACGTCTCATTGTTTAATTAGAAATAGCCAGAAGAATTTTAGGATATTTTCAGAGCTTCTTTGTAATAAAATTACTGGTCTGTTCATTCTCTGAATTATCTGGTGAACCTGTTGTAGGAAGCATTTACTAACCATAACTTACTATACAATTCTGTGGGTTTGTTTGGGGTTTTTTCCACTTTCAGTGTTTTTTGCTAACTTGTTTCTTGATTAATGTATGCAATACAGGAATATTTGCCTGTATTTGCTTTAAGACAAGCTTCTCCTTTCTTTTTGATCACTCCTGTTATTATTGTTTTGAGGATATTGCCTTCTGGGGTGAAACTAATCTTATGCTTGCTGCGTCATTACCTTTTGCAATTAAATTGGCTATTCTTTGCCATTTATAATCATTAGCTAAACCTAAGAGAAGCCCAACCAATCCACAAAGTCTGGGTAGATTCTGCTGAAAAGATGACAGTTAATATTTCTGTATACAGACTTTAGGTCAGATGTCACCAAATCACTAGAACTCTTCCTTGGGTAAATGCAGTATGTTTGGAACGGCAGATGAGTGAAAATGGAGATGTTAAAATATAGATAGTTTTCTGGTTGCCTTATGATTTCACAAAGGGGAGCAGCAGAGTTGTGGTTTTGATAATTTTTATCCAAGTGATTAATTAGATTCCTTTTAGATTTCTTGTCCCCTCTGGATTCTTTAGTAGCATTTAATCATAATAAGTCATCTTAATTCAGAACAACAGAAGATATCTGGCAGTGGCATTCCAGGCAAGACAGAAGATCTTGTGGCGAAGATTTCACAGTCTATCCAAAGTAATTTATCCAAATATAGGAGGATTTTAGGAATGAGAATGAGATGCTTTTGTGGCAAGATGGCTGCTGTTCAAGGCAGGAAATAGATTGTGGATTTTAGTGGAGAACTTTTATAGAGTGTCCCATAATTACTGCAACTAGAATAAACATAGATTAATTAAAGGAGGGCAAAAAACTGTCTGAAGAAAAATGAAAGAGAAATTACTGGATCAGAAGGATGATAGAAGATTAGTTCTTAAAGAGTTGGTGTTGGGATCAATTTTGTTTAATGGTCTCTTTAATGATAGTGTAGAAGTAGATGTGAAATGATGAAAATTGTTGATGACAAATACTTGGAATGCATCATTAATATATAGGAGTAACTGTATTTCAGAGGATGAACTTGATGTTTAGATTAATTTTTGTAATATAAAGCAGAAAACCTGTGTTTAAGGAATAAAAATATTTTCTTGCTGCGACGTAGAAACTCAGTGCCTAAATATGTAGATTCTGTTACTTAGCTATTCTGAGAATGACTCTGAGCTGCCAGTATGATGAGGTTATATGAAAAGGCAAATAATTGTAAGGTGGCTCAGGAGACAAGAACAGTTATGAAAGGACTACACGGCGTGGTTGCCTGCAATGGGAGGAATTTAACTCACTGAATTTAAAGTTCTCACCAGTATTTCTATTTTCGTCAATAACAAGCCAGAACAACACTCATCCCTTCTTAATGCGGCTTTCAAAATAGTCTTTCAATGGCTTTGTTACTGTGGTTAGTACAAGGACATCTCCTTGAGGCTGTCTTGAGATCTCCACACAGTCTCCAGCATGAACAGATTTGTAGCCTATTTCCAGTTGATGAGGATATGGTTAAAAAAAAAAAAAAAGTTGTGTATGATTTATCTCAATGAGTTTAGTAATCACTACCATGAGTTAACTTCTTCCAGTTGCTACTCTCTAGAAATTCTAAATATTTATGGACTTAATTAAGATGTCTTCACTACCCTGTCTTCACTGGGGAGGCAGTCAAGATCAAATAGACAAGTGCAGCGTAGACCTATGAATATTTCATAAATGGAATAATGACTTAGTGGTCTTATCTAGAATGCACTTGAATGCCCATCAGATTTTTAGTCTTATGACCTCTCAGGTAAGATGGGAGATTTCTATTCTGTTCACTTTTTTGTGGGTTTTTTTTGTTTGTTTGTTGTGGGCTTTTTTGGTTTATTTTATTTATTTATTCTAATTAAAACACAGGTGCTGCTGTAGTGGTAAGAAAAATAAAAGTATTACCTAAACATTCATCTTTTTAAAAAAAGGCATTCATAAGTCAAAAGGCAAGTTTTATCATTTATCAAGTAAAAGTTTTCTGGGTTTTTATCTTCCAAATAATTTCTAAGTGTTCAAAAGACCCCAACACTATATTTAATGTACCTCAAATTGTAATGGCCATTTTTGTCAAGAAAGGAAAGCAAAGCAATTTCCTTCACAAAAAGTGCAGGATATTGATATATTAATAATTATTTAGTAGATTGCTGCATTTGTTAAACCTTTACATAGAAATTTGTATCTTTTGCTCTCCCTATGTAATGACTGATAATCCTGTTTTTTCAAGTAAGAAAATTCTGAAACTAAGATACTAATCTGTGTGCCAATATTAGACGGTCTATCAAGTGGATTGTTTTTAATCAACAGCAAAGAAAACTTCATGTTTTTAACATTTTTATGCTAGTCTTCATTTTCTTGTAAGAACATTGCTTGATTATTGCTGATAACCCTTCATACCTACTAAGAAATGTAGCATTTACTTTAATTTGGTACTTTTTTGTTATCCAGAAAGATGTTGTATGAATTTTTAAATTAATCAAATTAGAGCATTAGAACATTCTCTATTTTCTAAATATTTTATTCTTGGGAGATGTTTTCTAATGGTTTGTGTCAAAGTCTGCTTGAGGGAAATAACTGACCTTCCAAATGCATGACATAATTGTTAGTTTTTAGCCATTCTACTTTAGAATTAGTTCATACATTAAAAAAAAAAAAAACCACACAAAAAACAACAAAAAAACCCCAACAAAAAAAAAACCACACAAAGAAAAAAGAAAGAAAAAATTCTGCCATTCGTTCGCTTCATGCTGCTCAGTTCTAAGAATGGTTACACTGGTCCATACCCGGTTCTGTCCAGCCCCAGTGTTCTGCTTGAAGCAGTGGCCATAGTGAACTCCAAGGAAAAGTTGAGTGGAGCAAATGTATTGGATACTTTGCCCTTAACACTCAGACAATCTTCTACTCTTTTCAATCCAAGGACTTTTCTGAGCCTGATTTGGTTTGTCTACTTAGTGTAACCCTCAATAGATGTTTCTTCCAAACACTTTTCCTATTTTCTTCTTGGACGTAAGTAAGCTTTATGCATTCGAGTGTCTTTTGTCAAGAAGTCCACTGGGTAGAGAACTGCCTTTTTTTTTTTTTTTTTCTGTTTACTTTTGAATCTGACTTCTACATGCTTCATTCAATAGCCCATAGCTCTTTTTATGGAAGAGAGCGTGAACAATTGGTTCACTGTCTCCATGCTGCTTGTGTTTTTTCTAGATAATTTCTGTACCCACTAGAGGTTAATATATGTGGGGTTGGGTTTTTTTTAAGGATACTGCCCATCCTTTTCTCTTTCCAAATTAGTCTTTATGAGATCAGAATTTGAAGCAGAGAAAGAGGCATCTCAGTCCTTACTGATGTTTTGATGAAAATAAGTTGGAGTAATTGATGTTTTAATTTGAATACACAGAAATCAGTCCTTCAAAGCTAGGATGGACTTTTTCATATTCACATATTTTGGTTTTGTAAAACCCATTCCTTCATTGAGGATAACATACACAGTTCTATTCCAGTCATACTATGTGGCTTTATTTATTTCAGAGCCTTTTATTTTTATTTCAAATCATTGCTCTCATGCAATGTAGTATGATATCATATTGCCCTTTTGTTATTGTTCTTATGTCACCAGCTTTAGGCAGTGATCCCATATGCACAGTGTTAAATCCATCCATATTCTGATAACCATTTTACACTGTTCAAGATTTCATTTTGTCCAGACTTTTTTCCTAAAGTCAACGTGTGATCTTTGCACAATGCAAGAACAATAGCTAATTCTGTTGTCTAAATCTAGACATCAGCTCTTACTTCCTTTTTTTTCCTTAATGTAAATTACATTTTGTGTTTATAAAATATTACCATGATTTGTTTTCCTTCAATATCCAGTGAGGCCCTCAGAGCTGCATGTCTTCATCTTCTGGCCAGCAGAAATCCAAATCCTTATGTGAGATTAATATCTAAAATATGCCTTTGTCATGTTTTTCTTTCCTTCTGTAGTCAACATTTCTGCCTTTAAAGAAGTGGAGGGAGGAGTTCAAGAAAGCTTGCTTACCTGTCTGTTCATTTAGATATGAATTAAAACTAAAGCTAAGGTTTTTTTTGAACCTGCATTTGTGATTCCAAACTACCAGCTTTGTTTCCTTTAAGCTCATTTCTTGGATTTCCAGGAAGGAAACTTGCAGACTTCCTTCTGTTACATAAGGATTCCTTCTTGTATATGAAAATTTCCCTCCCTTACCTCTTAGCTTTTGTTTAAATCCATGTAATTTCTTTCAGGCTCATAGAAAACATGCAAAAGAACATTGAATAAAAACTTATTCAGTAACTTCTGGGATTTCATTTTGTTAACAGAAGTCTACCCTGAGTTGATTTGGATCTTGGCTGTATACATAGTTGGACATCCATATGAGGAAAGATGTCATTTAATTCCTGCAAGTACTTAAGAATTGCTTGGGAAGGCAAGGATGACTTGGCCAATCTAACCCGTATGTGATTTTTTTCATATGTGTTGTTAAGAAATAGCGCATGATGCGTGTGCTGGCCTCACCCCTGAATTTCTGACTAAAAAGAAAAAAAAAATGATCTTTTTATAATATTTTACATGATAAAAGTTGAAATGAAGACCTAAAAAAATAAAATATGGCTGGAATGCTGGAGAAAGTGTTGTCTACTGCTTACAAAGACCACCTTTCCCGTATTTTGTATATATGATGCTTTCTGTATCAAGAACAGATTTTGGAAATACCTGATAAGAGATACTGGTTTTGTTGGCACTGTGTCTTACTGTCAGTGTTTGAATCATAGAATCATAGAATTGTCTAGGTTGGAAGAGACCCTTGGGATCATCGAGTCCAACCATCTACCCTACTCTACAAAGTTCTCCCCTACACTATATCCCCCAACACCACATCTAAACATCTCTTAAACACATCCAGGGATGTGTTAAACCACCTCCCTGGGCAGCCTATTCCAATGCCCGACCACTCTTTCTGTGAAAAATTCTTTCCTAATGTTCAGTCTAAATCTACCCTGTCGGAGCTTGAAGCCATTCCCTCTTGTTCTCATTGTTTGCATTCGCTTCCCTCCTCTCCCCTGAGCCTGAGCTTAGTAAGCAGTCTCGGCCATACAAGAGAAACTTTGTTTAATTTTTGAAATGACCCACTCAAGTTCTGCATGTTCTCTTGCGCCTGGAATTTAGTATGTGTCAAAAAATAATCAGTGTGGTTTAGTTTATTATCCTGCATCCAGTGTCCTGTGCAGTATTTTTCTTCGTGTTAATAACCTGCAAGTTATAGAAGGGCTTTCAGGCAGTTTTTGTACTCGAGGAGGGATGGTGCTAGGGGAGCAGGTTTGGCCACAGTGTTATTCATTAACAGATAAGCAATATATGATTTTGCCTGCTGGAAATTCTACATTCTTTAAAAAAAAAAAAAAAAAACAACCTGAAAAATTTTGGAAGACCCCACTTCTTAGGTAGCATAGACTTCAGTGATATAAGAGTTGTAATTTCTAAATTGTTAATCTGAACGCTAAATAAATATGATATTCTTGGTGGAATGTAAGAATAAAAAGTTAGCAAAATACAGAAGTGGACATTGGTACCATATACAAATAAATTTAAGCAGTCTTGTATTGACAGTGTGTTTTACTGTTGATGTCAATTAAAGTTTATGTAAGCAGTATGTATGTTTCAGTCTTTTTCATCCATCAAAGTGTAATATTTCTGCTGAGAAATCCTCTATTTAATAGAATATTTATGATGTGTTAGGATTTAGGTAAAGGAGAAAAGTGATCCCATGAGATCCACTGCAGTAATCTGCTTTTGTGAAATACCTCTTAATGAAACATTTTGAAAGATGAACATTGTGTGAAAGATGACCAAATAAGTCTGGTGTCTGCCTCGCTACTTGAAATTTGTATAAATTTTATATCTGATTAAAATGCACGAATTTTGGTTTTCCTCCCCTCCCTCCCCCTTTAGATATTAATCATTTTCAGTAAGTGATTAGAAGTAAAAGTAATTTGCAGTGTATGCAGCTTCATTTTCCCCCATGTTTACATTGAATTGGATGGAATTGGAGTATTACTAGCTGCACAACTTCAAAGAGAAAGTTGATTAATTTGTACCTTCTTTTTATTAACTGTGAAGATGCAGAGCTGGCTGCTCAATGACATACAAGCCTGGTTTTGGAACTGAGATCTTTAGTTCTCACAGATCGTAGATTTGTGATCTAGTACCTGCTGTTATTGTAATAGGCATCTATGTGATGACATGGGCATCTGGGCCTAGATTTTTTTTTTTTAAAGCGGCTATACATTTATCAAGGAGTCTTTGACACTATGATTCTGTTTCTACAGATAAAATTTGTCATTTTGACATACAAAAACAGTTTTGTAAGACTGTTTATGTGTGTTTATTTGTCTGAGGCAGCTACAAATTTGTGCTTTGTGCCCCTATTGTCTATCTACTGTTTCAACAAATGATCTGAAACTGTTTAGTTTATGTAGTACAGTACTTCTAATATTTGTGAACATGTTACACTGCATAAGCCTTCGTAAAAATTATTTTGTGAGATACAAAATCAGCTGTAGCTTTTAACTTTTTCCATTTTTTGTCCTAGGATATTGGTAGTCTGTTACACTCACTTGGAACAATAGGCTATTGTGCAGTTTTTGTCTTCAGTAGAACTAATTTCATTTTAGCATTACATTCGGAAACATTGCCAGCTTTGTTTTGTTATTTTAGCTGTCTAGTTCTGCTGCCTTGGAAGGGAAAGGACAATTAAAATTTACTTCTGGAAGATGGAGTCCACACCACAATTGTACACAGATTGCAACAGCCAATGATACCACTGTTCGAGGATGGGATACACGAAGCATGAGGTACTGAGAAATTTCAGTCTTGTTCTCTAAAAAAGACAAATCTCCTTTGGAGATAGATTTTTTTTTTTTTTTTTTTCCCAGTGCTCCTAATATTTTTATTTTTATTTTAAGATCAGAAATGTGGCAAAGCTATGACTTATAAAAGGAACGCTTGGGCTTGCATGGCTGGTATATTTACAAGTTGGTAAAGAGTTTTCTCTGTTTTCCCCCCCTCAGCTTTAATTCTAGCTTGTATATTGAATTTTACTGAACTATGTACTAGTCTCAAGATGATTTGCTCAATACATAGACATTACCTGAATGAAGCTGTTCTGTAATTCAGCCTGAAAATGATTTAACAACATTCCTGGCTATGCTATGAACTGTCTTCATGGCATACTATTTAAAGGTAACTTCAATCTCTGAAGGTAATTCACAGGTTAAGTTCAATCTTTTCTGATTTTAACAAATAGCATACCATACTATATTAAAGATTGTACCATGCTAGTTATATGAAACTACTGAATCTATCAAAGTCATAACCAAATCAATTAAAGCTTTGAATATACCTAATAAGGTGTTTCCCCCCCTGCTCAGTTGTGATTTTGATAAGCAAAGGAGTGATGTTGTGCACATCTGTTGCCATGACTACTAAAGCCTGTGCAAGCTTTTTTAAGATACGCTTTATCCCCTTAGCACATAGTAATTTATCACTAAACCGAGAAGACTGATGTCTTGTAATAACTTTCGTTGCCTTAAAGGGGGATGACTTTAAATTTAGTTCTATGGTTCCAGTCAGCTCAGGGGTGTAGCAATAAATCCCCATGTTTGCCGCCTTATATGTTTTTGCCAAAAAGGTTTATTTAATTTAAGAAACAAAAGCTAAAAATACAAATATAATAATTAAAAGTCACTTCCTGTATGCTTGTCGTCAGATTTGAAAGTCCTATTCTTTGCCTTGTAAAGGGATGTATAAAAATCTAACTTGATATATATGTGTATATTTTCATTTATGAAGATTCCTTTAAATGAAGTGTACAAGAGAGGAAAGAAAGGTCAAAGGAGAAAGGGTTTTTTTTAAGTTCAATTTTTAAATTTTTTTGTAATCATCCTATTTCTAACATATAGTATGCAGACCTTTAAGATTAAAGCCTGTGTTTCTAAGTTTTTCACAGTTTAAATGCTGTGAAGTCTGCTTTATGCTCTGTCTCATTAGAAGAAGCATCTCTCTCTTGCATGAAATGAATACTCTGAGTAACTTTTATGAAAGATAGGTTGTCCAGATATTAACAAGATCCTCAGTGAGAGGGTAGCTTGGTTAACAAAAGCAAACCCCACAATTCTAATTACTTTAAGTGAAGCTCAGGTTAGATAGTCCTTGAACCAATTTACGAGTACTAGGCTATGCCAATTGCTGTTTGCAATGTACTTGAAAAATATGTGCAAGAATAAGTCTCATCTGCAATTACACTGTAATATGTCTAGAATGATGTGAATATTTGATAATGACTAGTTAGGCTAGAAGTAGGAGTTTAAAGTCAAGGCAGTATAAACTGTGTCAGTATAAGAAGCAAAAAAATGAGAGGGAAAACAAAATCAAGGACAGAAAACTGCTATACCAGCAAACAACAGGAGAGGAGAGATACTAAAGCAGTAGCTAGAATAGCCACTTCTGTAAAGTGTGATTATGATAGCTGTAAGATAGAGGGAGTAAATGATTTTGGACATAGTAAGCAAAGAAGGGGAGGGGAAAAATGAGGTTGGTGGGAAGACCCCTAGACTAGACTAGGAAGCAATCTTAATCAGAGAATAGCTTGTGAAGCAGAGGAGACAGACACTAGGCTGAATGGATTTAGGGAGAGAATTGTATCAGGAAAATTCAGACTCGGAGAATAAATTCTAAAAAATGTTGAAGAAGAGGAAATGAGAAGGTGGATCCAGTAGATGGAGAAAATGTTCATGTGGTCTGGCCTTAATCTTAATTAAAATATAAGTGGGAAATTCAGTGTAGGTATTATGCTGTAGGTAGGATGATAGAGTGAAAGAAAAGAATATTCATATTTGGGAAGGAAAGGGATCAAGCAGTCATAATAATAGTTATGTTGGGATAAAGGCTTTCATGGTAAGAACTACTGAATATACATTGGACAGTGGTATTTCTTTTTAAGCCCTTACATACATCTCCATAAGCAGTGCAAGAAAGAAGTAAACGGTGCAGTCAAGGAGAAAAGAAGTGTTTTATTGCTGCAAGCATGCTTAAGGTTTAAGAAATAACCCATAAAAATGTTTCAAGAAATTA
The DNA here is from genome assembly GCF_000708025.1 of Charadrius vociferus. Classification (NCBI taxonomy): domain Eukaryota; kingdom Metazoa; phylum Chordata; class Aves; order Charadriiformes; family Charadriidae; genus Charadrius; species Charadrius vociferus. Next base: position 2,285,419 of record NW_009649042.1, on the reverse strand, counting down.
AGAGGAAGCGTTAAATCCAGCTCCCAGAATACCCTGTAGAAAGGTGTACCTGAGTGATATCCTTAACATCTCAAACTCTGAGAAGAGTGTTGATGTTGGATATCTAAGTAATATCCTCTATATAATAGAATCACAGAATAGTTTGGGTTGGAAGGGACCTTTAAAGGTCATCTGGTACAACGCCCCTGCAATGAGCAGGGACATGTTCAACTAGATCAGGTTGCTCAGAGCCCCGTCCAACCTGACCTTGAATGTTTCCAGGGATGGGGCATCTACCACCTCTCTGGGCAACCTGTGCCAGTGTCTCAACACCCTCACGGTAAAAACTTTCTTTTCCTTATGTCTAGTCTAAATCTTCTCTCTTTTAGTTTAAAACCATTACCCCTTGTCCTGTCACAACAGGCCCTGCTAAAAAGTTTGTCCCTGCCTTTCCTGTAGGCCCCCTTTAAGTACTGGAAGGCCGCAATAAGGTCCCCATGCAGCCTTCTCTTCTCCAGGCTGAACAACCCCAACTCTCTCAGCCTGTCCTCACAGGAGAGGTGCTCCACCCCTCTGATCACTTTTGTGGCCCTCCTCTGGACTCGCTCCAACAGGTCCGTGTCTTACCTGTGCTGAGGTCTCCAGAACTGGATGCGGTACTCCAGGCGGGATCACTATCCTGAGACACTGCCATAGCTGTCAGGATAGGGCTTAGTATAGGCCTGGTACTTATGGAGTTACTTTGCTTTGTATTAGTAGTTAGGTATTAATAGCAAGAGACTTCTCTATCTGGACTTGACAGGAGACGATATGTAGAGTGCAAAGAATACAAAGTTTTGGTCAGTTTATGTTTTCTGAAGTGAAAAATTTATTTAAAAAAAGAAAAAAGCTCATTGACAAATTCTGGTGAAGATTGTATGAGACTGTCAAATCTAAGCAGAGCTTTGGACGATGGTGGCATTGAGAAAACCGGTAATGCAATAATGGAAAAAAAAACCCAACCCAAACCTCAAGTTTAAGAGGCAAGGTAGGGAGACAACCTGATGGAACGTGATGTTTTGAATAAGGATGCTAGGTCGTTAGCAGTACTACAAATGTTTTCTGAAGTGATTCAGATGGATAAGTATGCGCATGGCTGAGCAGTTTAAGGGCCACAGGTAAATTAATTATAAATGCCAGAGCTTAAGAAGGTAAATTCAAAATAGAGCAATAATAAAAAGCTGTTGATGCATCCCTTGCATCTCAGCTTTTCATATAGGGAGAACTAGATGTCATAAATACAGAATTAGTATAACTACTTAGTGGGGTGGAGAAGCTCTTACTGGAAAATACTGTGGTTTAGTAGCAGAAATTTCATAACAGTTGTTAAAGAGCTTTGCTAGAATCATCTGGAACTACTGTTTCCTTTTAGCTCCAGATGATCCTAATGCAAACAAGGAAAGAGCAAAGCTTCAGAGCAAGCTGAGAAATCTATACAAGTCGCTGTTGTTAACAGCTGGGATTTCCCTAAACTGTGCACTAGCAATGGGAGCTGTAGGTCTGCGGGTGCTATGGGGATTATGCAAGTTTCCAGGGAAACAGATTCCTGTCAGTGGAGTGCAGTTAGCTTTTTATAGACCATTTAATTTTTTTAATGTGTTTTACAGACAGATATATGGCATAGAAAATGCACACGGACAGCTGGTACGAGACCTAGACTTTAATCCCAATAAACAGTACTACCTGGCTAGCTGTGGAGATGACTGCAAGGTGAAATTCTGGGACACAAGAAATGTCACTGAACCAGTGAAGACACTAGAGGAGCATTCCCACTGGTAGAACAAATTATCCGCATGCTGTTTTGCGGGTGGATGGCTTATGTAATTTATTCAGCTAATTATTTTACTGTTTAGGAACAATGCAAGCTAACTTTGTTTGTGCTATTGTGAATAATCATTTTTCTGCACAGAGGAAAGGTTTCAACATGTGAATGTTACTCGTGTGATTGTAAATTAAGAGTTTTAGACAATGTTAGTCTAATTGGCAAGAAACTGTTTTTGACCTTGTTGGGGCATAGGGTACGCCTTTGAGAAGCACAGCACAGAATTTGGCTTGTAGGGGCCAGCTGGGACAAGGTGTGTCTTCCCATATTGAGCCTCATCTGCTCCACCTGACATGCAGAAAAGCAGCTGCTGTCTGTCCTTCCGTTGAATGGTTGAAATGCTCAATAATTGAGCCCCACTTTTTTCATGCTTTTTACAGCCCTTAAGCCAGAATATGCAAGTCATTTTATTCTCTGAGATAATATTTAGAGCCTGTATCTACTGCTCTCGCCTGTGGCTGGAGCAAGGAGAGAATCTTGTCTGATGTTTGCAGACTTCAGTGATTAAGAGATGAGCAGTTCATATTTTATAAAATTTGGGTTGGAGTAATTCTTGCGAAATAAATCTGGACCCTGAAGCTACTTTGACGGAAATGAAGATGTGAATTAACAGAAGCAGCATTTGTACTTTTTTCCAGAAGATTAAAAGAAAAAGAATAAAACAAGAACTATAAGACATTTAGTATTAACTTGATATGTAAAACGTAAAAATTGAAGAGAAATATAATCCTACTTTTGTTTTAGGGTCTATTTTAAACTTTACTGTAAGAATGTTGTGAGATTTTTATTTAATGGGTTATTTCTAATCTGTATTTTGCTTTAGGGGAATTTTTATATTTGGAACTTAAATATTTATCTGATTTACTAAACAATGAATTGGCATGTGCCCTCAAGGAATGATACCACTGAATGGTGTGTTTTGTTCTTTGGGTTATTTTTTTCAGAACTTACTTGTTTAATTTTAAAGACGCCTCGTGTAAAACAGATGATGTGCAAGCTTAAAAGCCAAATGAAGATGGCAAAAACCAGTCTTTGGAATGAAGCATGTTGCTTCTGTGTGTACTTACAACACTAAAATCAAAGATCAATTTTTAGTGCTGTTTTTTAAAAAAAATAATCATTTAACATTGATGCACTACCTGCCAAGAATAGCCGTTGTTGATTCTGATTTCATTTTTTAGGGTCTGGAATGTCAGATACAATCATTCTCATGATCAGCTGATCCTTACAGGAAGCAGTGATAGCAGAGTTATCCTGTCTAATATGGTATCAATTTCTTCTGAACCATTTGGGCATATGGTAGATGATGATGAACTAAGTGACCAAGAGGACCAGCATCAAGAAGAGAAGTATGAAGTTTCCCGAGTTTTATGTAGATGCTTAATAGTTTGTCTTTACATTGTAATGGTTAACATGCTGTTTTTTTGCTGACTAGGATTTTTGTATACAGGCCTTTCAGGTAAGTAGTTCTGTGTTCCTACTTCCTTCTTCTTTATTCAGAGTCTTGGAAGGAATGCACCTTTTAAATCTGAGCACGGTTACTATATGTTCACTGGTGGAAGGGGGACGGTGGTGCTGATGACCAGTCCTGAAGTCCACTGGATAGTCAAAAGATTCACTTTAAGGGAGCTCTGGGTCAGGTCAAGCACATACAATAGTCTGGGTTAAGCAAGAGTTGAAATCTGCTTTTTGCATTTTCTGTGTATGTGTTCTAACCTTTAGGAAGCGTTACCAATCTAATGGTGAGTTTCTGCGTAGGTGGAAGAAAGGAAGTGTAAATACAGTAATTTTTGTAAGTTTTGCTCTTAATATCGCTGATTGCTCTAGAAACTAATAACTCATCAGACCTACTTCAAGCAAAACAGGAAATTGTTTTTGACACTCTTGGTAGAGAATAATGCATGTTATTGCAAGCATTTGTAAACACCATACATTTGGGTGTGTAAGGAATCATATATTTTGCGTGTGAATTTCGGAGGGATGGAGTTTTTACTAAAGAGTTAATGGAAATTCCAAAATAATATTTTTTCATTCTCCATTTTTGTGTTCAACTTTTTCATTGTGCAATACATGGTGCTTGTTTTCCTCTCTGTACTTCTTTATGAATATATATATGTATATAGGGAGTTATGTAGATCTAGTGTGGGCTGAGGCTTTCTCATTTTGCAACTAGCTTACATGGTGATCTTCAGCAAACTCTTCCTTTACAAAGAGAAGATAATGATACTGAAACTTGTAAAATATTTTGAGACCAACAGGCTTTAGTCTATATTTTTCTATTATTTTCAGTTGTGAATATCTATGTTCCACATGTCTGCACTGACTAGTTGTTTTGTTACTTCTGTTAATTTATTTTAATACAGAAAGCTGTCTGCGATGAAATAGGCAGATTACCTCCTGAACTACCTTTTTAAATGAAGAATAGTCAGATGGGATGAGAAACAAGGAAATTACAAAAAAGATCCCCCACTTACTCAGCCGTTTGCTGGAAGTTTCAGTTAAAATTCTAAATAAAGTTTAGGTTTTTTAAGGTTGCTCCTGCACCTTTATTTTATTGATAAAGGTGTAGTTTTTCTCCAAATAGCTTTGACATTTTGGCTTCACATAAAGGACTTTGAAACCATTTTTTTATATTAAATAAAGAAGCTATCCCATATATAGAAATGGTTAATTTTAAATGTACAAGATGTTTCTAGAAGCAATAGGTGATGTAAGTGCTTGGAAGATCAAGGTGTATCAGATTACCTAAAAAAAATATTGCTCACATCAACAGTACATACCTACTGTCTGGAACATAACTAAACTACATCATTTTAAATATGATGTACCTTTTTGTTCCTTACCTTTGGCTGGGGATTGCAATTATTCTGTTCTGAATGGAAGGTAAATTACATTAATGGAAGTGAGAAAGAGACTACATTTTTTTATATATATGTGGTGGGAATGTATTAATAACTTCACAAGTAAATAGTGTTCTGACAGATGCTGTATAGTAGGTTATCTGGAGTTCTGAATTTCTGCGGATTGTAGGCTGTATAGGTTACCTCATTAAAACACAAGTGATGGTTTCAAAAATTCCTATTCTAGAAACAAAGAATACGCAAAGCAATACAACAAATGTAACATAATTTTTCCTTTGGCTATGGGATGGATGTAAACCACATCATGAATGACTTGCAATGATATAGAGCCCTTGCCTTTTCCCGGAGGCTACAAGAGTATCAATACTGCATTTACTTTTTAAATATATGCTTTTCAGCTGCTAATCTGTTCTCTATACAACCTGGGAAAGCACGTTAGCTTTTGTAACATTTGCTTGGTACTCTGACAGTCTTAGTTTGGGGTTTTATTTTCCCCCTGCTTGTTATGAGTTGAGCTGGAAGGATGTTTGCAAGGTGCTCACCAGCCTTGAACTGTTGCCAGAGGAATGTCTGTTTAGTTCTGAGTGCACTAATGAAGCAGGGAATAACAGCTGTTGAGAATACTTCTTGTTAGTCAATGACTAGTGCAAAATATTTAGGCTTTAGTACCTGTTTTGCTCCTGAAGACCTCTTTGAAGAATCTGTTTGGTTTTTTTTGCTTGGGTATGTTCTAGACTTTCAAGAAAGCGTTATATTCTCATGGGGTTCATCATTATCCTGTTTTGGAGGACATCTGGTTTGCTATTAAATAGCACACGAATCTTGAAAAAGAAAACACCTTTCTTTTTCGAGTGTATCTTGAAATACACCAGGAAGAGCAGGTGTCTGTATACCTAGTATCTCCAGCCAGTTACCTTCAGACTGAGTGACCAAATGTCTCTCAAAAGAAGGTTGAAATATCAAGTGGAAAGAAGGAGAAAGGCTCTTTCCTATTGGGCTACCTATTTTTTGTGTTCTGAATAAAATAACTTGTAAAAATACTCCTTGGATTAAATATAAAAATAAAGAGAATGTACCAATTAATCTTCAAAGTTTTGTGGGGTTTTTTTTCTACTTAGCAAAAATCCCCATATTTTAAAAATGTTGGCTTGTGATACTATTCTACACAGCTAGGAGTTCTGAGATCTTTAAGACTCATGTTAATTTTTAATATATTTTGGAGTGAACTTTCTAATTTTTATTGTATTTCTTGGCTGGAGACACGAGCAAGTTATACGTCAGTTTAACCCTTCATTATTCAGCCATGTAGAACTATGCATGAGTCAACCCACTCATTTATTCTTGCCAGATTTTCTGTAATAACTGCCTACTTATTAAGATTAGCAACTGAAAAATATTTATTTGGAGAACTTTTTTTTTTAAGAAAAAAATACAGTTTCACCAAGTAATGAATAGACAACAAATCAACAGTTGCTATATTCTGTTCTTACTAAGGAATTATTCTTTGAGGTTTCTCCTTCGGGTGTTTGTCCATGTATGTGTTGACATCTTGGAACTTTATATGCTCCCATCTTGGAGACCGGAACACGCTTGCGTAAGCAGTATAACTAGGACTATTGCATGAGGATCTGTCTCTTGCCGCAGTTGAATGACCTTCAGTTGCTCTTAACTGCTGATTCAGATCAGAGCAACTAGTTTTCTGTCTCTTCTCTACTTTTTAACTGCTATTGTTGTTGTTTCTCTCATCAATCATAAAGTAAGAGCAGCCTCCCTGGATCATATCAAAGGTCTCCCTCGCCTGTATCATGTTTCTGATAGGCAGCCAAGAGGAAAGATTATAAAAACAGGAAAAGGAGATACTTCCCCTGGGTATGCTTCTAGCTCCTGACTATTTGCAGCTCAGGGACCTTTACTACCTTCTGAATCATCTTTGGAGACTTCCCATTCTTCCTGTTAGGATTTTCTTCTGCTATCAGCCTTATTCTTTAGTTTAGCTCTTTTCACTAACTGTGTTTTTCGTTTGTTCCAAAACATGCTAGCTGAGCATGCACTACCTTTGTGAAATATGTCTAGGAGAAATATGCGCACTGTGTTTGTTTTCTTGCACTGGATAAGGAAAGGCTTCAGTGCTTTCTCACTGGAAAGCCCAAAGCCTCTGTCGTAAGTACGTAGCCTAAAGAGACTCTGTCCACAGCGAAGAGATATAGGCCTGTGGCCAGAGGAGAGCTATGGTGTATTGGGCTCAAGTCCCTAGTCTGAATAATTCAATGCACAATTCAAATATGGAAAAAAATTAGCTGAGAAGTGGGGAATGAACTACTCTACTCGTAGCTTAATTTCTAGCACCTTGACCCACAGGTAGAAAAAAGGGTACAAAACAAATGAAAATAGAAAGATGAGGTGAGTATTTGGGGTGCATTAAGCTTTCATCCCCAAAGCTGGTGTTCCTGGGTAAGAACATAGGCAGTGTTTTTCGAGGCCTCAGTTTGAACAAAATGTTAAAATGTAGTCATTCCACATCTATGGATGCAACCAATTAAGGCAGGCTTGTCCTTGGCCTCTCCTCCTTTAATGGCTTTGCACTCTGATGTTGCAAGGACTTCTTCCCTGCAACACAGGACTTGCCTTAACTCCAACGCTCCTGAATGTACCTGTTGGTTCCCTTTGACATCTACAGAGCACTGAGAACTGTCTTCCTCCAAAGGGGAGTGGTGACTGTCTTATAACCTTTCTTCATTCTTTGGTCGTCCAAAATCCTTACGTTAGTGAGCAAGTCTATATTTCGTTGTATTAAACTAGTCTGTCGTTTTAATTCTACATTGCAATTTCTAACAAGAAACAAAACCTACTAGGTTCTTGCAGTTTAGTGTGACCATCTTTAGTCACTAATCAAGTTTCATTTTCTTTAGTTATTGCAATATATTTATTTGCCTTATAGGTTTTAATTTTAAACTCTGTAGGCCTGTGTTTGGTATGTTGATGATACGCTGCATGAGAAGACCATTTGCTACCTTAGGAGCAAATCTACAAGAGTGTTTTCAGTCTTCATGACTTCTATGGCCAGAACTTCATTACAAATCTCAATTGATAATGGAGGACTTACAGAAAAGGTTTTTTTCCTTAAAAAGTATCCCTACCAATGAAAAGATTTATATGGTCAATAACACTTTGAGCTTATACATCAGTCCTGAAGAGGAAGCCATCCTTAAACTTGAATTTTGCAGAATGACCTATCCGCTCCCTTAGCTGTCCTCGGAGTTTACAGACTTAAGATGTCTGCTGTGTTTCCACTGGCAGAAGTGATTGCTAAGGTCACTCTGCTGCCTTCTCCCTTATGCTATATTTTTTGACAGTATGTTCTAAGCTTATCATTATCTTTGTTATCTATTGAAGATTGTACCAAAAATTCACATCAGGGATTTTTTTTTTGTGTGTTTTTCCTGAAATCTTAGGTTTCCATCTTTTTCACCATAGTTGCTAAGTTTTCTCCTGCAGTTAAAGGGAAAGGGCATCTATGGGGCTTATTCTGGAGTCCACTGGCATGCTTCTCAGGATTCATTTTGGACACTGCAGTCCATGTTCCTGCTCTATTCAGTCACATCTATTTCATAGTAGTATTAGATTGAAGAGGATTTAATTTTGACTGTGATAAGGAATTAATGATTTTTTGGTGACTCTGAAAAGCATATTTTATTGAACATTGTGGTGACAAAACAGAATGGCAAGCACTGCAAACTTAAGTGGTTGTTAGCATGAGAAGTAATTGGAAATAACAGCTCTCTACATGAAAACAATTATCCAAGGCTTAACAGGCTTCTCTCTCAAGTCTGTAACACAATTAACCTCAAAGTTATCTAGTAAAATGAAAGCTCTTCTCCTTTCATAGGAGAAGCTGGTAGGGGTCATGCTATGTGAATAAGACTACAAAGAGAAAGCAGTCCAGTTTCAGCTCTGTGTGGCACAGGTCTTAAATTTATGCAGGATGTAGGTAGAGATTAAAAATTTCTTACTATGAGTTCTTGATGACATAAGAGTTTGATGCCTTGTCAGTTGATGCAATGCAAGAACGTATATAAGGAAAGAAAAAGGTGCTTTAGTCTGCCCAGAAAAACTCTTTAAAATACTACAGGAAAATGTGAAACTAAAGGAACTTTTTAAGGGGCAGGGAGATTTAGGACCAGGAAGAAAATAATTTACTAATCTTGCCAGGCATAACAATTGATTACTAAGTGCGCTTATCAAATATAGTCTAGTCAGACTGCTCTCTCAAGGGGTCAATAGAGCAAGCACCTACACCTGGGGTACACTAAGCTAGCTATAGCTTAGCAACAACCTTTTTATACCCGTAACCTGCAGCTTTCATGTAAGAACAGAAATCTCTGTGTTTTGGCAACAATCTGAATTGCACGTATTAAAGTAGCATCGAAGAAAGTTTACTTCATATCTGCCTCTGTATAGATGCTCTTCCTGTTTCTCAACTTTCTAACCGGCAAGAAATTTAAGTTCCTGAACTCTCCTCCCTGTTCCAAAACCTACCAAAGGTCTGATGACTGTCCTAGTATCCAGTCCACTTTGAATGCTCTCCCCTTCTGTGTCCGGTGTCATGCATCTAACATAAGAAGGCAAATAACCTGGGCATTGTCATCAGGGGTGGTAACTATGAAATGGGAAGTTTCAGAGATAAGAATCATGCACATGCAAGTATAGCAGTATGCTTTTACTCATTGCTACATTATGACTAGCATATTAGAAAAAATACACTTGTCAGTGCTATGTTATCTTAGGCTCTGAAATTACCTATTGTATGTTAAGGAGAAATAAAATTGTAGCAGCTGATAAAAACAGAAGGATAATTAAAATATCTAAATAGACAAAAACATCTCAAGATAAATATAAGTTGGTTTGTGTATGTTCCACTAGTATGTGCTGTGGCCAAAATAATCTTTTTTGTAGACTGTTTTTTATATACAGATATATAAATTGTTTTGAAAAGGTTATTTGTTACCTTGCTTAAATAAATGTTGGTGTCGTAGCTGTTAAGTCTGTAACTTCTTGCATTAACCAAACTATGTTTAATATCATGGGAGTTAGGAGAGTTTGAGCAAATTCTTTAATAAATAAAAATGTGCAAAAGCTGTGTAAAATTTCATTGAGAGGAAATAGTTTGTTGTGGGACTCAGAAACTGAACAATTGTAAATATCCTAGATTCATATAGATTCAAAAATAGTATCCTCAACCTATTGTTAGATTACCAAAAAAAGCACACACATAGCCAAAATGCAGACAAAACTGAGGTGTTTTCTTGGAAGTCTCTTATCATGGGGTAAGATGGTCTGTCTCCAAGAGATTTCTGTTGTGAGGAAAAGAAAACGCACCACAACCAACCTTGCTGCTTCTGTTTTTTTAATTATTTTTAACAGTCTTTCACATACATTAAATAAATTCTATTCTTTATTCCACCAGTACAATCAGTGTGGGCTTATTACCCATTACATCATTTAAAGGCTAATCTATTTTCATTCATAGTGTTTGTAAAGGATGCTCGTGGACAGTTTCTTTTGGATCTTCTGTGTTGTTCCTGAGACACATGTCACTTTGAGATTATTTTTTTCCTCCCTGATTATCTTGTATAGTATCTAGCTCTTTTACACCAAGCGATCACTTCCATAAGAATTTTATCAGATTCTCAATAACTGTCTCAAGGCTATGCCATTCTTACGCACAAGTAGTCTACACATAGTATTATCATAGATCTACACTATTTAAAACAAACAAACAAAAAACCCACTAAAAACTGAACTCACACGGGCTGCGGAACCACATGGAATAGCATGCTTTCTTTTTCTGGGAAGGCACAAAATCACTTTCATGCCCAAGGAGAAATTCAGTGTATAGACAATAATAAAAGACAGTTAAAATTGTAGTCATAAATGGAAATGGCAAACAGAAGTTCATCTACGGGCGTCTTTCCTGAACACTCATTCCCCTATGACTTCTGTAAATTAAATTAGATGAACTGTGTTATTTAAATGAAATGCTGAAACAGCTCAGAGCATACAGAAAATAGTATGATCTAGAAACTTGTTTGTCCTTGTTTATCCAACCTTTGGTTAACCGAGACTCCTGGTTAACTGAAAGTCGGTCGTGTCCCCTGACAGCCATGTGCACCGTGCATTACTCCCCTGCTTATCCGGAGAGACATCTGAAACCTTCAGAATAATGGAGTTGTGGGTAAGTGGGTGAGCACCGCATGAAGCACATTGCTGTCTGGGGACGTGACCAACTTTCACTTAACCAGGCATGTCAGTTAACAGGAAGTTAGAAGAACACATTGCGGGAGATGAAGTGCCTGTGTGTGTGTGTGTTTATTAGCTCTCTGCTGTTAGATGGTTTGGATCAAAGTACATATTTAGGAGGACTGTGAAACAAGCCTGCTCTTTGCAATTAACCAGGGGTTGCTATGACCTTTTTTTGTCAGTTGACCTTAAATGTAGCATAAGTAAATGATAAAAGTCCTTGAAACTAAATATCTGAAGCTGTTCTGCAGTATCAGACTGTTTTTCATTTATTCATTAAATTCAATTGAATTTTAATTGTGGTGTTAGACTCGCAGCTGGTTAGGCTGGGTAGGTGGAGCAGCCATATCCTGCAAGCGATTCAGATATGATACCATGTACTTTTTGTGATTGTCAAGACTTGTGCTTTCACAGAGCAGCGGTAAAGGGCAAAGACGGCCAATAACAACACTTCGTTCCTGTAGTAGCATCTGTTTAAATGATTGAGTGGCAGTCACAAGGCTCTTTGTCTTTGCTTTCTGTTAGGAGGATTGCAGCCTTAATACGAGGCTGTTTCTGGGAGGCAGGGGGATGCTTCTGAAAGGCCGACTGATTCCTGTCAGACAGAGGTGATCCTCTGTGGGTGAAGGAGCTCTAAGGTCATCCTCTGAAAACTCACCTACCCTGCAGCTACAGAATAATGTGCTGTGGTGTTGCTGTGAGAGGAGGGATTGGCTCGGCTCTGTGAGTGGAGGGGAGAAGGGCTGTTCTCAGCTGGCAGAGCACAATCGATGACTCTTGGGCGGTTTGGACCTCCGAGAATAGCTTGAATCTGTTCTTAAATACTTACAGTGAAAAAGAGAATCTGTCTGTCCCTTGTGATGTAGGTGAGCGGGAGCTGTGGGTGTTGCATGAGAGCTGAGGTATACGACGATAGGTGAGAATCCGGTGTTGGTATAACTCTAGGAATGGGAGATAAAAATTAGAGCGTTTGGAGTGGTATCTCCATCTCCCTTCCACTGTTCTGGAGAGAATGGGTCCAGGGTGGCAGCACAGGAGAGATTGTGATGTTAAGGACTGCAACTTCTTACCTACCTATGTGTCTCTAAGATTATATATTACTTTAAGAATTCAATTAACAACAAAGGGAGAAAGGAAGGGGTGGAGCATGGTGAGAGAAAAGATGTTGATTTAGTGGATTTAGATCATACCTCGTAGTTTAACTTGCTTTAGAGAGAGAGGTGATTAGTGTAGGTTCTGAGACACTTGGAAACGTACCGAAATTGAGAATAACAGGTACTTTGTCCCTGCAAATGGGGTCTTTAACATTGACTTAACTCGGCTGTATTAATCTAAAACATAGGTACGTGCAGATATCTAGTATAAAATATTTCCTTAGAGCCTACTACTGCATTCTTATACTTTAAATGGGAGGTTGTGTATCTAGATGTGACACTTAATATTGCCTTTTAAATCAAGAGTGTTCACAGATCCTTACTATTTTCTTTTTTTTTTTTCCTTTTCTTTTTCCTTCAATTTTAGGATTAAAGAGCCCATTCAGGACAGTGTAATAGCTACCTATGAAGAACATGAAGATAGTGTATATGCAGTTGAATGGTCCTCAGCAGACCCGTGGCTATTTGCCTCTTTAAGTTATGATGGCAGACTTGTTATTAACAGGGTTCCCAGAGCTCTTAAATATCACATACTGTTATAATTTGTTTGGATTCTGGTGGAGTTGTTATCTTGATGTACACAGTCGGTAGGTATTGTTTGGGTTTTTTTCAGGACCTATTTTTATTAAGTATAAATGTTCAAATTTTGTTAAGAATATCTGTATTAATACAGACACTTTTAATTTGTCTTTTGTATTTGCCTTGGAAAACTATGATGTATTTTCTGAAGGCTGTGCTATGTAGATTATTTTTTTTTTGGAGGGATTAATCACTTTGTGAATTATAACGTTTCTGGATATACTGGGTACTTCCCATACTATTGCTTTATTACTTCAGCTTTATTGCAAATATAGTAATTACAGAGGTGTTATGCTGATATAAAACTGGAACAATGTAGGGTGCATGTAGCAAAAGCGATCTACTTGTTTACAATAATAATATTTTATCTTTCTGATATAAACAGCCTTCTGTTCTTAGCTAGGGCCACATTCTACTAACTATTCTGGTCATTCTTCAGTGTCTATAGATACAGTTGGGAATGGTCTTAAAAGGCTTTCTTAATTCAGTCTAATATTTTAAACAGGTTTTTCTCCAATTTTGCATATCCTAAGAAGAAATGTTAATGGTGGAGGTGAAACCTTCAAAATATATTTTTCATTTAAGCCTTATGGTAGTATCAAGAAATTAAAATCCTGTCATTTGCAAACTAAATGCAATTTTGAGCTATGTGTTGTTCTTGGAAACGATATTAGTCCTTAGCGAAATCTCTTATACACTCATGTATTATCCCATGTTTATAAAACTTAGTTTTGCTGTCGTATATTTTGAGAGGCTCTGGAGCTATGCCATTGTTAACCTGGAAAATCTCTTTAGTGTTTGTAAGTAGTCTCTCTTCCTTATCCTTTTGGCTCTGTGCCATTCTGCAGCACGCTGACATGATGTAGCAGGCTTTCAACTAAGCACAAAACATCCGCTGCTATATCCTACTCTTCGCAATAGCTGACCCAGGTGTTGGTGACTCTCTTGTTACAAATGCTGAGAACAGGCAGATGCTGCCCTGCAGGAGAATGCACAGAAAACGTGAGATGTAAATGGAAGGCATGGAGAAGCACGTCTGTACGTACTGATGCCCCCTTTCCTCTGGCATAGCGTACTGTTAAGATGAAAATTCTGCTGCCTGTTCTTTGTGTACTCGGGCTAACCGCAGCAGTAATTATTCCCTGTTCCTTTTCATCACTATTATTTCCCATTAACTTCAGAACTAGGGTATGTGCAACGGTGTTGGTTGTGGTAGCATTGTGTAAGACGACTCTGAAGAAATGGCAAGAACATGGGATGGAAAGATCAATACCGGCCTCTTTCTGTGATTCCTCCCGTTGTTATGGCAACCATTGGTGGTAGTGTTGAGGGCCAGCCTGCTGCTCACCTCTGCTTGTCCTTACCCGCTCTTGGATCGAAACATGTCCAAATGTGATTTGTTGTGTATACACAGCTGCTTCTGTGAGAACATGCTTTGAGAGCATGACTGACTGCCATAGGCCAAAACATCCAGAAAACATGAAAGTTGAAGTCTGTTTCTGGCTTTCTTAAAGAGCTTGTTTGGAAGAATTCATAGGAGTGAAGTAATCTAATTAAATCATCTGTACTATTGTTTGTATTTGTGTTACAATGCAGCCTGTGTGCTCCAGAATGAATGCTTCATTGGAAATTCTAATGGTCTGATCATCTGCATTAAGATTTTAAACTTGTGCTGTTTCAAATTGTCTCAATCTGTAATTAGGCATGAGCTATTCACCTGTATACTGTAAGAAAAATTACATTTACAAATCAGCAGTGTTTCAGTTGTCTGAGTATCAAAATCCTTGGTTGGGCTGCAGCTTTATATGCAGAGCTTTCAATTTTCAGACACAAAACCTTATTCGTTTGTGCGTGTGTCCCCCCCCCCAAACCCTGCAGTATATCTTTAGTATACAGCAGAACTCTTTAAAACTTTCTTCACATTAGCAATAAAGGTCTAATGAAGCTTTATTGTCAGCTAATGTATGTGGCTTGCAGTGTGAAGGTGATGGGAAATTACATAACAGTATGTGGGAACTGATTTCATTTTTAACATGTAATAAATGCGGGACAGATTTCAGACTAATTTTGATGTGGCTGTATTTCCTTTAATATTGTAAGCTTATACAAGCTGGAAAGCTCTGTAAACAAATAATATCAAGAAATATTTTCTTTTGTTTTAGTTTTGTTGAATGTGTATAACATTACTCAGTTGGGAAGAAGGGAGGGGATGAACACCGGGAAGGAAGGGAGTAGCAGGTCAAACTGGAATGAAACATGTTACAGTAGAATCAGAAGAGCAGGAAGGGTCAAGTTTTAATCATTTTCAGCTGCCTGTAAAGCAGGAACTGAGCTACATATACAGCACTGGCAGCAATATGGAAATGACCTTCAGAAAGGGAAAGCTTTTGACAAGGTTCCATCCCAGGCTGTTAGAGAAAGCAAGCTGCTGTAGGGTAAGAGGAAGGGTTCAAAGATGGTTAAGTAACTGATTAAAAGACAGCAAATAGGAAGCAGGAATAAATCATCACATTTCATGGCAAAAAAAAATTAGCAATGAAGTCTTGCAGGTATCTGTGCCTAGGCCTGTGCTTTACAGTATACTCGTGACCTTTTGGAGAAAAGGGCTGCATAGAAATATGGCAAAGTTTGCAGATGATGTTCAGAGTAGTAAAGATGACTGACTGAAGAATTATGGAAGGGCCTTACCTCACTAGATGATAGAATGGTAGATGAAATTCAGTGCAGGAAATGTGAAGTAACACATAGGAGAAAACAGGCATTTCACATAACTCCTGGGGACCATTAGTGTGTGGCCATTCCTACTTGGAAGTAAGATCTTGGGTTTTTCGTAGATCTTTAAAAATGTCAGCTTAATAGAGGTTAAAATTTTAATTAAAATTTTGGGAATTACTATAAAGCAAATAGAGAAGAAAATAAAGCATTGTTAATCCATTAAATAATTTATATTCATAAATCTGCCGTGTATGTGCATCTTGAACATGGCGTGGTTCTGGTTTCTTCCATTGCAAACCAAATGTAGTAAAACTGGGAAAGATTTTAGAAGAGGCTGACAGGAATGATGAATAGCATGCAACACCTGTGTAAGGATAACTAAATAGACTGAAAGGCAGATGGTTGAGAGGGAATGATAAAAGTCCATAAAATCACAAGTGGCAGAGGGAGAGGATGAATAGGGAGTGATTGTTCACTGTCTCTCCTGATACCAGGACTAGAGGTTATTAAATGGAACCTGCCGGTGGTGGCTCAAAGCATACAAAATGAGATGGTCTCCACAGGCTTGAAGGTGAGCTATGGCACTCATCTTTAACAACCCCTTCCCCCTGAAAAAAAAAAACCAAACAACAAAGCAAAACACCCAAAGAAACAAAAAAAATCTCATTAATGTTAAAGATTACATGACTTGAAAAGAACTGAACCAATACTTGAAAAACGAACCCATTAAAGGCTGTTAAATATAAAGGCAGCATCTCTGGGTTAGAAAATCCTTTTGAACCCTGAGTTGCTGGACACTACAAAGAATACTGGCAGAGAACCCTGGTGTGCTTGTCCGGTCTTTACTTACGTCCCTGGACATGTGCTATTTGCCTGTAAAGGCAGAAAATAGACATTAAAAATAATAACTTATTCTCGAAAGCTTTGTCTCTACTGCTGAGACAGCATGTTGCTCCTTCATGTTTCTCTCTCACGACTCTTTACTTTGGTCATAAGTTGTGTTTTAGGGGATTTCAGAAAACACTTGTGTCTCAGGTGAATTTCTTACAGAATCTTAGTATTATTTCTGGAACCTACCTTGTTGCAAAACCCTCCTTGGCAGTAAGACTGTAGAGGCAAGCTGATTTCTGTACAGCAAGTTGTCCATCACTGCTTCAGAAATTCAAATCATGGTCTAACTGGTCTCACGGCACTGGGTTGTTCCAGTGTCTCATAGAGAATGCTGTTTATACATTCACATGTCAGCATTGGTAAGTGCATAATTGTTGTGTTTTCAAGCAAACACTTCTTACATGTTTTTTCCTTTCTTTGCAGATTGTGTCCAGGTAAGAAGCTTAAATAGGTTTTGGTTTTGAAAAAGTGAATTATGGTTTTCCTTAAAAATGTCAGATTGTCAATGTTGCCATCTAAAAACTTGTTTTATTGCAGATTTGGTGCTGAAAAATCTTTCCTTTGTCACCAATCTAAGATATGTGTGTGGTATGGAATTACACAAATGCTTGAGATGTGGTATTTTTATTCCACAGAAAGTGAACTGTTGAAGGAGAAAAGAATTGATAATTTTTTTAAAGGGCTTGAGCATGGCTGTTTAATGAGAAGCTTGAAATAATCTGTTTCACTTGAACTAAAAATGGTGCTAACTTAAAATTAAAAAAAACAAAAACAAAACACCAGAAAAGCAAAACCCCTCAGTACTGACCTGGACTTTGCCTGTGGTATCAGAGCTAAAATTAGCCTGACCTGTACTGAAGCTCATGAAGTTAATGAACTGCTTGTCAGCTTTAGAACTAATGAAGAACATGTATTGGATGGCATGGGGAAACAACGTTTGCTCCAGACCTATTCTCCTTTCCTCATACCTTTTCCTTTCACAAAGGTGAGTGGAGAGAAGCTGACATACGATCTGGCTTATGCTCAACACTAAAATTAGTTGGAAACAGTGCTTTGTAAAGAATTAACCTGCCTGACCATTTTCTTTTCCAACTGACACCAAAAAGCATTAGTTGTGTATTTGCCTCTTCATTTCTAATTCCCCAGTCTTACAGCCTGGTACCTCTTGCAGTATTTGAGACTGAAATTCTGCAGCTTGTTTAAGGTGGCCTTCAACAGTATCTTCTGACGATAGTCTGCCATGGTGAGACACCATGAGGTAGATATGCCTTTGACATAACTGAAGCAATGAAAAGCAGGTAATGATAACTGTTAAGATGAGTATTTGGATACAAGCTCATAATGCTGTAGAGCTGCTATTTGGCTTCACAGAGGATGTCAGGGTTTGGGGGTTTTTTGCTTTTTCTAGGGGATGTGAAGAAAGCACTTAAGGCTTTGTTGTGGAGCCTGTGGTATGAATGCCATTCTAAGACTGTAGAAAGCCTATGACTTCTGGAATAGCAAGTGAAGTGACTGAGGAAAGTGCAAATCAGTTTTTAGAGAAGCCTGGCCTTCCCGTAAAGGGAGCTGCTGGGTGTGAAACCATGGATACTCTCCAGAACAATTTGCGCATTGCTCCTGCTCATTCCACCTGCCACTTTGGTCAGTGAGGAACTAGTGAAGTGAGAAGAAAATGACAAATAAAGATTTGGAGAAAAAGAAAAAGGAGAAGAAAAAGTAAAAGGAAGACTGACAAATACAGAGTGAAAACTGAATTGAAAAAGACAACATCAGGGAAAGATCAGTTTGGAAAACAGAAGTAGGAAAGACGGAAGAAATTGGCAGTCAATGAAGAGAAAGATACAGAGATAAGGAGTAAAAAAATGGAGAAGAATTTTTGTTTGCTTGTTTGAGCTATGATACTAAAGGTCCTTAAAATCTTACATGTTACTCTCCCTGTGTTAACTGATTTAAGCGCTAGAGAATTGCTAGTTTACATTGCAGCATTTTAGTTCTGATATTGGGAGATGGTTCATTCAGAATAGTTGCTGTCAAGTTTGGCATAAAGAAACGTGTTCTTGTTGATCCATAAGTTATTAGTCCTAACTCATAGGTTTCAAGGGGTTAGGATTTTCAGCTGGTCATTATTCTTTTCAGAGATCAGGTATGCAACTGCCCATAGGAGCAGTTGTTATCAACCGGAGGAGCAATTCCCCGAGAGGCAGGAAGAAAAGTTCAAGTGGGCTGTTTCTTGAGTCACACTAGTTAGATCTGCAAAAACATCTGCTTATGACAGACACTGTTTCTCACCTTGTTCATAACTTCAGGGGAGTATCCTAGTGAGAACAACTCAAGATACTAGATGTGATTAATAAGGTGTCTGAGGTACATCCTCCCTTCCACACTGACTTACCTTATAGCAAGAGAATTTTGAGCTGTTCTTGAGAAAATCCTCCTGGTTTTGATGATACAGTTTTTTGGTGCTGCAGCAGCCCCAACTTCATAAAGGGTTTTTAGTGCTCCAGCACAGAAGATAGCTTTGGGGAGAAAGAGATGAATGAGTCTTACTAAATCCAGGAGCCAAACTGCCTGCGTGGAGATGCATAGCAAATATGTGGGTTGCTGTTGCCCTGGAGCTATAGCAACAGCTGCCAAGCAGCTGGGCTGAGCAGGGAGGACCTCTAACGTACCTTCTCAGCAAATTGTCCATTTATTCTGATGCTGCCCTGAGTTCAGGATTTTGGCAGGAGGAACTATGGAAAAGCTTTTAAACAGAATGAATTTAGAAGAGTATGGGAAACCTCGGAAAACCCAAAGATACCACATACTAATCGGCAAGTCTAGATGAGCCGATCCTGGGGTGGTAATAGACTTGGCAGACAAATTCTCTGAACCACTGCCAGTTTCTAAAAATTTGCAGAGGACTGAGAAGACAAGAAAGACTGGAAAACAGCAGAAATGGTATTGACATTTGGAGCTATGTGGAACAGCAGTGCCTTGAGTTGGATGAGGAAACGTGTTTCAGAGCGAGGAAATTTTAGCCAAATTATGAATGTTTTATTTGGATTTTTTTTACTTAGACTTTTATTTATAAATGCCAGTCAAAATACTAGCAAATATCAGAAATTCTGTGATCGCATCCATGCAACGAAGTATGGACTATCCATTGTGTTACACAGAATAGCCAGAATTATAATCTGGATGTTTGTGTGATTTCCCTTACACCTCTCTGTTTTCCAAAGAGCATGGGTGGAAGGTAGTATATAATGGTAAATTTAACTTGTCTTTAAACACACATGAAAAAAAAAACAACCCAAAACATTCAAAACATACTCTTGTGGTTTCTTATAATGGGAAAGAGTTTCCCCTTAAAGTAAGTAATGAACCCTCCTTTGACTTTGTGCCTGGAAGTTGGGGCGGGAGGAGAGGGATAGTTGGAACGTGACTTTGCAGAGATTGTGGACAAGAATGATCTGTTCCCAGCATGCTGCTGGTGGGGTAAAACACTCACTTGAGTACCATCAGCCCTATCTCAGTATACATATACCAGTATTTTAAGCAGAAGTTGCCTATCTAAAGCTGCTTCCAAAAAACAGTTATGCTATTCAGGATAGTGATATACCAGCACAAACAGGAGAGCATCTTCTCAAAATTGAGAATATTTCCTTATTCTTAAGAGAGTAGCTGCGTAACAGATTTATTTGCAAGTACAAAAGAGTGAGGCTTGGGTACGTACATGTCTGCTGATAGCAGCTGGTAGATAGATGGAGCCATAGATACTTTGATGCCATTGCTTTTTTTTCTCTAAGTCAGTCTGGGTAAAATGGGAGGAATCTGGTAGATGTGTTATTATTGGAAAGTCTGTTAGGAAAAGCACAAATGAAAGCTTCATCACAATGGGAGCTGTTTAATCCTTCACAAAGCAAATACCAGAGCGCTTCAACAACTGTTCTGACCATCCTGTCAGACGTGAGTGACAGTTACTTGGATTCAGTTTCCTAGATAGAGGCATATTTCTGATGTGTATTTTAATCATCTATTTTCAGTGTTAATGCTGTTTGAATATCTTCGATCTATTGTTTGAATGACTTGGATAAATGCTGTACAATTTTCGTTGCAGTTCATAGGCGCTTCTTGTAAGACAGAGGGAAAAACTGCTTTTGTTTTTAAGGCTCTTCATGCTGCTGTATCAGGTGGTATTCTGGTTTCTGTTCTTGTATCCTATACCTCAAGGCTCAAATCGCAATTTAAATTCTGCAGGTTTTGGACTGGTCATTGCTGAGGAGAGCTGTGGATGAAGGCTGAGCATGACTGACATGTTCAGATTCATCAGAAAACAGAGTCAGCTGGAGAGAGCGAGGGAGTAATTGTTGGAGCGCTCCCTCCCTCACTGCTTGCGCAGAAAGACATAGGCTGCGGGGAGGAAGCTACCTGAGGTTATTAAGATTAATACTGCTAGAAATTCCAATCAACTCACACAAGGCTGCTCCTCAAGGCTGTCAGATGCCTACTGCTTTCTCTGATTCAGGCGGGGCCACATCAATTTTGAATTTCCCAACAGAGATTGCTATGATTTATGAGTTTAGGAGGCTGATAAATGTGGTTAGTTGAAGTGTTCATGAAATAATTGAATCAGAATAATTTCAGTCAGCTGTGCTCAATTTGTTTTCTCTCATAACCACAGGAGGGTGCAATTTTGGATTGGGAGCTTCATCTCAAGGATTCCTGTCACAGGAAAGACACTGTGGAACCTGGAATAAGAGCAACTTAATTTTGCTGCCAGGCCTGTATGACAGCCTTATGAGCTGGCTTCAGACCCATCAGAACTGGAGAGTAAGTACCTTGAGCTCTTCTGGTGTTGCCCACGGCAGAGGCTGCGCAGTTCTGGTTTATGCATTGTGGGATCGTGTCTGCTGGGAAGGATAATGAGAGTTTTATTACGGAGTGTTTCAAAACCACTTAACTTTTCAGTTGGGAGGGTGTTGTTCTTTACACTTGTTTGTAGCAAATTATTGTCAGATGACAAGTTTTATGAATATTTCACTTCTGGGTTTTGTGAATTTTTGCAGGAGTGGTGATCAGCCTCAGTTCTGTCCTTACAGTGAAGGGAGCGCCCATGCATTCCTGAAGAGTGCTACATGAAACTTTTAAAAATAAATTTGTCCCTACACATTTAGCATTTGTCTGCTGTAAATTTCCCCCACAGCTGAAAAAGGATTACGTTTTGGGTGGGTTGTCCTAGAAAGAGTAGTGAATGTAAAGGGGGCTGTGAAATGGGAAGGTGAGCAGGTTCCAGTGTGGTGATGACTGGCTGAGGTCGGTAGAGAATGGGAAAGCCGAGCAAGCAGAGCTAGGGAGCAAGTGCGTTGCAGACAGATATCGTACTGTTGTCACGAACAAGATATTTATAGTAATCTGAGAGCTGCAAGCAGGGGAGGGTATGTGGGAAAAGGCAGTGGCTTGTGTCTGCCTCCGTGTTAGTCAGTTCAGGTATCTTTTGAAATGTGCAGAGAGTCTGCAAGCAGTATACAGGCAAAAATGTAACAGGCTACTGGGTCCAGCACTAAGACATCTGAAGTGAATTTTGCTGGCCGGGAAGGTGTTAGTGGACTGGCGAAGGGTTGTCCTCTGTGCTGCTTGGAACAGAGTTGTACAGTTGCCATCTTCCAGCTCCATTTATCCCATTAGGATTTTATACCATTGCATTTTGGTGTCTTTTCCCTATCAAATCCTTGAGCTGCTAATGTTTCCCACCTCAACAGTATTACCTGTGTCTGCAATTTTATGTTTCTTGTGTGTGGCTTTTCCCTATAGACTTTCTTACAGCCTTTTCTCACAACTTGTCAGCTTTCTCAGAAGTCGTAACCAAAGCTGGGCAGCATGCCATGGATGGCAAAGGGTCGCTGAGAGAGCAGCTTTCCCAAGAGTCCTAATCTGTGTAAGATAAAAATGGACAGGTTTATTCTATGGTGAGCCAAGAACGTAGGCTGCTAGAGATATGTGTTACCCCAGATGTTTTGTATCAATGTGGATATACCAACGATCATATGACACAACCTGGCTGTGTATGAACTATTCTCCAGTCACCCATGGCTGGAGAACTGTGGGGTAGGTCCTTTCGCCATGTGGTGAAGATGACCCCTACACTTGCACAGGAAGAAATAAATCTCTCTTTGAGCTGTTATTCTCAAAGTTCCCTTGCCTTGGAACTCAAACATTTTAGGATTTTTCATAAGGGTGTTTTTTTTTTTTTTTTTTTTAATTCTGTCTGTGGTCTTCAGCTGGGGGGGGTATGTGTCAGAATATGGGGGAACCAGTAGGATTTGGGTGAGGTATTCCAACTGCATAGAAAGATTTGTGACCCTAATGTAAAGCAGTACATCCTTTACAGCCCATTATGGCAATCTGTGTAGTGGGGTAGATCAGACTCAAGTGTTTCAGACACATCGAGCAGATGTATTGAAGAAGAAGCTGGTGCACTCATGTTGTATTGGAAAATAAGTGATATTCTAAATAACAAAGTCCTGCTAAAATTCAGCTACCCAAGTTTGATGACTTTTCCGTGAGTACGTGTTAGTTCCTGAAATTAATTCACAATGGTTCTTCTGCGTCTAATGGTGGTTTCTTTTGTCTCCAGATAAGTTGTTACCAGCCCTACTTGTTGTAACTTATTTCTGTAGATTATATAAATGCCTGTTTTGTATAGTTTAAAGAATGTTCTATGGGGTGCAGGATCTCTTAGTTACATGTGCGCAGTATTGTGGCAGCGCTATCCTATCCAGGAGCACAGTAGAAGTAAGTTAACTTAAGAGAAAACTGTTTGCTAAGGTTTCACCTACTTCCCTTTTTCACTGCCCAGCAGTTAGGAAGATGCTTCTGTGAATAACTCTTACTGAATCTCCTTGTTGAGGTCTCCCCATGAAGTGCACGCTGTGTCAGAGAATGGTGGGGAGGACACTGAAAAATCTGCTGCTTAGTCAGGATGTAGATATAAACCACAGAATGTTTTCCAAATCAAATTTGGATTTGAGGCTTAGCATAAAATCAGGGCACAAAATAACTATACTCTGTGCAGAAAATGTTAATAGAAAAAGTCAGGATTACAGTAATGCATTCTGTGTGGTCTTTGAGTGGAGAATAGCAGAAGGACACGTGGCAGGACTGTCTCACTTGTGTTTTTGCTTCTACTGCTGTGAAAAGCATTTTCAATACTTGCATAATTTAGAGCATGACATTATGATTTTCAAAGCTTCAAACTGGAGTAAAGCATTTACATAATCTAATTAAATCATGTAAATGTTTTATGATAATATTCAAGTAAGTGCAAAGCTTGTTCTGCAGATGCATCCCATTCTTAGACCATTGGGGAAACCCAATTTACACATGCAGATGTGTGTTTCTCACCCTGCATGCTCTGGGAGGTCAACAGGGTACTTACTGAATGCTCTGTTCTTAGTATAACCTCCGAAACCTGCTTTGCAGAGCATCATCTCTCTAAGAAGCTTGAAGGTAGGCTGGTACCGGAGGGAAAGGCAAAGCAGATTTAAAAGGCTACTTGCAACCTCTTATAATTTGAATGAAAGCAATGCTACTGCAGTATGTAATAAATTGCTTCCATTTCAGTGAACATTAAAATAATCCCATGGTGACCCTCTTAGCAGCAGCCCTGCCACATGTAGTATCAGATCTCACAAAGCATGCATCGTACTTGGATGGGAAGCTACCAGGGGAAATCCCGCAGATCCTCCTGGTGACTGTTGGGTTTGTTTTTGCCTCTGGCTGCACTAACTCACAAAATACTGGAAGCACTTGGCCAGCATCCATGATGAGAGATGCTGTCTTGTAGTGAGATTATTTAAATAATATTTTTTATCAGCACATTCTCACTAAGCTGTCTTCAACAGCAGTTCTTAGTGAATCCTGTCTTTGCTAGGCCGTACTGCTGCAATAAGCAAGTGAATTGAATCCAGTTTTCCAAATGTAGCCATGCCAATGCTTAAGCTAGTACTAACGAGATTCTTTTAGAAAGTACAGCACTGCTTTGCTAAAATGAATTCAGGTAATTGGCAGAGGTAGGTTCTTCAAGACCAGGTCTCTGTCTGTTTTAAATAAGCTCATTGCCATTGACTTTTATCAGTGCCATGCTGATTTACTCTAACTGATGACAAAAATGTGTGTGTATACACTGCCAGGTGTTCTGTGCTTTCACAGTAATTATAGTGGTTAGGAAGCACTTGGACATTATCTGTGCCGGGCTGTTGATGAAGCCCCTGTGCTGTTAGAAACATAGGGCTGACTGCACACATGGTGTTGACCTGGTTTGTGCATACACTGTGACTGTGGTGAGCCCAGCAGCTCTGATTTTTGTCCGAGGATGCGGATGTTTTAGGGGAAGCCTGGATCTAACACGCCTCTAAGTCTGGGGATTCTATTATTTACTGTTACAGTACATAATAATATCCAAAGTTTGTAAATTAGTTTGGAGCTCAGTGGTATGGAAA
The DNA here is from genome assembly GCF_000708025.1 of Charadrius vociferus. Lineage (NCBI taxonomy): Eukaryota > Metazoa > Chordata > Aves > Charadriiformes > Charadriidae > Charadrius > Charadrius vociferus. The sequence goes on along the minus strand of NW_009649042.1, from coordinate 2,260,602 downwards.
GCTCTGAATATGTGAAAGTCATTGCTAAAGTAGCTCACAGAAAGGTGAAATATATCAGTAGTGAATTAAGTCTTCGCTAATTAGACGTAGAAATCTAATTACTTTGCAAATTTTTTCCTCTAATTTTTAAGGGAGTGAAGCTAGTGTAAATTTAAAATGGAAGCTGAGATGTTCAGCACATAGTGTTAACTGCCAAGGAGAACAACACAGTGACCTTATTTGCAGCTGCACATGCATCATGTGTAGGAATGCCTGTCATAGCCATAATGATTTAACATCAGGGCAGGCCAATATTTCTTGGTTCTTCCTCCGCAGTGTAGGCAGTTTCCTTTATAGGTGGAATGGGAAGCTGTAGGTGTTTCTGGTGAAAAATGGTAGTGCTAGAGAGGTGCCCTTTACTACAAATCCAGCAACGTTCGCTTTAGTTCACCTCCTGAAAAAGAATTTGCAAAGTCACAGCCTGGGGAATGAAGTCACAGCTGGGTGAAGTTTAAGTTTTGGCATGGTTGGATTCTGCTTTTTTGGATTACTCAGCGGTTGATTATACAATGTTTAAGCATAGTAGGTGATATTGGGGAATTTGAAAGCTGCTGAATTTTTTTTTGGAAGTGCCAAGACTATTTCATTGCAGAAAAGAATGCTTTTAGTTTAAAACCTGCAATATTTTGGTTGTCGTAGATACTTCACACTTAGACATGAAAGCTCCTAGAGCTAGGTTTAACTCCAAGCACTGAAACATTTACCTTAGTACAGCTATTCATACTTAAGGCATTTTGTAAGAGTACAAGTATTAACTGCCACTAAATATCCTGTGTGAATTGCTGCTAATAGTTCCATAATAAAATCCCTTTCAGTTCCCTTTCAATCCTGTATCGACTGTGAGCCTGATCTATTACCTATTTAAACTCTACTAAAGGATCTCAGGTGGCAATCTTTAAAAATGTGTGGGCGCTTACCCATCAGGCTGATGCACCAGCATCTGTGGTCACTGGATCACTTCTGAAGTCCACAGCTGCTGTCTTAAATTCTTCATGGTTTATATTCCTATTGCTGCTCGCCTGAGGCATCCACACTTCACCAGGAGGCAGAGCATTTAAGTCTGCTTTTTTTCATTGCTAAAAATTGTAATTTAGGTTGAGGATTGGTGATGTTTGTAAACTCTTCTTTCCAAATCATTGTAATTTTTGAGAAGGATTTGATCTGAAAAGTTTGGGAGAAGGTAGAATAAATGGAAGAACAGCTAAGACAAACTTTAATCCTCTCTGCACACATACAGAAAACTTTTTCAACCTTAGCAATATCCCCAGATGTGTATTAACTATCTCTGCAACTATGAGATGTAGCTCATAAAATAGAATTATTGTAAGGAAAAAAAAATGCTGAGGAGTAAAATGAACAGTAAGGAGTCTTTCTCTGTTTCTCACAGTGCGTCCAGTGAAAATACAAGGCAGCAAGTTTAAAACAATGTTTTTTTTCTCATAGCAGGTAATTTTCTTGGTGGAACTAACCACTGACGGAGTGAAAAGCAAAGGAAGAAAGGAATTAAAAAAGGCTTAGGCATGTGCACGGACCGTAGTTTCAAGGGTGGCTTTCTTAGCAACTAGTCCCCACACAGCTTTTACTTCCGAGGTCTTTACTCTGGATTGCTGGGAACCGAACAGGTGATACTGCTGAACTGCCCATGTTCTTTCATACTCTTGAAGCATTTCTACGGGCCTGTCGTGGAGGTGGGGGACACGTTAGATGTCTTTGATGTGAAGCAGTGCAGTGATTCTCTGTCTTCCCTAGGAGTGAAATCTGACCTCCATAAATAACAGTTTCCTTACTTAGAGCTAGGCTCTTTTCCACATTTTAATTAATAATTTTGGAGAGATTTATTAAATGTGTGTGCATGTGTGTATTGGGATCATGAAACTATATAACCTTGTCTGGGGCATGTATGAAAACTACCATCACCATATAAGTACAAGCAGGAGGACTTGATACAAAGCACATTGATGATGATGAAACCTTTGCTGTGGCTGCAGTAGTTGATAGGCTAGTTACAATATTTGTAAAATAGTTACGTGCCTTCTACCAAGGTGTACAAGCTGAGGTTTGCACTTGTAGAGTCGATGAATCCATAAAACTAGGTAGACTTGTGTTTAAGTCTTTGGACAATCATCATAAATATTATCTGCTTAAATAGAAAATAATACCTAACCAAATATTAATACCGAGAGAGAGCACTAAATTTTTTCCTGCACTTTACCATGTTTCATAAAAAAAAATAAATCTTAACTTTGTGTCTCGCCAAAATTTAGAAAATGATTCTTAAATATCCTGTACACCAAAAGACAATCTTTCTCAATTTCTGTGTTGACTTCAGATTAAAAATAAATAAATAAATAAAATCTTAACTTGGTTTAAGTTGTCTCTTTTTTTTTACTTAATTTTTTATACTTTTTTTTTTTTAGTATAAAGCAAAAATCTACAACATGAGGGATAAAAATTCTTTTCATGCAAAGATATGAGATTCAATTACTCTGAATTTAAAACCAGCTCAACCCAGGTTGTTCACACTTGGGGTGGGAGCGCAGGAAGAGGGAAGAAACATTTTTTTACTAAGCAGCAACAGCATTATTAGTGTTACTCTTTTCTAGTCTAAAGTGGGAGAAACTTTTATTGCCATATCATATTATCGATCCTGTTCTTTTCCAGATTGTGTGAGCTGTCATTGAAGCTTTTGCGCATTGAATGCTTTCTGTGTTCAAACAGGAAGGACTCTGACACTTAAGTATAAAATATGAAAAGTCTGACAGTTTTCAGATCAACTTTAAAAGGCTAATAAATTGATTTTAAGAAAATACATGTTACCACAGACTCATGGCCCCATCTGACATGAATCTATACAGATTCAAGGACTTTGAACGAGTTGCACTGTTTCTTTTTATTCTTTCTCTTGCTTTCCCCTCCGTCTGCTCCAGTCCACCACTGCAGATAACATGTTTGCTTCTCATGAGAATATGGCCTCTGTTGCAAGGGAACAATTTTGGGGTTTAAATTAATTTCCCAGTCTTTGTCTTTAATTTTTTTAATGCATAATCTTGCAAATGAGACCAACAGTTCCATGGGGCAAGAAGAATTCCAGTTGTACTCGATAACAGTAGTTATTCACAGCAGTACTTGATAACTCTCAAAAATTTCTGGAGAAGAGTATAAATTAATTTGTATTAAAAAATTTCTGTGATTCTTCAGCTCTGGTTTGTTGCCACCAATCACTTTTAACCATGATCATTCCAAAATGCAAACAGAACTAACTCGATCACGTTATTGGTATATTCTGTATTTGCCTTTGTACGTTGTTCCCAGCGTAAGAGACCCTGGTTGCAAAAGAAAAAGTAGTTCTGTCTTCCTGGAGACTGGCATAGGTTCATTCAGTATTTTGTCTGAAGCTTTTGATACCTTTGTTAATGCAACCTTAGCATGTTCACTACAGCTTTTTAGCATGTTCACGACTTTTCCTTTTGCTGCTATCTTTTAAGATGGTTTTACAAATGCCATAGTTAGTGTCACTGACAGCAGACTTAACACAAATAAAACCAGAGGGCATGGTCTAATCCGCAGCAAACCCGGAGTCTAACATGACTCTTCTCTTGTCCTTGATCAAACTGATTGGCATGTTATTCTAGTTTGCTTTAGCTGTATGTTTTTCTTATATCTTGGGAATGCTCTGGGTCCTGTTAATCTTGGTATTCTGAATATAGAATCCGTTTTGTCTTCTACAGCTACAGTGTCTGTACACATAAAACAATTTTATTTGCATAATATACAACTGCAAGAGAGAGAAGGAAACAAAGGCACAAGATGGTTTAAGTGACTTACTCAGGTAAATTGAACAGAAGGTTTCTGTGGATGTGCCTGAAAATGTACCCCAGGGTCTTGAGATTCTGCCCAAAACCTCAGTTTTTAGGTCATCCTTTTTAGCATTATAGAAACCTTACATTCTGTTGATATTTATTAATAGCATCACGATTCACGGAAACACCTGTTGGTACAGTTTTATGTTAGAGAAACGTATAATTCGAAGAAAGTAGTTAGATGATTAGTTACTTTTAAATGTCTGAATCAGTTCAGCGGCCAAAATCATGTCTGCAAGAACATCCTTACCAAAGCAAAATGTCTGTTCAGAGATGGAAACAAGGTGTCTCCTGTGCTCCATAGCTGGTTGTAGGTCGTGAAGCCATTTGCCATGCTCTGTGATCATGGTCCCATCAGTTTTTCTTTCATCCTTGGAGAACACGAAGATCACCTCAAATGAATGGAAGAATGGCAATGCATTATAAGAATAAAACCTCTGCACTGTAATTCAGAATTAAATAGTCTTTCGTGATCTGCTCTTGCAAAGTATGGTCAGTTACTGCTCCATTATGATGGCATGTGATCTTAAGTGTTGGGAAGGGAGTTTAATTAAAAAAAAAAAGACTTCCGTGCATCTGGCAATGGAAAAAAATTAATTTTGTTTAATTTTTAATCAGACAGCCTGAGACAACCACTGAGCACTACTTGACAATTAGAATACTAATGAACTGCACACTGGGTTAGCCTGGTTTTAAAGGACAGCAAACAATGCACTCAGAGTTGAGGGATTCCATTTCGTTCCAGTCAAGTCTTCACATGTTTACCTTCTCACTTTGTAAGAATTCAGGAAATATTTGCTTTATTGTCTCCTCTAAAAATCCCACCCCGTGGTTAATTATTTTTCAAATGCAAAAAGCACAGAAAGTGGTAAGTGGCTTTCTTGAAAGCATCCTTCAGAAATATATAAACAATGTAAAACATTAATCTTCACTGTTTGGCACACCTTCAGTGCCTTAAGCATTTTCTTTTTGTTTGTTTGTTTGTTTTCAGTCTTCTTCTAGCATATTTGCAACTCTCTACCATTCTGCAACAGTTTGAAGTCTTTGGTTTTCTTGCTTTCTGTAGATAGTGTAGTTATTGCTCTATAACACGCAATTTCACAAAAGATAGTCAGGTTGAAGGAAGAAATAAATTGCCCATACCTAAAGTGTTTATTTCTTATAACCTTTATAAGCAGCTATCTGTAGCAAGGCTGAATATAGTAGGAAATGCTTAATGAATTCAGATGAGTTCTGAAACATAAATTAAGTAGCCTAACCATCCATAGTAGCCATGTCATACCAACCTCACTGTGAAATGGATATTTTATTGCCCCGTCTATGTCACATTGTCAAGCAGAATGATATAATTATACCCTAGCTGGGATGAAGGATTCGCACTAGCTCACATTAGACTCTCTTCCAGTTCCAGCTTTAAAAGTTTGTGGAGGCTGTGGCTGACTGTTCGGGGACGTAATCCTTTTGGATGTCATCCTTTTGTTGGCTCTTCCAGCATGTGACCTCTGAAATCTGAACTCTGGCACTTCGCTGAGGCCCTGACCAGAGGCTTGGCTCAGCACGTGATGTGTTGAGGCAGTGTCTGGGGCAGATGTTTGCTGAGAGTGGCAAATCAGCTCATGGGGGCTGGCAGCTCTGCGTCGTCCAGGGCCCCAGAAAGCCAGGCTTGCTGCATCTCCTCTCGGTAGCAGAAGCTGAGTTGAGGCGAGCCGTTATCACTAAGAGGAGGGAGGCCAGTGTTACCCAAAGTAGAGTCATTGGCCTGCACACCTCATGGTGCACATCGGGGAGCAGAGCAACAAGCCTGACTCTTTAGGGCTTTTGGTCCTTTTTTTCAATTAGCTCTTCGTTCTCCTCTCCGTCTCTCCTTGCAGCAGAAGCTGTCAGTAACCATCACCTCAGGCTTGCGAGGCAAAACACTGCTGAGCCCTGCAGATTCCTGGTTTACTGGGCAGGTAGTACTTGCTGCCGTGCATTTGCAGGATCCGTGTGGTCCTGCTCCAGCCTAATCTATTCCAGTTCTGAAGGTGTCCCTGTGGGAGACAGAGCCAAGTCTACAGCAGGGAATAACCTAACTGATTCAAAAGGACACCAACTAGGGATGGAAATACAAACCAAGCTGACATGTCCTGCCTTACACAGGAGTTATACTATAGCTGTTGACAGAGGTGCATGCCCGAACTTCTAATGGCGTGAGTAAACTTTGGTTCCAATACCTAGCCAACAGGCTGAAGCCCGAATCATCCGGGTCAAACTGAGATATACCAACCCAACAGCTGTCAGTCGTGAAGGAGAGGTTTGCTCACCGGTTGTGAATTTGCTTATGAGATGATGTATATGAGGGAAGTTTTCTGTTAAGAAAGGGCTGCTTAAATTTGATTTCTTTCTAAGATTGTTTCAATCTTGCCTCTACTCTGCAAGAAGAGCACGTGGGGAAATTCTGATCCATATCCTACAGGATCCATTGCCTACAGGAGAGCTGGGGAAGGACTTTTTACTAGGGCATATAGTGGTAGGACAAGGGGGAATGGCTATAAACTGGAAGAGGGCAGGTTTAGATTGAACATTAGGAAGAAGTTTTTCACTTTAAGGGTGGTGAGTCACTGGAACAGGTTGTCCAGAGAGGTTGTTGAGGCCCCATCCCTGCTCAAGGCCAGGCTGGACGTGGCCTTGGGCAACCTGGTCTAGTGGGAGGTGTCCTTACCCATGGCAGGGGGCTTGGAACTTGATGATCTTCAAGGTCCTTTCCAACCTAAACCATTCTATGATCCTCACTCTGATATTTTTTCCATAATACTGTGCTGAACTAAAATGATTTAGTAAATGAAAGCAAGAGTGTTGATTTTTAGGGTTTTCCATAAAACCTGAAATCTAGAACGTTAAAAATTGAACAGAAGAGTTTAAATCAAACCACAAGATTAAATTTGTTAAAAAAACACAGGTCAGTTTCTATTATGCCAGCATGTAAAAAGAATCTGGCTTATATCTTTCTGCACATTGCTTTCCACTAAAAAATAAAATCTTCATTTAAGAGCTTACATTGTCTTACATATGCATTCCTCATGTCAAGGGGTTCCATTTCTGTTAGGATTTCTCCTTGTACGATTTCTGATTCTGGGGGCTATCATTGGTTTAACTGTTTCTTTGGAACACACGAAAACATCTGTCTTTGTGGACTGAGGGACAATTGGCAGGGGGTACTTTTGCTGTAGATAGTGGCCTTGTATTTCAAGAGAAGATGCAATTCTAGCAGCTGGTTCAACGTGGAGTCCAGGTTTTGTGGTAAAATATGTATGTATCAGTAGAAGCCCTTATTCATTGGAAAGAAATGAAAACTTTCTTACTTTGATTAGATAAATAAAGTTACTCTTGTATTTTCATATTCTTTAATTTTTTCCCCAGCTGACATTACTTCAGGAATAGAGTTACGTGAGCAGTCATTGTATAGTAAGTGTTATGTACTATGTACAGCTAGGTAAATTTTAGTGAAATGAGGAATAACTGTTGTTTTCTTTCAGTTGTATATACTAAACAATTAAAAAACTAACAGTTAACACAGGAGAGACAGAATATTACCTAAATATGATATGCACGCTTTTGGAATATAGAAGCAGTTGGCCATGTGTTGGAAATAAAACTGCCTCACTTAAACTGCCAGCACCAATAAATGAAGACCACTGGGTTGGAAGAAGTATTCAATATGTAATACCACGGAACTAATATATGTAAGTGAGGAACCTTTCCAAGATCTCACCTGGGATGTGAACAATCCAGCAGTGAAAGTGGGAGGTAAGGAGTAAAGAAGAAGAAATTTGGAAAAGAATTGGGAGAATACCTTGTCCTCCAGGGAAGGTGTAGCAGCCCATGGATGACTGTAGAGGTTTTCATTGCGAACTGGGGTCGGATGAGCAGGAAGCCATACATTTTAAATAATAAAAGCTTATAAACAGAAACTCACTAGAATAAGAACTTCATATTCTGTTCAGTATCTTCAGTTTTGCTGCTGTAAAAGTCAGTATGTGGGATCTAGTACATGATAAAGATTGAACCAGTGCCAAAGAGGAGGAAAAGGAAGAGGTGTGGTGTCACATCTAGGAGTTACTTTCTCATGCACAGGCAATGTTCCAGCTCACTCCTGTATGAGGTGGCTGCTCCTCCGGTGCGGGGATGTGAGGTGGGAGCTGCTGGTTTCTTTTGAAATCTGGTGAGCAGCTATGTGTTGTCCCTGTGTGAGGCAGTAGCTCCTGCTAAAGGGCAACTATTTGCCAGAAACGGTGAAAAATAGCATTGGTACTAAAGAGTGGATCATATGGCATATTGGTACGTGCTGCATTACTGAGAGGCACAGAGCGCCCTGACTGTTAGACAGCACTCAGGCTTCAGAGCACTGCTTGCTCAATCTGTAATTCTCAGTAGTAAATGAGTAGACACTGAATTTACATTAGAAAGAGTGGGAATTCAGAACGATGTCCCTTGATGCTAGTAATCTAAGCAGGCACTCTGGCTTCATTTGGGTTATTTTTTGTGAAGGTGTAGTAATATATTGAGGTATCACACTGGGCAAAGCAAGACAAAGAAGTAACATTTCCTTGTTTAGCAAGCTGAGACTATCTTCAGCTAGATAATAGAGACTTTCCCCCTTTTCCTTCCCCAACCTCTGCTCTCTTGGCCATCAAAGTTACAGTGAAAGCAATTGCACGTTTGTTACTGTCCTGACCGCTGTGCTGCTCTGTGGTGATTTGTACTGCTCTGTCATCCTAATCTATTTTTCAGCCTTGCTGCAGTATATGTATGTGAAAGCTACCTGGCGTGTCTGACAGTGCAGGACAAGCCAAAGGTCTTGTTGTATACAGGCGACATTTTTTATGGCTCACCAGAAGACACTAAAAAAGAGAATATTTTATTTCTTAAAATGTACTAATCAGAGAAGGTGGAAAAAATAGTACAGCTCAGTGTTTTGTACTAACAGTGAGTAGCATTAATCAAAACTCAAATTCAGTTGCCTGACTCTAGTTATAAGACAATCCTCTGAATGTGATTCCCTCTTTTTGGAAAAAAGAGATTTTAGTAACTTGTACACAAGTAGTTCTAGACTGACGTCTTACAGAAATCTGTGGGATTCACGACTAACAAAACGGTGTGTGAAGTACTGGTCTCCTGCTTTGAAAGTGGTCACCAGTTTTAAATGTCTCAAATTACCTTTTTTTTTCTACATAAATTAACTGTGATGTGTTACAGCAGCCTTTGGAAATCTGTCAGAAAAGAATTCACTAGATTCCTCTTTTTACAGTAGAGGAAAGGTTTTGATAAACTTATTTATGTAGAAAATTAAGTATGTATTTAAGTTACTAATTACCTTCATGCAAGTGAATCTTTTCATTATAGAGGTTCTTAAAGTACTCTAAAGTAATTTCATCCCCTCCTGAAGGGTTATCTACTACTGGTCATCTACTGTTTATGCAAATATATAAAAAAGTGCCAGTGCGAAGTTGCTCATTGTCAGTTGGAATACAGTTCTTTCAAGGAGATAATATATTGTGGGAATTTAAGTGTAGAAAAAAAACCCAACATTATCTGTTGTCAAAATTGTACAGGCTTTTTTTTCTCAGCAAATTTATGTTGTTTAGAAGGACAAGCTTAAGTGAATCAAATCCATATGTGAAAGTAAAAGGTTTCTCAAGAAGTCTCAAGTGGATCTTGACTGGAATATGACTGATTTTATCCAAGAGAAAATGAACAAAATGAGAGGGAGACTTTTTATAACCAGGTGTCTCTAATATCAATTTTAAGGTGTCAGTCAGATTATCTTCTAAATTGAATAAACAAACTTGCACTACTGAGCAGCACAATATACTAAAAAATTTCATTCAAATATATCCATCTAAGAACGCAGGAGAAGTTATAATACCATATAAATTATATAAACGTAATATCACATCTACTAATCACATCTCTAAATGTTATTTAGTGATGCTGAGTGAGATTATAGACGGTAGTTTGAAGACTGAACCAGTATTCTTTTGTTGGTTGGTTGGTTGAAGTTACTTCTCTTATTCCACAGATATGTTTTAACATACAGATTAGGAGAATGATGAATTTGTAAGTAACTAACATCTGGAAAATGCACTTAGATGCTACTATCATAAAAATAACTGGTAGACATAAAAGGCCTGATTAGCAAACTCAAAACATCCACCAGCTTCTTTTGAGAAATGCTTCATGATGCTATCAGAAAATGAGAGAGGGTGATTCGTCATTGTTTGGAAAAATGAGCCAGGTCCATTCATCGAGGAGAGTGAAAATGCAAGTTTCAGGCAAGTCAAGCACAGTTTCAATGCAATCAGGTTTTGCATCCACAGATACATGCACAGAAATGTAGCTGCTATCTTTCCAGTGGCTGAGGCAGCAATGTTAATAGGTTCCAAGCACAGACAAGCACTATCTGTTTCCCGGAAAAAAAGCACAGTAATTGGAAACAATTAGGAGAGTACACACTGAATACAAAATACCTTGAATAGCTAGACTGCTTGTGCTGTCTGATCAGTTTAATATTGCTGTGAGACCTGGAGAGAGCATATTCAGCCCGGCAAAATTCTCCTCAGGTGCTTGGGAGCGAGAGCTACATCACTTGACATCTTTAGTGTGCTTCCTCCTTCTGACCCTAAATGCAGCCAGGGATATTAGAAGGAGTAAATGTGGGGAGATTTGCAAGCTGACTCCTTTCCTGTTATCCCAGTGTGAATATGTAACATCTTTCCCTCTTGGCCCTGTTTTCACCAGGCATAGGATGGTTGAGGAACTGAGGTTACCTCTGTCCTATGATCAGAATCCAGTAAATCAACTGAACTTAGACATCCATTCCTTGGTCTCAGAGGAGACCTCCATTGATTTCAGTGTTAGGAATTTCAATTAACAATGTTTAAGTCCAAAAATAGATTTAAATAGGAGACAGGGATTTAAAAGAAAATCTCTAGTTCTATGAACAGGCATGCTTAATAAACAAAAATTGTTATGGAAATGCTATATAGCTACATTTTGGAATTACTCAATATTTTAGAATACACCTCTTGTTCAAAAAGGCCTCATGCAGCACCATTTCTAGACTTGTTCCTTTTGTTTGTTGTGTATTGAGGCTTACGCTTGTTTAGCTCGGGGCGGGGGTGTGTGTACCATTTTCAGTTGTGCCAGATTTATATAGTTATGGGAAAGAGCTGAGATCTTTCTAGTGTATGTTTTTGTTTTGTTACAATTCTGATAGCAGTTAAATGGTAATTTTACTCTGGAAAATAACTAGGACAAGTAGTTTCTTGGTCATTTATTAACTGTTTATAAACCACTCTATGATCACATCATCTTCGTTATTCCTAACACATCTGTATCAAAGGCTGACTTACAGATTACTTAGAATCATAGAATTGTGTAGGTTGGAAGGGACCTTGAAGATCATCAAGTCCAACCGTCAACCTAACACTGCCAAAACCACCACTAAACCACGTCCCTCAGCACCACATCTATCTGTCTTTTAAATACCTCCAGGGATGGCGACTCCACCACTTCCCTGGGCAGCCTGTTCCAGTGCTTGACAGCCCTTTCAGAACTTTTTCCTAACATCCATTCTAAACCTCCCCTGATGCAATTTGAGGCTGTTCCCTCTTGTCCAATTGCCTGTTACTAGTGAGAAGAGGTCAACCCCCACTTCTCTACAACCTCCTTTCAGGTAGTTGTAGAGAGCAATAAGGTCTCCCCTCAGCCTCCTCTTCTCCAGGCTAAACAACCCCAGTTCCCTCAGCGGTTCCTCATAAGATTTGTTCCCCAGACCCCTCACCAGCTTCATTGCCCTTCTCTGGACACGCTACAGAACCTCAATGTCATTCTTGTAGTGAGGGGCCCAAAACTGAACACAGTACTCAAGATGCGGCCTCGGCACAGGGAGACCATCACTTCCCTAGTACTGCTTGCCACACTATTTCTGATACCAGCCAGGATGCTGCTGGCCTTCTTGGCCACCTGGGCACACTGCTGACTCATATTCAGCCAGCTGTTGACCAACACCCCCTGGTCCTTTTCTGCCAGGCAGCTTTCCCACCACTCTTCCCCAAGCCTGTAGCGCTGCATGGGGTTGTTGTGTCCTAAGTACAGGACCCGGCACTTGGCACTTGTACCTCATGCCATTGGTCTCAGCCCATTGATCCAGCCTGTCCAGATCCTTCTGTAGAGCTTTCTGACCCTCAAGCAGATCAACACTCCTGCCCAACTTGGTGTCATCTGCAAACTTACTGAGGGTGCACTGGATCCCCTTGTCCAGGTCATTAATAAAGGTATTAAAGAGAACTGGTCCCAGTACTAAGCCCTGGGGAACACCACTTGTGACCAGCTGCCAACAGGATTCACCACCACTCTCTGGGCACGGCCAGCCAGCCAGTTTTTTACCCAACAAAGAGTACACCCATCCAAGCCATGAGCAGCCAGTTTCTCTAGGAGAATGCTGTGGGAAACAGTGTTGAAGGCTTTACTGAAGTCCAGGTAAACAACACCCACAGCTTTTCCTTCATCCACTAAGCGGGTCACATTGTCATAGAAGGAAATCAGGTTAGTGAAGCAGGACCTGCCTTTCATGAACCCATGTTGACTGGGCCTGATCAGCTGGTTGTCCTGTATGTGTCTTATAATGTACTTTGTGGGGCTAGGGATAATTGAGAAAGAATCCTTGACGTATGAAAACATAGCCAGTTGGATGAGGTTTTTTGAAGGTTTTTTGGTTGTTATTTGCTGGAGCAGAACTACCTTAAGCATTTTCAGGATTGTCAGTAATACATAACATTCACTGAAGTTGACAATTATTGTGAATGAAAAGTTTTTTTGGGACCAAATGTGTGTTATAACCACTTCTCTGTTTAAATATAAATTGAATAAGAGACTTTTCAGTTATGACTTTGACTACATGCAAAAGCCCAGTTATCCTCTGTTTTAAACCAAAATGGAGAATAACCAGAGAGAATTCAGTTGTCATCAGCAAAACAGAAAGCAAAAGACTTGGTGCCTAATGATATGGTTTTCAGAAGGCAGCTTGCTACTCAGACGAGTGGTGGGAGGAAAAAACTACTATGACAATATCTGTGTGTTTGTGACAGAGCATGTTCTAGTCTGATACATAAGGAAAACATCAAGTAGCAATTCTTTTACCTTAGGACTCTCATATTCTCCAGCAGGCACTTTTGGTGATGAGTGAATAATTGAGTGTAATCATTTTGTTAATATCTGTCTGGAGGTTAGATTCCACCTGTCATGTCTTTTCTGTAACTCATTTTTCCCTTCCTTTCTATTCTTATCTCGCATTATTTTGAGGTGCCATGGTATTGCTTGCTTGTGATGTGCTCAATATGGATGCCACAATACAGAACAGTGCACCAAACCTCAATGAAATTAATTTAATTGGACATGTACCACCAATTTTTGGGGAAAGAAGTCTTGAGGCTTAGAAGGAATGTTATTGTGTCTCCCTGATACTTGGAAATTATTTCAGAACAATTTTCATAAAATAAGAAAGCTTTGCTGCAGGATCTTATTTTTGTCTACAAAATCCTTTGGCTTTGATACATTCCAGGGATTGAAGTTAGCGGTTTCTCTGTTGAGTCTGTTCAGTTCTTAGTTTGTGTTTTCACTTGTAAAGTGAGTAAAGCGTCTATATATTTATAAGCTATGCTACCATCGCCTTCAGCAAACACTGCAGTTGATTAAAACATCGGGCAGAGCAGGTTTATCTGACTCCAATTCATCAGCACCCAGAGGTTATGAACCTCAGCTTATTAGGGCTGTATTAATGATGTGATTAATGGTATAGTACTTCTTCCTTCCAGTTTTGCTCTGGAGGTTGACTTCCATAGCAACAGGTCATCATCAGGGAAAATTCTGGGGTAAAGTCTATTAATGATTCCTATGTTATGGCTGGAAACTCTGAATCACATTGGAGATTCATACTTAGCAGTTAAAACTGAACCCTTACTAGAAAACACATTATTAGAAAGGGAAAAATGGATGGGGCATAAGTTTCATTCTGCTAAAACAGCAAAACTGAAATGTGTCTCTCTTCTCTGTATTGGGGTGTTGGCATGGGTTTTTTCCAAACTTTTGTTTTCGAAGATGCAAACAGTGTTTGCCAGTATTTGCGACAACCACAGTCATAAACCCACTCTTCTAGAACAAAAAATGTTGAATCAGTGTCCATTGTACAACAGATTGTGTTTATACAGAAGAAATGTACATGTGCAACAGGATTCCCTTGAGACAGTAGTTTATTGTCTTGGAAAACTGCCTTGGAAGAGACTTGGCGAAGCCATCCTTGTGCCCCAGTAGGATCAGATTGTCGTTTCTATTTTGTAGATCATCAGGTTTGGAAAACGTATAGCTTCCCTTGACACTCTAGTCCAGTACTTCATTAGTATTCTCAGTGGAGTGGATTTCCTAAAGTCTATCCTGGATCTTTCTGGTTTGCATTTGAACCCATTACTATTTGTTCTGTCCACCGCTGGTACGGAGAACAGGTGATTTTCTTCTTTTTTTTTTCCTATTTTGTGGCTCAGGTTTTCCAGCTCTGCTAGTTCTTGTTGCTATTTTTTAATGTCTTCTGTTTGTTCACATCTGCCTTGAATATTCAAAACCATTGTGCAGTGTCATGCTTGTGATTCATAGATTGGAAACACCCCCCAGGTGGCACCTTGCCTTTTTTTTTTTTTTAACGGAACTGTTTCTAACTATCTCTTCCTTATCTTATATTTTTGATAGAGGTAATTACTGTTTCTCTAGCTTGTCAAAATCTATTTGAATCTTTCTACAGTCCTCCAATACCTCTTACTGTCAGGAATATTTTATTCTATCTATCGTCTAGGTTGTTGAGAGAAACGCTGAAAAGGACTGGACCCTGGACAGACCCTTTGAAGAACCACACAGTACGTCTTTGTATTTGATGGTCAAACATTGGTTCTCTGTAGGTACAGTTATCTAATTTCTGGTTTCAAATTTCATCATGATTTACTGAAGTCAAGATGTGTGAGATTTATTCCTCTTCTACTAAAAAGGCCTATTAGCCACACATGGGAAGAAATTGGATTGTTCTGTCAGTCTGTTCTTAACAAATCTATACTGATTGCTTCTTATGTCTGTGTCATCATATAGCTTCACACAATGGTTTGCTTTATCCAGAAATGTTCTCAGATCTGAAGTTGAACTTGAGTTGTCTGTGGTTTCCCAGCTCCTCTTTCCTCCTGTTCTAAGCATGAGCCATACGCTTGTCCTTTCACCTGTCTTCCATGGGGCATCATAGAGCTGCCATTGGTTCTCATGTCTGTTCAAGTATTCTTCTTATCTATCTTAGCTGGTGTTTTTCAGGCCAACTAAATTTGAAAAATGTAATTAATCTAATAATCTCTGTTCTCAGTTGAGCTCTGACTGTTGTTGCTATTAATTCTGCTTGACACCAATAGATCTCCTTCATGAAGGCTAATGCAAAAAGTCCTGAAATGCCCTGGCTTTCTCTGCGTCATCTCTACATGCTCTCTGAATAGTTGGCTAGTGCCGTCTTTCTAGTTGTAAAGGGTGAAGGTGCTTTATTTATTTGTTTACAGCTTACTACATAGATACTTTATGTTGTGTTTAATAGCTCCTACGGTTCCCTTCTTGTGGCAGCTTGTATTTGGAACCATATGGAAGTCTCTGGAGAGGGAGATTGCTCCTTTCCCAAGAGCATGCTCAGGAGGGACGTGTTTCTGGAAGGCAGACTGTGGCAGCTAGGTTTTGAAACAACAAATTAGAAAAGTGAGAGACTTATGAGACAGGCAGGTAACAGTCTGGGGTCGGGAGGAGGCTGGAGTATTTATACACCTAAAAAGGGCATAGTGGCTGCTGGATTAGAACAAGACAAGAGGAAAAACTTAGTCTGTAAGGACATGGTAAGAAGAAAGAAGCTTCATTTTCAAAGGTTTTTACATCTTTCTTATTTGACCAGTCTGAGACTTTTTGCTATTTAAAAAATTACATTGTTCTACTTCATGTTTAGAGATTGCGAGCACTTTGGTGTTTTGGAGCATCCACTTAAAGGGCAGGTTATGGTCAGATCCACTTCAGAAGTGTGCCTGACCTGGTCTCCGCTCAGCTGTGATCATAGGGTTCCTTTGTTTCTTATGGTCATGTTTTGTGTCCTGACCTTTTTGCTTGTGCTCCAGCTGCTTGTGCCATTCTTTTATGCTCTTCTTAAGTGATCTGACCTAGTTGGTAAGCTTCTTTCCCACGTTTGAGGTCAATGAGGAAGCCATGATTTAGCAAGGCTAGTGTCTTACAACACCTCTGTCCTTTTACATGGACATGGCCAGAATTTGTGTCCTCAGTATCAGTCCTCTCCCGTGCTGCCAATTCTATTTTACTATTTTTTTGGTACACTGAAAACGGCAGTAATGCCTGATTTCAAGGACAAAAAGTCAGACACTTCCATAGGGTTCAGTCCCAGCTTTCTCCAGGATAGAGTACTTGCTTTTAATCTCATGGCTTTTAATTGTAGCAGTGTCTGGCCTTCAGATGATACTAGCAACCATCTTGTTTCCTATGCGATTGCCAGGTTATTTTTTACTACTGGCTTGTGTTCTGTCCATGTTGTTTGTTTTAATGGCCTATGTGTCCTTTGGCATCCCCGGGATCACAGATGTATCTCTGACCATATCCTTTAGCTCTCCTTTTTTCTCCCTAAAAGTTTATACCAGCAGGCATCACTGAATCAGACATTTCTTTCCCAGCCTTCACTGGAGCACAAATGTGTCCCTTCTGTTGGGTACAGTTCAGGACTATGGCCAAGGTATTCAGATTCCTATCTGGGCATGGCTCACAGCTGCAGGTAGACACAGAACATACAGATGGCTATGGTGGTACTGTTTGTCCTCATTGGTCTTCTGTGTATTATAACTTTTATCAACTGGTCTTTGTATCCCCTCTGGAATTTTTTCTATTTATTGCACAAGCATACCAGGCTATGAAAAGTAGTAATAAGTTAGTGTTAGTTGCCAGCTAGTGAATTTCCCACCTTCTCCACCTCCAAACACAAAGTCCTTTTGTACTGAACCCTACCTGTTTGTATTTTCCAGAAGAAAGAATCTGGAATAAACTATAAGATTTGACTGTATCAGTGAAGGAGGACATATAATAGAAGACTCCCATTTAAAATGATCCATAATTAGACTCTCTGGACAGCCTCTGCCAGTGCTCTGCCACCCTCAAAGTAAACAAGTTCTTCCTCATGTTAAGATGAAACTTCCTATATTCAAGTTTGTGCCTGTTACCTCTTGTCCTATCACTGGGCATCACTGGGTACCACTGTTCCCATCCCCCTGGCACCCTCCCTTTAAGTATTTATAAGCATTAATAAGATCCCCCCTCAGTCTTCTTTTCTCTAGACTAAAGAGACCCAAGTCCCTCAGCCTTTCCTCATAAGAGAGATGTTCTAATCCCCTAATCATCTTCATAGTCCTTTGCTGGACCCTCTCCAGCAGTTCCCTGTCCTTCTTGAACTGGGGAGCCCAGAACTGGACACAGTACTCCAGATGTGGTCTCACCAGTGCAGAGTAGAGGGGGAGGATGACCTCCCTCAACCTGCTGGCCACACTGTTCCTGTATAATCTTGGAAGAGAACTGTCAGGCATAGAAGAACATATTTAGACCTAGAACTGGGTTATGCAATAAGGAACCTCACCTGAATTATCTATTACAGGACACTCAAGTGACACTTAAAAGGCTTTTGCTGTGCAAACTCTTTACTTGTTGACGTTTGGCATCACCATTGTGAAGTGCAAGATTATTTGGTAAATTACCATGGATTTAGAAAGTACTCCAGATAATCTGAGGCAAACTTGGAAAAATAAGATAAAATATTCTACTGCTGTGATGTTTTCAAAAAGTATATTTATAGTTTATATTGGTAGTGTAACTTATTGCAGGAAGATACTGAAGCAGAGATCAAAAACATAGTATGTTGCTATAGGAATAATGAGAGCATTCTCATTGGATAAATTCCTTTTGTGCGTCAGGATGCAAATAACTATTGTATACACTTACGATGCATAGGTTTCTTGTGTCATTCTCTGAATGTGTAATATCAGCTGATGTCCAAGACACAATATTTAGTTAGATAAACCTTGGTTGTCATGTGGAATGACAGTCTGTATCTTTTGGCTGATATTTCCACAAACGTGTAGAGGAATTGGAACTTACACAAGTTTTGTCCCAATCTAAAATTTTACACAACTTTGGTTTTCTGGCTGTGTTGGTTTGTTGTTGTTTTTTTTTTTTTCCTTTCATAAAAGATAGCTGCTCATATGAAATCCAAAGAAAGAAATTAGCAGGAGTGAACAGAAGTCGGTAAAGCTGAACATTTTCATGATAAATTTTTATGTGGCTATGAAAATGATGGATTTCATGGATTATTTTCTTTAGTGTAGGAACAGTACTAATTGTAGTTTGCCACTAGTGTTAAACTAGGATTTTGAATTTAGCCTGTGGCGGTATAACAAGAGCTTATGCCAACTTGCAGCGCTGTGCAGCTGCTGAAAACCCCCGCTCTAGCAAGAGCCTTGAAAATGTATGAATGCAGAGCTTCAGCTCTGTTGATCTTCTTTGAAAAACATTGGAGCAGATTCTACTCTAATGTGTGCCAGTATCAACCTAGAATTACTTCTGTGATGACTGTTGAACAGTTTTCATCAATGCAAATGCAAGGGTGGTTTTGTTCATTTGAACAGGCATGGATTTATGGGGAAGGGAAGGACTAAGAAGGCTAAGCTGTCCAATTAGCATTGGACAGCTTGGCATACTCCCTTTAAATTGGGGCTGTGTCTGTCCCTGAGTGGCAGTAACCAGTGTAGCGAGACTACAGAAAAGCAGAGGGTGTAACTACACCAAAATAAGAAGGTCCTCACTTATGTTGGTAGATGCAGACATTTGTGCAACACCCACACTGCCTCTGTTGGTTTTCAAAAGCAGCAAAGTAAATTAAGAACCAAGCCTAACTGAAAGATTATTTTTTTTTTTTTTGTTTAGGAACATTTTCAAAGTCCATACTAAATCACTATAATTCAGTTTTCCATTAAATTGTTAAGATAAAGCATTTCAGTGGTAATATAGTGGATAAGCATAATGCACCAAACATACCCCTGCTGTAATTCTGCTGAGGAAAACGGAAATTAAATAATAACAAGGACTAATAGCCTTAGAAAATTTTTAAGGGTGCACTTTGGGTTGCTTCTACTTGTATCATTGGTGAATTTAACTCTGAGAATTATTTTCAGGGCACACGAGGAAGATGTGCATATTGTAGTTGTGAATAGTTTGGCCTTATAATGTACTCATTGTTAACACTTCAGGAAAGAAACCCACAACAGCCGTGTTTCTTCCTTCCACCTCTGAATAATGAAAAGGCGAGATATGGCTCTTAGATGGGGATTATGTTTCTCTGCCGTCTTCAGAACTGTGTAAACAGGAGGGATGGAGAACCTTATTCCAGCATGCAGTTACTGGTTCCTCCCTGGCCAGTAACTACAATGGGATTTCTATCATTGAATTTGGGCTGTCTAAAAGCCAGACTTCTAGACTGAAGTAGTCATTTCTACCTTCAGTAGTCATCAGAAGTAAGGGACAGCTGGAAAAAGCAAGTCATCCCATCTATCTTAGGATGTTGATGAATTTCCCTGTGAAAGACCTTGTTTCTCTCCAGTGATACTAGAGGAAAGTTAGGCAATAATCTCAGCCTATTAAAAATGGGGGAAAAGGATGTTATTGTAATGGGAAGCTGTTGGTAATCAAGCAATCAGTCCCACCTGTCTATGTGCAGGAGTGCACTGATCCCAGTATTGCTTTGCATATTTCTCTTAAATGATTCAAAAGGATGCATGACTCTAGATGTAAAAGCAGCGCTTTGATAAGGCTTAGATATTACTGTGACTAGAATGGCTTCACTGTTTGGAGACATCCATCTTTGGTACCTGTTGCAATAGGCTCCCAGAAGGGAGCTCTAGAGATCATCTAGCCTAACCTCCTGCCCAGAGCAGGACTGACTTCAAAGTTAGATGAGATTGCTGAGGTCCAATGAAGTACTGAACATCTCCAAGATGAGCCAAAAAAAGTTGTCACGTGTGGGATGTACACGTCAGCAATCCCAGTCTTCATTTTTTCTTCTCTTTTTTTTTCTTTCCATCCTATGACAGAAAATCATCTTCTGTTGAGTTTCCATTTTGGAATTAGCTTCTGAACTAGTTGCAAACTCCCAAAAGATACAGTTCCAGTAGTCAAATTAGGTGCACCTTTTGGGATATCCTGTACAAGTGTTAGAGGGATGTCCTTCAAAGGTATTGCCAGCCAGGCGTGTTTTGCTTACTTGGGAAAGAATGCTTTTCATTACATTTTTAAGTTAATTTTGGATTTAAACATCTCTGTAAAATGTATGAAGGTACAGAGCAGACCTGTAGGGTTTTCTCTGTTTAGTTTCTGTTTCCAAGTGGTTATCTTGGAGACTGATGACAGGCATTTGGAAAAAGCCAAAAGCAATACTTCAAGTGTGTCCATTGAATAAGACAGATGGCAATAACAGAGAACTTAAATTTTCCACATATTCCTTCAGCCTATTTTATTTTAGTCTTTAAAAGGCAACAGTGTAGTTTCAGATACTCACCTAAATCTGGGGAGACAAATATAATTCCTACAAAGATGAGGAAATGCACATTCTGGAGTCAGTTGTTTGTCATCTCCAGGTGAAAGAGAAAGGTTGTTTCTTGCTGTGCAGTCTTATGGTTTGCAGGTACTACTGTGAGTATCTTGGTGGCATTCTATGATTTAGCTTGCAATTTCAGCAAGTTTGATTCAAGGAGACTTTGTAATTTGAGCTTTAGTCAGTTCCAAACCCAGACTTCAGATTTTTTTGATAGTAGGAGAATTCCTGACTTTCAACCTGGTTTTGAGAACTGCTGATTCTCAGGTGTTCTTACAGACTCTTCTGAGAGTCCTGAGTACTCTGCGTTTCTCAGGATTAAATTTTGCAAAGGCTTCTACTGTGATTTTTTTTTTTCCTTGATATTAAGGCTATCCTATTCTGCCTTTGCTGCAGCACATTATAAATTGCTTTCATATAACCTGTGTTTCCCACTGAGGTGCAGATGCTTTGGATTCAAGAACAGCCCTGTAGAGATGAAGCTTTCCTAAGAATTTTTATTCCTATTAAAGCTTACAGTGTTAATATTTTTAGTAAGGCTTTTCAACTTATGTTACTGAAGGTATGCTTTCCTGAGTAGATGAGGCATGTTATCTCTCTGCGGGAATCCTTCTCGTGTCATAGCCAAAAATGGCAATTTAAAATCTTCTATTTGGACTTCATTACATTAGGCAGAACCTTGCAGTGTGAAAACCCAGATGTTTTAATGCATAAAAAAATACTCTGTTGCATACACCTAGCCAAATTAATTATTCGGTAAAATGTTTGTAGTGAAGCAGCAGTTAATAGAAGAGTGGCAGATGTCATACACAGAAGTGTCCATTTCGCTATGGTGCTTTATGGTCTGTTGTGACAGCTAAATGGAGCAGCTCAACAGCTGTCAGCATGTTAATGTTTTGGATTAAATAAACACACTTGGAAGAACTTTCCTCTGATTTTTAAGACCTAATGACTTTGAAGGCAATCGTGCTTCTTTGCAGAGGAAGTTTGAAGTGTTTTGGAAGTGATGCCCAGATGAAATGAGGAATAACATTGGACTGTAAGGTAGACCAGGATGTTTTAGTTTCTTTGGAGCTGTGTAACTCTGAACCTTAGCGGGGCTTAGAAGTTCTTGCTCAGTCTAAATACCAGATTTAAGGGAGGGTTGCAATGAGGTAGATACTCTTCTTCCTTTGCTTTAGTCTTTAATAAGCGTAAAGGAATAAGCATAAGAAAAGAGAAGCTTTTAACTTGTGAAAAGTGAGGAGACAAATCAATCAAAAAGGCTGGACATGTATAAACATAAACCCAATATAACTTCTGTCCATTTCTGTTCAATTCAATCCAGAAGACTCAGAGCTGAATGCGTGATCATTTAAAAATATTTCTGTTTTGGGTTTTTTTTTGTTGGTCAGTGATTGCTTTGTCATGTCTTCAGCTGATTCTCCAAGAAATCTTCTGTTTTGCCTGAGGGTATTCTTGATTGCCTTCCTGACCTCAACTATTTTGGAGTTGCAGTGCCTGATGTGGATGTAATATATGGACAGATTCTACTGCATGCAGGTGCCCAGTCCTTGATCATTTTCAAGTAGTTCATCCATTTCATAGGACCTGAGAGGGCATCCTTTATTGTTATGAAAAATACGGCTGGTGGCATTCTCTTTGGCATAATACTTTTCATGCTTGGCTGTCAAATTGATTAGGGGCATACCTTTCAGCACCAAGGCTGCTGGAGAACAATGATATAAATTATGATCATAGTTTTCACCGCTCCACCTCGAGTTCCTGCTGCTTTTTTCTCTGACTGTCTGCTTCTGACTGTGGCTGTCTGGCTTGTGTCACAAAACGAGAAACACACAGGACACCCAAGGTTCTAGACCATTCACCCAGGCTTGCAGAAATGAGTGAAGATTTACCGCCGTCAGAGCATCTTAGAAGTGGGAAAGAAGCATTTGTGATGGCATCTGAGGAACTGTGAGGGAGCTGCATCTTTAACGGTATCTGTGGATGGAGCAAGGACCACTTATTTCCTGACACTCCCTGCCATCCCCAGTATCTCATTTTTAAAGAGTGCAACCATGAGCAATTACTGGATGTCTTATCCTCCTGCTCTGTCCTCATTTGTTCAGTAAAGAGAGTTGAAGCTTAGTGAGCTCCTTTGAGGAAAGCACCAGGACCACAGAAGACTGGAGAAGGGTTTTGCCTGGGAACTCTACCAAAAAAGTAATTTTTGTCACTTTTTCTACATTAACCCTTTGAGCTTTATTATGTAGCTTTCCTTAGGAAAGGCAAAACCAGCAGCAGATAGATAAACTCACTCTTTTACTCTTTCTTTTTGTAAATAAATGCAAAGTCATGGATGACAAGCCATGCATTTGGCTTGTCTATATTTGTAATATAGATATTACAAATATATGTATGAAGTAAGTGGAAGTAAAGTGTAATGCTGCAACTTAAGCATAGAAGCTTGCAGACTTTTGTTGCTTGGGTTTTTCATTTAGTCACTTTTTCAAGAATCTTGGGGTCGAAACTGTGTGGCAGCCACCCCACGTTCAGTCCAGAGGGATCAGGGGGGAGTTCTTAATAGCCATTGCTTCAGAGCCCCATGGAAACAAGTCTGGCAGACTTGTTTTCTGAAGTCTGCTGAGGCCATTGGATGGTGGTAGTATGTCGATGAAGGGAAAATGTTGTTGCATTTCTCTACATTCACTTCTTTTCTCTCCTGAATTATTGCAGTCCTCTCATCAATTAGCAGGCAGGCCATGATGCCTTGCTCAGTGAGCTCTCAGCACGCCTCTCTCTTCTCTCCTGTTTCTGAGACCAGAGGTGCCCCTTCCAGTTCTCACACATCTGTCCTTCCTTCTTTGGTCAGACCAGGTGTGGCTGTTCTTAAATAATAAAACATACTTTTGAATAGTACGGAAAAGATGGAAAAGAAGCTGATCAAAACCCAAGATGTACACCCTGATTGCAGGTAAGTCAAATATGTAGCTTTCAGAACAGTGCAGCATCAGTAGGGTTAGAAAACCGCCCATGCAGGTTCACTGTAGGATATTGTCGGTTCTCTGGTGGGCTGCTCATTTCAGAAGAGTGTAAGGCAGCCTGGTCAGCCCTAGTCATCCACAAGCAGTTGAAATACCAACTGGAGTTAGGTCGTAAAGGTACATTAACATGAAGTTTAGAAATGTAGCACTCAGGGACATCATTATGCTTCCTAAAAGGAATTCAGAGTATCTGTTATCTTCCTCTGTTGTATTGACAATAGTCAGGTCAACACAGGACACTTCAGCTGAATAGCTAGATAACTGGGTGGGTTTGATTTGGGTTTTTTTTTTTTTTTGGCTGGGGTGGGGTGAGGCAGGCAAGGAGAGAGTGGTTTTTGGCGGTGTTTGGTTTGTAGGTTTTATTACATTTTCTTAGCAAGTTTGGACATTCCCAATCGTAAGTGAAGTTGGTAAAATATGTGGAGGACTAGAACATCTAAAAAGCAGATTATTAATCTGTTGTCCTGACTGTCAAGATTTCTGGACTGGTTTTAATGCCACAATAGAAAAACAAGTACATGGCCATTAGTTACTTTTGGGCTTGGAAGCAGCTCTGATAACAATAATTTTTCACTAGCTTCTCTTTCATGCTCAGCCTTAAACTCTCATTTAAGCAAGAGCTTGGCATGTAGCTATTTTAATTTATATTTTTGAAACCTCCAGAAATCTGTTGCTTACAGCTGCTTTTTTCAACTCAGTAAGCAGATTTCCCCTGGAAAATACTTTGTTGCCCTTACTTTTCACCCATATGACAAATAAATGAGCTTTAATTACTGTTTTTGTAGGGATTGAGTCTCTTTCAGGTTTTGATTTCTAATTTGAAATTGGGTAAATAAAATAAATGTAATCTCTATGTCAATAGACGGCAAAGGAGGATTTAAAAGTAAGGCACTACTGTAGCTTTACAACAATAGAATAAAAGTGGAATAACGAACTGTAAATGTATCTAATTACATAAATAATGCATTTGTGTAATTGTCTAGTAGGTATGTGCTAATGAATCAATTATTTTTAATTGTAGGATGCTTGATTGTTTCAGAAATATATTTGATTTTAATCAAGAATCAATTAAATGTTGGTAGTAATTGTATTTATCTAATTTAATGTATTATTATAGTTTAGATTTTTTTTTTCCAAAAAATGAAGTACTAAAGTATTAAAGTACTAGTGTTATGTCGTCATACCCTCAGGCTGATGGGGCGATGCTTGCTGTAATAGTGCACAATAAAAAAGAAACATTTAATTTCTTCTCATCTTTGTTTCCGATCTCATCTGATCTGTGAGGATAAACAAGGGTTTAGACTTGCTCGGTATTCATAACTCTTAGCTTTGCTGTACGAAGCAGGCTTTGACAGAAACCAAGTGCCCCCGTGTGAGACTCTTTCAAAGGTGTGAAACTTGCAGTCCTGACCATGTCGTAAAAATAGTGCTCTGCACAGCAGGGTGGTGGTGTGCGAGGAATTCATACCAGCCTGCCTTCCCCAAATGCCCTGGCAAGCAGTCAGCCCTAGATATGCTTTCTCTTCTGAACTATTTTTGGGTTGTAGTGTGTCATCTGGAACTTTTAGCTTTTACCCCAAACTAGTTATTGTTCTTCTTGCAAATAAAACTTTAACTGATAATTTTAATTCGAAGGGTGTGCCAAGAAGAGACATTCAGTCTGCCGTCCCATGACTCTACCGGCTGCGCAAATACAAAGGACAAACAACTGGATAAAGTCAATATGACTCTAAATGAGTCATAATGAGTCATAAAGGAGTGAGCTGATCAGGTAAATGAAGAGGGCTCTGTTCTAACAGACCTCTTTTTGGTACCACGTGCAGATGTTTTGTTAATTCTGAACCCTTTTTTGGCCTTTGCAGAATGGGCCACGCTGTGGATGGGAGAGTGGATTATCTGCATAAAGTACAGACCATATGTACAGTTCATGTTTCCATGGGTTTATGGGCCCTGATCAACATACTTGACCTGCTTGTGTGCCCAGGGAAAAACTGAAATCTGCACTAAAGAGTAGGTAAAGCACAGAGCTCCCCACTAAGGGAAGCTGTTTAAGGACCTGTGATCTACTACTGCAGTTCCACGAGAAGAAACATTTTTTTGGCAAGTGTGCAAAATGTGTATATAGTAAATATAGAGAGTGCCATCTACTGACATGTAAGGGGAGAATATATATGTGGCATTGTCCAGAAATGTGCCAACTCAATAAAGTTGTTGTTATGCTCCAAATGGCTCCCTGACTGTAGATGCAAGCGTGAGTCTAGTCTGGGCTTGTCTCCTCTGTCGCGCTGCAAAGGGATCAGTCAAGCTGCCTGATGTAATCTTGGTATTTCTAAAAACTTGTCCTTGTAACCAAAAGGCCAAGATTGATGTGCAAAATTTCAATGGGAAGGAGGTGTTTTTTTTTTTTTTTTTTAATTACTATTGTTAAATCAGGTTGGGAAGAATCTAAACAGTTTGTTTTCTGAAGCTTTTTGGCCTGGTGTCACTGGAAACCTGGTGTAGCCTGTGCCTCGTCCTTAGGTCTTTTGCTGGATGGGCTGCAGAGGAGCTGCAGAAGTGGGAAGTTGGGTCACCTCCCCCTTGTTTTTTTTTCCTCAGGAAATTGAATGCTGAATTCTCATTTTAGTACAGAAAAGTGCTCTATCAGAAAATATCTGACTATCCCTATAAATTACTCCTTACTTTGACAAAGAGAAATTATCAGAATTATTTGCTTTTCCTCTTTCACCTCTGAAAACACAGCTTACTGCCCAGAAAAGGTTAAAAGACAAATCAAATGTTAGGAAATATTATGCTAAGAGTGAAGAGCAAAACCAAGAACCTCATTATTCCGCTGTATAAATCTGTGGTGTATCATATCTGGAATACTGCATATGCAGGTTTGGTCTCCCTGTTTCAAAAGAAACGTTACACAAACTAGAGATGGGTAAAAAAGATGATCAGGAGTTAAGGAGCTGCTACTGCTGTGCTCAAGAGGGTCCTACAAAAAACACAGAAGGGAGGAAATGGTTACTCTCCACTACTCACACTAGGAGAACTGAGGGGCAACCAAATTAAAAAAAATGTTACTGTGCACAGAAGAAACTGTGGAACTTGGTGCCACAGTATGATGTGAGAGTCAAAATAATGGGATTCATGAAGAATTCATGAAAAGTACTTTGGCTGTTAAAAGTTGCCACAGTTGCAACCTTTGACTGGGAAAGACCTTTCCCTTCTAACTTGGGGTAACCAACACCGCATGTCCTGGAAGGATCACTTTATTCTCATCCCATTTCTTATATTTTCCTCTAATTACAGCCTACTGAACCTTGCAGGAAATAGACTAAAAACCCACCTGGTTTAATAATCTAACCCAAAGCAGCAGGAGCCAAAAGATAGGACCTTGCCTCTTACCCTGTGTCTGCAGAGTCATGCCCTATTTTCTGTCTGCTCTGTGGCCCAAAGAGCTGAATAATTTTCGCATGGGTGCCACTGGGTGTCATTTGTGATGACTGGCAGGCTTTGCTCAGGGTATCCTTTAGGAAGGGACAGAGGTGTGCCCAGAGCAGGATTCCTGATTCCAGTTGGTAACACAGGTGCCTAAAATAAGCAGGGACTGCAGTGCCAGTCTTTCTGATTCCTGAGGCATTTATTTGCTCTATCCCTTAATTACGAACCAAAGACAATGTTCTTCAGTTCATCTGTAAATATCTCTTGAGGCTTCTTGTCAAGAGAATTTCTTCTGGCGTTTCAATCTCAAGTGAGTTTGAAAAGCCAGAAGAAATCATCAAACTATTTTGATGATAAGATAATATAAAATAAAGATGTCACTAATTGTGTGAACATCTTTGTATGTAAGTATGCTACATCATTTCCATTAGATGTTTGAAGTGGGAAATAACATACAAAAATTGTGGACTTCTGCAGCTGGAACTCCTTTGGGGGTCCCCAGATTCTTCCCGGGTGCCTGCCTACCTTTCAGACGTGGTACGCCAGCTCCCACATTTCCAGAAGAGCTTTGGTCGTCAGAGCAATTTTCCTTGTTTATTTTAATCATATAATGATTATGTTATTTTAATCATGTAATTTGCCTCACATTGAATGTCACCATTGGCCCACGTCAACAAATGACCTTCAAAGGATTAAGTAACTCTTTCCTTCTGCCTGCTTTGTTGCTTGCTTTCCTTCAGTAGTAATTTACCGCTGAGGTGATGCCAAAGGGCCCCCATTGAGGAACAATATATGTGTGCCATCTTCAAGTATACAAAGGGAAAAAAAAGAAGACAAAACCAGAGAAATGTCTTCGTTCCAGTCGATTAGCAAACCTAGCAATCATGGCAGCTTCCTTAAATCAGTTGCCACTTACATTCTGTAATGTCTTTGCTTCCTGTAATATAAAAATGCTTGTCGCTAACCTTGCTAGTAGGGTTCCTCCTGTGGTCTTAACACCCACATCTAATTTCTGGGATCATTCTTTTGAATTTTTAATCCTGCTTGCATGCAAGCTAGTGTCAGAACATCTGTTGAGGTTGGTTTCACTGAAGGAGGCTGTCTGGAAGGGTATTATTGTTCTGATGAAGCTGAGTCTTGCGAGCTTGCACCTGGAGATGGGAATGTTGCACCAATATCCTTTCGGGTTTTTTGTTTGTTAAGTGACGGTGCATGTCTACTGTGAAGAAATGTTCTTAAGCAAAGTTAATTCTGTGTGATTGAAATCATTTGCTGGAGAATGGCAGTTGGATTAGAAATCTCAATCCTTGCAGTGCTACTGTGCTACACCGCTAGTCCAGGAGGTCACACTTTGGCAAACACAGAGCTCATGCATTTCTTTCAGTGATAATACTGTCAACTCCAATTTACAGCAGTCTGGTTTAATGCAGAGCTTACCAATAATTTGTAGTGATCAGAAGATCAATGAGATTTAGTGTTCGCGTTCTGAATGAATAAATAAGGGTTAGGTGGCCTCCTGGGGGCTTCTTTCTCATTTTTGGCTGCGACAGCTCAGAGTCCTCAAAGTTGAAGCTGTAATTCATTGATGTAATTTTAATTTTAGGATGTAAAACCCCAAACACTTGATGTTTTTAAAGTTAGCAACTCATGAAAGTTAAATCAGGGTGCTGTGTCAGTGATGGAATTTTATCCACTTGTTTTTTTAGCCATACAAATGTAGGCAAACCCTGGCTAATGGCCTCTGTTGTTAGCGGCAGCATGCTCTGACACAGCAGTGCGATTATGTAGCAATCTTTCTTAAGGGCTTTCTTTCCCCCACGGGGTGACCTCTTTCCTGGCTCATTGAGATAAATTCTCCAAGATTCTTGACCTGATCTGATGGAGGCGGAAACCGAACGGCAGTTTTAAAATCAATAGTCTCCACATGAGCGCTGTGTCTAGCACATACTGTGCCTTTAAAAATGAAATAAATAAATACCCTCCCTGCACCCAGAACCCAGCCGTGGCTTTAGCATCTTCTGGCATAGAGGCATTTCGTGCAACCTGTTGAACTAAAGGGATTATTTTTTTCGCCTCCCCATTTCTAATTTTTATGTATAAAACACTGAACTTGTCCAAAAAAAGACTTACTCAAAGCAGGAAGGCATTAAGAATAAATTGCTGAGAGCTCCAGTGAGAAACATGTCATGTGAAATCACAGAGGAAAAAGAGCCAGCAGCTATTACTGTGTTACTAGGAGAAAAACCCTTTCACAATGAAACACAAGGATAAGACGGAGGAAAACATATTTTAGCTCTCCTAAGCTCTAGAGTTCCTTTTTTCTTTTTTCCCTTTTTTTTTTTTTAAGAAACGTGAAATCTGTTCTCTTATGTTGTCATCTACTGCAGCCATCTCAGAAGGAAATCATTGAGATCTGAGATTGCACACTTGATATAAAGCCACTTTTGATTTAGAGGGGGGAAAAGGTTATTGGAGAGAAATTAAGAGTTTGTCTGACAAGAAATGCAAATTACCTGCAATACTTGCTGCTAGTTCCAATCTTGAGAGGGGTCAGTGTATATAAAATTCCTCCACTAAATTATAAGATCAATCTGGATTTTGACATATTTGCAAATACTTATTGTTTCTTTCATGCACATCAGATACATGTAAGTTAATATATATGTTTTTAAAAGAAATCAGACATCAACTGCAATTTGTGGTATAAGAGTGATACAAGAACATTTTTATCCTTAAGCTTCTGTACTCAAGAGTAGTTAAGAAAGATGAAACAACTTCACAGTTAAAATTAGCAAATTTCTAAGATTTAGGGGTTTGTCAAGAATTGACAAGTTATTTTTGCTGCACACAAATGACACCAGGTACAGAATAGTTACAGTAAATTTGGTAGGTTATTGCTCAGAATCCGGCATCTCCTGAACTCTAATGAGTACAGGCTCTGGATATGTGGATTTCATTAATATTCCTGAACTGAGTCATAGAGGCATGAGTTATTTGAGGCGGCATGGCAATTTTTCCCTACCTGCTCAGGAAGAACTATTCAGATTCTGCTCTCGCTGCTGGAGGAAGCTGGCATGTTAATCCACTTTGCTTACTTTGCAGTTATTTAAATTTATTATTTGGGGGAGGATTTTTTTCAAAACCTTGGCCTCAAATTGCTAAAAGTGCGCAGCTCTGTAGGAGCTTTGATCATTGTCTCATCTGTATAGGAAATGAGAGTATAACGGATTCTTTTGCTTCCATGTTGCGTTTTAAGATTCAGATAGCAAATGGCCTGAGCAGAGCAGGGTTTTCTCAGACAATGCGGCCAGGATGCAGCGCTCACCTATTGAGGGCTCTCTGCCTTCAGTATTTCTGAGTCTTTTCCTGTCCCTGCCATTTGTTGTGCTGACTGTTTTCAAGTGCGTAACTGCTCCCAGTAGCTTGTAATTG
>NW_009649042.1:2181343-2230044 GCF_000708025.1 Charadrius vociferus | reverse complement strand
AACAGTCTGTTTAGGCCATATGTTGTTGCCTTGTCCTTTTCTTGAAACCTTTGGGTAGCTCAGCATGTTAGGTGCAATGATTAGGAGCACCAAAATCTTTGGGAGTACACGACTGGGGCCAGCTTAGCTTCAGTGTAAGTGGCAGCTTTGTGGAGTCTGTGCTTGAATCTTAGACGGGCATAGCGAGAAAGCTGATATTTGATTTTGAGGGTGAACTACTCCACATTCCCTGATTTTTTTCTTGCTATCTTGTGCACTTTTATTGCAGTGAATGGAACCCACCAGGTATTTCTATTTCTTATTTGTTTACAAAGGCATCACTTTTTCCATATCCATGGATGTGACTTCTCTATATCAGCCCGCAGCTAGTGTCCGGAGGAAACTTTTAAAAAAATTGTTATTTTTTTTTTTTTAAGAATTGAGAATTTCTTTGCCATGAATGCAATAACAAGGAAAGGGTCAAACTATGTAAAGATTCTGCTTTGACAAGCAGCTTGCTTATGGCTTTCCATTGATGTTCAGTCTAGACATTTGCTCTAGCTATTAATTTGGTTAGAAACACTTAAGGACAGGGATCTATTATTTCCTCACTGAAAAAAAGCACAGGGTAAGGCTTTGTTTTAAAACCGATTACGGTTGCTAAGTAACAGTCTTCCCTAAATTGAGTGTCTTCCTCAACAACTAATCCCAAAGTCTTAAAAAGTGAGAAATTAAAGATGTGATAAATCTCACTCTGTCCATGTGATTAACAGACATTTTGATTTAAACCTTGATCCCAGTGTTGTCAGTAGAGAAAGCTTCCACTGGCTCAATGACATGAGTATTTCTCCACTGAGTCTCATCCAGAGTAGAGAAATTTGTAGTATAACATACCTATTTGGCAAATTCTGTTTTTTAATGAACTAATTACTACAGTTTTCCACATTTCCTCCACCTTCTCGTATCTGCAGTGTTGTTTTGGTTTGGAGGGTTTTTTTGAGGCAGATGAAGAAATATTTAAATATAGGAATTAAATTGGATATTGTCATGAAATCAAAAGGAGAATGTTTCAGGCTCAGCTAACAATGGCTGTTTCCATCGGTGCATACGTTCTGTTCCCCAGTGGGTTATGGTAGTTATATGGGTGTGACGCAGCTCTGCTTTTTCTCGCAATGCTCACAAAAGGACAGGAAAGCAGGTTTAGGTTTCAGGCTGAGGACTTGAAGCACATCCTTCTGCTTCACAGCCGGTGCTTAATACTGTAAGTCACAGCACCTCTTGGTCAAGTCAATAAATCTCTTGCAGTGCAGAGACGCCCAGGGTTACAACGCCGGAGTTAGTACCAGAAATGGAAGTGGAACAGGCATGTCAGCACGGCTCTGCACCTGAGCTACTGAGCTCTGCCGGAGCAGGTTTATTAGCTCCAGTGAAGTGCTGCACTAACGCTTTTGGACCAGGGTTAGTTCATCTGTGTGATGCTGTGCTGAACAGAGCAAGTAAGTGAGCGTGGTCAGCCACTTGATTGGTTGTTTAAGCACTGTCCACCCGGGTTGTAGACCTGCCTTCCAGTAATTGTATTGGTGAACTTCTTGGTTATGCCATATGGTTTCTATCTGTTTCTTTCTCATTTGAAGGTCTCAAAGCTGTTGACAGCTTGCGGAAGTTGGTAAATATTATTGCAGTTGAAACTACTTCTATGTTTTTCTGGAAAAGCTTGGGGAGATGATTAGACCTTGCAAACTGACTTAGAATGTGAATTCCTCACTAAAATCTGTAGGAAGTCGGTTTCTCAATTCTCTCAACATGGTCAAATTTCTTCCCTAGTTTTCAAATGTAATTGTAAGAACAGTACTGATGCCAGCATACACAGGATGATTATTTTGTGTCTTTGCAATTATCTAGCCAGTACAGCAAAGTTAATATTTTAAGCATTCCATTTCCCAAGAACTTGGTACTTCAGGCATCTGGGCCTAGTGCCCTGAGGGTTTTTATGCCTTTGACATTGAGCTTTTGTGTTTGGCCTCTGTACGTTCTCCATCCTGCCCTCGCTGTGCCGTGCTTTTAGCAGTGCTCAGCTCTTTTGCAGTTCGTGCTTGAACCGCTATGAACTCCTGTCTCAGGCTGGAGACTGCCCAGTTAGAGCATGCGTTGTTGAACGGGAAGTCTGTACAGAGCTTCGTTCTCAGTTGAAGAGCTCCTGGTTCTTCTGCAGTTGCCAAAAATACAGGAATAGGCAACCCATGTTTTAATGGAAGGGTATGAGTAGGGTAATCCCCCTCCATCCCCTTCCCAAAAAAAAGGCATTGTACCCAGAACATCACCAGATTCAGGAAAATGGGAAGCTCATGCAACTGCATTATGAAACAGGGACTATTAAGTTATCTTCCTCTCCCTTCAGATTTAAGTCACTGAAGGTTGTTTTGTCCTTGTCTGTCTAAATGTAAACCCCTTACAGACAGCTTGGTTTTTAAAATGAGGAAAACAAACACCTGTAAAACCAGATCTTCTGTGTCTTCCGCTCAGTAAAAGTAGCGAACTGAGAAAATCCTGTCTGGTAAGCGTAACCTGTATTGTTTCTTCACACAGGTTATTTTTTTTTTTTGGTGTTAGGATCTATTTAAAGCATTTTCATGCATTGTGGCCATTTAGCCAAGTGATTCAGAATGTTTGTAGCAGTAACCAGCTCCCTCATTACTCACTGGTCCATGAATCTCTGTCAACTAAAACACTTAACCGCCAAAGATTTTCTATTCTCATTCATCAAAAATATCCTCAGATCATCAATTAACTATATTGATGAGAATTAGACCAAAAATGATCTTTGAGGAACCTCACTGTTTAGTTGCTCAATTCATTAATATTTTCCCAGTCACTTTATTTTCAGATGTGCTGGTAAAGTAGTTTTTAATACCTTCAGTGGGTGTTGCTGCTTCCATATACTGCCATTTTTAAAGTGGTGAGATTTTAAAATCAAGATGTCACATAGTACTAAGTCAGATTTTTTTTTTTTAAAATCCAAGTACTTTATCAACAGAAATTTTTTTAACATCCAAACTCATATCCTGTCAAAAAAGGTTAGTGATTCATTTGACAAGACCTAGTTACCATGGAACTTGTTGACTGACAAATTGTTTTATTTTTTTACCGTCTATTTCTTTGTTGATAGTCTCTATTTTTTAATCATCTATTTAGATATCTTAGAAGCCATATCAGGTTACTTAGACTCCAAATCCTTATCAACACCACTGCCATCTTTTTTTTTCACTTTTTAAAAAACTCCTAACTGTGGAACCAAATTTACATTTCTGTAATCATCTAGAAATAATCTGTTTTGTTTTGTTTTTTTTCCCAAAAGATTTATCAATAATTAACAAGATTTCAGAAAGTTCTGGATCTTTTAAAAAGAATAAAATGTACTGTCATTACTTTTCTCTTGTTATTTGCATATATGTGGCTTTTATGTTTCATCACTCCTTTTGGGGCATATAGTAATATATGTGTCATTTGTTCCCAGTTTTTACTAATACTTCTCTAATACTTCTGTGCTCTCAAAATACAGTTATGGTGATAGCTGCTTAAAGTTTTGGGAAACTTGCTCTTTTAAAAGCTCTTTCTGTATTATTCTGCTTGAAGGAAGTAAATGCATGTCATGGTTTAGGCTGGACTGGCCACTGAAAATTGGTTCTGTTTCACCTCAGACCAGGACATCGCAACATAATAATTGGGGTTTTTTTTCAATTCATACACCAGCTTTTAAGGTCAGTTTTTAACTCTGTCAGTGAAGCTTAGCATTGTGTTACCTCTGTTGGGTGTTGAGCGTGCTCACAAACAAATTATTGTATGCTATTTTAAAAATAAATAAATATATAAATATCAGGTTATTTTCCAATTTCCAAATGTTCTTATATTGATATTCAATATAAGAATACTTTTTCCACCTCTTGAGCATCATGGACAGCTATTAAAGGAAAATTTTGCCTCCAAATGGAAGGAGTGGAATGGATGACCTCTAGTATCCAATCTTTAGTGTTGTAAGTCAGAGTTCTCAAAGTCTAAATTAGCTGCTGGAGAGACAATGTAGACACAGCGACGTACCATGTTGCTGGGAAACTTCGATATCAGTGTCTTAGTATTGTGATCCATGCCACTGGTTTCAGTAATACTTCCGGTACTTTGGTTTTTCCTCCGTGTATAGCTATCTTCAGTTCCTATTACCAGTTAATTAGGCAGATAGTATTCATTGATAGGCACTTTTATATTTTTTTAAAGTACGTTCTTTGAAAGTTTTGGTGTGATTGGATTTATATTGTTGTGGCTAGCTTACACAACAGTGTTTGTGCCATAATTATTGTATTGAATGAAAAACCTTCCTGGCTACACAATTATGTTTATTACTTTGGAGAGTGAGATTTTACAAAGATGGGGCCAACTGAAGCATAAATTCCCGCTGTCATGACAGACCTTTTAGTACCTCACAAACCAAAACCTACCTCTCGGTCCCCCATGAACATTTTAGCTCACCCCCAGCTAGCCTTACAGATTTAGCAAATTCCTTGTTCTTGAGGGAAAAGGGACATTTATGACATAACTTTCCAGCTACTCCTCTCCTTCAACAACCTAAGGTTTTCCAGGATCAGTGGAACACGTGTTGGTAAGGTGTCAAGAGGTACCAAAGAAGGTTACTGCCAGAGGAATCACTCTTTATCATCTTTACTCTTTCACTTCTGGAAAGAAGACGACTGTCCTGCTTGTAAAATGTCCTGATGAACATTCATGCTCTGTGAATGTTATCTCCATGAGAAGCCTTTCATAACCTTGCAGTAAATCTGTGCGGTTTGAGCTGGGCAGTAGTTATTTTTTTTCCTCCAGCTGCTTTTTGCTTCTCTTCAGGTGCCTCATTCAGTATATTGGCGTACACGTCTGTGAAGATACACTTTCAGTCAGCTTGCAAATTGACATTGCAACTGGGTACATTCGTGAAATATGTACCTTTAAGACACATACTCAGTCTTTTGCAGACTACAGTTGCAATACTGTCTACCAGTTTATGTTGTCACCAACAATACGAACATTAGAACACCTTGTCCCATTTTAAAAATTATGGAAGTAATAAATACCTTCATTAGTTTTTCCAAACTCAATTCTCAAAAATGAATGATTTGTCTTTAGAAGTAAAATTGCACTTATTTCTGCATGATTTCCAGAATTACCCTGAAAACATATAATTTTATAGGACAGACAAGAAGAGAAAAACTTTACAAGAACGAAGTAGTCTGCTAAGTAATTTCAGTAGGGGTTTTCCCATTATTTTCTCAGATTTGTGCTTTCCTTTCTTTTCTATTGTCACTTACCTTTAAACATCCATTTTTTGTGTTTTGATCAAAGACAGAAAGATCATTGTTTTTATTTGAAAAGAACTAGTACAACACGAATCTCTCATCTCTGTGATATACTTATTTGTGATCTACTGTAATAATTTACAAAGAGGCTTCTGAGAATGTATACTCATGGGCATAAAACTGGCTAAACAGAAATTCCTGGTTATGTGAGAAAAAACTTTCTTCCACTTAAATTAAGTGCGATGTTGAAATGAAACATTAGTAGAAAGAGATTTGAAGGTATTGTATTTTAGAGATCAAGTTATTGTGGTATTATGGTAATAATAAAACATTCTCATAGGTCATCAAATTTAGAAAGAAAAGGATTGATTAAGTTACGGAACCTATACAGAAAATTAAGGCTATTTAGAGTATTCATGACACAGACCCCTGAAAATAACAAGTGCCTTATTAAGAAGTTCTGTTGCTAGGAGACGGTAACCACAGTGTCAGAATAACATGTTTTTATTTCATATAAGAAATGCTGGTTAATGCACGTAGTTAGATAATGAGCAAGGGTAGCTATGTGATGTAAGATTGGGTGAAATGCTTAATTTGTGAGATGGGAAGCCAATAAAAAGTACAGCTCTTTAAAGTCTACCTTAGTGCAGTGTGCCACAAGAATAGACTGGTGACCAAGATCTGTTTGACACTTGACTAGAAGCAGGTAGACACCCTTCTCCAAAGTACTCAGATAAAATAATTCCAGTTCATAAATCAAATAAGAATAAATAAAGATAATAAGCAGCTTTAAAAAATTAGGTGTTTATGCAGCTGTTTAATCTTGCTGATGCAGAATCAAGTTCACTGTAGGAAAGAATGACATGGTTCATAATGCCATATAATAAACTAAACTGTCTAAAAGCAAGGTTTCTAACAGCATCAGGACTTTGGAGAGACAAGAAGGAGGATCTGTGTCACCAGGAGGAATGCAGTACTGTATTCTAGGAGGTGCCAGGAAAGCTACCACAGCTAAAGAAATATCAAAATAGCAGATTCTTTGTAGAAACGATTTCATGACTAATATCCGCTAGTTGCCTTAACTGGGGAAGTTCTGAAATCAGTATCTAAATATATGGAATGAAAGAATTTGATCTGGAAAGCATGATCCACATCACTAATATGTGGTTATAAAAGCGTGGCAGAGGGGCCGTCTTGTTGAACTCAAACAAGGCACAACATAAAGCTCACACCGCGCTTTGGTTTTGTACATATTTGCCACAGTGGTCCAGCTTTTGCAGTTTTGCTAGCTTTAGAGACTCCTTAAAAGCCATGCTGACTGCTCTGTGCTGGACTCCAAGCAGATACAGCAGACTCTAACTCCACTCCCCCAGCTTCCCTTGGTATCAGTGCTTTGAGCTGGTATGTATCTAGTCTTTGCCATGTAGGATGTATATGCAGGAGGAGGTATTTCTTAACAGCAGTGTCCTGTCATTCTCCCAAACATCTTTTCTACATCTTTTTTGAATGGAAGCAGCCTGCAAGCTGGATGTAGCCCCTTGAGTGCCTGTTTAGGCGTACTGAACTGCTCTTTAATTGTTCTTTCTTTGTGTCTTTCAAACTTTACTTTGATTAAAATGAAACATTCAAAAATGTGAATCCACATTTTAAGAAATATGGCCTTGCTAAGTGATTATGTTAATTATTAACTAGTGCTGATTTCATATTGTATCAAAACTTATCAGGACATCTATTGGTCACTATTACCCACTGCTGCTCTTCCATGTAGGTGGTGATGAAGCCGCAAGACGTAGTCCAAGGTCAATCAAAAGCAACTTCAGGGCCTTGGTGTAGCTGGTAAGGGAATCTGGAGCACAGGTTGTTTTTTCCTCTCCCCTTCCAGTTGAGGGTACTGACATTGGAAGAAACAAATGGGCCCGGTCTATTAATACATGGCTCCGTGGCTGGTGTCACCAACACCATTTTGGGGTTTTTGATGATGGAATGGCCTACACGGCACCAGCGTTGCTGGAGTCAAATGGGATTCACCTTTCTGAAAGGGGGAAGAGGGTCTTTGCTCACAAGCTGGCAGGGCTCATTGACAGAGCTTTAAACTAGGCTTGAGGGGGAACAGCAGCAGTTACCAGGCTTGCCCGTGACAAGCTGTGGAATGACATACCAAGGTTAGAGGGACAGGGCGCTAGCAAGGGTCCTCAGCCTATTGCTGTGAGATGTACTGGCTACACTGCAGCACACTTGAAGTCTTACAGAGATGAGCCAGGGGCTCCTGAGGTAATAGAAGCCAAGAGGGAAACACCAGTGAAATACCCCACAGGAATTAAGAGACGTTCCTCTAAGAAGGTGACATGGCCAGCAGTCATGAAGTACCTCTACACCAATGCACACAGCATGGACAACAAACAGGAGTTGGGAGTCACTGTGCTACTAGAAAGCTACAATCTAGTCGCCATTACTGAAACCTGTCGGGAGAAATCCTATGAGTGGAGTGCGGCTGTCGATGGCTACAGGCTGTTCAGAAGGGACAGGCAAGGAAGGAGACAGACGTGGAAGCATTGCCCTCTACATCAAGAAATGGATAAAGTGTGAAGAGCTGTCTCTGAAGAATAGACACGAGCAAGTTGAAAGCCTATGGGTAAGAATCAGAGACGGAGGCAACAAAGGGAGCGTTGTGGTTGGTGTCTACTACAGGCCGCCTAATCAGGGGGAGCCTATTGACGAAACCTTCTTCCTCCAGCTGTAGGAGGCACCGCGCTTCCATGCTCTCATCCTGCTGGGGGACTGCAACCACCCCAATGTCTACTGGAAAAGTAGCACGGTCAGCTATAGGCAGTCCAGGAGACTCCTGGAGTGCATCAAAGACAACTTCTTAAGCCGGGTAATAGACAGCTCCGCCAGAGGGGATGCAGTACTGGACCTGATGGTCACCAGTGCAAATGAGCTAATTGCTGACATCAGGATTGGAGGCAGCCTGGGCTGCAGTGATCAGGCACTGGTGGATTTTGCAGTCCTGAGGCATATGGGTCAGACGAAGAATAATCCCCTGGGAAACTGCCCTCAGGGACAAGGGAGCGCCGGGTAATAGACAGCTCCGCCAGAGGGGATGCAGTACTGGACCTGATGGTCACCAGTGCAAATGAGCTAATTGCTGACATCAGGATTGGAGGCAGCCTGGGCTGCAGTGATCAGGCACTGGTGGATTTTGCAGTCCTGAGGCATATGGGTCAGACGAAGAATAATCCCCTGGGAAACTGCCCTCAGGGACAAGGGAGCACAACAGAGCTGGCAGATCTTTAAGGACACTTTCCACAGAGCGCAAGAGCTCTTGATCCCCGGGTGTAAGAAATCAGGAAAGGAGGGCAAGAGTCCAGCATGGCTGAGTCGAGACCTGCTGGTCAAACTAAAGGGCAAGAAGGAAATGCACAGGCAGTGGAAGCAGGGACAGGTATCCTGGGAAGAGCATGGGAACGCTGCCTGTTTGTGTCAGGATGGGTTCAGGAAGGCCAAGGTGCAGATGGAGCTGAACTTGGCAAGGGACACAGAATAACAAGAAGGGCTTCTACAGGTATGTCAGCCAGAAAAGGAAGGTCAAAGAAAGCGTTACCCGCCTCCCCCTCCCCCCACTGTGATGAGTAAGACTGGCAAACTGGTAACAACGGACGAGGAGAAGGCTCAACTTTTTTAAGCCTCCAACTCAATAACTTTTGGCCTCAGTCGTCACTGGCAACCTCTCTTCCCACACCTCTCGAATGGATGGACCGCAATACGGGGACTGTGGGAGAAAAGTCCCTTCCACTGTAAGAGACGATCAGGTTCACGACCACATGAGGAATCTGAACATACAGAAGTCTATGGGACCTAACAAGATGCATTCCAGAGTCCCAAGGGAATTGGCTGAGATAGTTGCCAAGCCACTCTCCGTGATATTTGAAAGTTCTGACAGTCAAGGGAAGTCCCTGGTGACTGGAAAAAGGGAAACATTGAACCGATTTTTAAAAAAAAGGTAGAAATGAGGACACTGGGAACTACAAACCTGTCAGCCTCACCTCTGTGTTTGGAAAGATCATGGAACAGATCCTCCTAGAAGCCATGTTGAGGCACATGGACGACAGCCAGCCAGCATGGCTTCACCAAGGGCAAGTCCCGCCTGACCAACATCGTGGCCTTCTACGATGCAGTGACTACATCAGTGGACAAGAGAATAGCTATGGATATCATCTATCTGGACTTCTGCAAGGCCTTTGACACAGTCCTTCACAACATCCTTCTCTCTAAATTGGAGAGATATGAATTTAATTGGTAGACTGTTCAGTGGATGAGGAATTGGTTGGATGGTCACATCCAGAGGGTAGTGGTCAACAGCTCAATGTCCAGATAGAGACTGGTGACAAGTGGTGTCCCTCACAGGTCCGTACTGGGACCAGTACTGTTCAATATCTTCATCAGTGACATAGTAACATCAAGTGCACCCTCAGCAAGTTTGCAGATGACATCAAGCTGAGTGGTGCGATTGACATGCCTGAGGGAGAGGATGCCATCCAGAGGGACCTGGACAAGCTTGAGAAGTGGGCCCATGTGAACATCCGGAGGTACAACAAGGCCAAGTGCAGGGTTCTGCATGTGGGTCAGTGCAACCCCTAGTACCAATACAGGCTGGGGGGTGAAGGGATTGAGAGCAGCCCTGCTGAGAAGGACTTGGGGTTACTGGTGGATGAAAAGCTGGATGTGAGCCGACATCTGTGCTCGCAGCCGAGGTCGGCAACTGTATCCTGGGCTGCATCAAAAGAAGCATGGCCAGCAGGTTGAGGGAGGTGATTCTGCCCCTCCACTCTGCTCTGGTGAGACCCCACCTGGAGTCCCGTGTCCAGCCCTGGAGCCTTCAGCACAGGTAAGACGTGGGCCTATTGGAGTGAGTCGAGAGGAGGGTCACAAAAATGGTGAGAGGGCTGGAGCACCTCTCCTATGAGGACAGCCTGAGAGAGTTGGGGTTGTTCAGCCTGGAGAAGAGAAGGCTCCAGGGAGACCTTATTGCGGCCTTTCCATCCTTAAAGGGGGCCTACAGGAAAGATGGGGACAAACATTTTAGAAGGACCTGTTGTGACAGGACAAGGGGTAATGGTTTTAAATTAAAAGAGGGAAGATTTAGACTAGGTAGAAGGAAGAAATTGTTTACTCTGAGGGTGGTGAGACACTGGCACAGGTTGCCCAGAGAGGTGGTAGGGGGGGCTGGACTAGATGACCTTTAAAGGTCCCTTCCAACCCAAACTATTTTAGGATTCTATTCTATGATCTGTGAGAAGTTGTGTTTGATTGCTATCAGTGGCTCCTTCCCTTACAAATAAGGGAATGTGGGGCAACAGCATAAAAATGCTTTCAGATAGTTACTTGCAGTGTTTGTGTGTCTCAGCCCCCCCTCTACCTATTTTGGACAACCTTCTGGAAAAAGCTTTTGTGAAAGGCTTTAAGGCTTTAGTGGCAGAAACAACAAATGTTAAATACATGTAAGTAAGTAATTGTGGAAATCAGTTTTTTATCTCTTTCAAATGTAAAATTATCCTATTATGTTTAACCATTCAGGCAACAGAAAAAAAAAAAAGAACCTGATATTTGCAGCCAATGAAAATTAATAAAAGTTCACGTTTTGAATGTAAACAATTTTTTTCAGCTTACTCAGGATCAGACTACCTGGGCCTAGGGAAGATTTACAAAAATTGCTTAATGAATAATGAATACATTTGTGATTTATATGCAAACATAAAAATTGTAAGCTACTCCTGGTTAATTCACACAGAGAGGAAAACAACAAAATACAAAGATTAATTAATTTGAATAATTTATTCCTCTATATAAAGTCAGCCATTCAACTTGAAATATATTTCCATCCCACTCCCCAGAGGCTATATGCCCAAATTAAGGAGTAGCCAGAGGGGACATGCACATTGTGCACATGATCACAACATCTGTGATGGTTTCCCCCCACCACCACCCTGACCTTTATCTCCAGTAACCCTGCTTAAGTGATAACCACCAGTGCTGGTCATAACGGATGTGTCTGGTCATGATGTAATGGCTGCCTCCTGCATCTGCCTCAACGTGAATTCCAGGGAGACAGATAACAACACAATAGCCAAGGGGTGACTTGATCAATGCACCCACCTAACCACAGTGCTGGTACTGTGGTTGATATCCAAATATGACTATAAGTCAATCATCTTACCCCCATAAACAGTGAACAGTGCAAGAGCCTGTTGAGCTCTCCTGCACAGCAGCAGGCTGCATGCCAGGATCTCCCCTTGAGTAGAGACACCTCTCAAGGTTACTTCTTGAGCTTGAGAGATTCCTTGTGGCAACAGGTCCTCGGAAAGTGACTAATAGCTAAACTTTGAAGCTTCACTGATATTATTTCTTAGATTGATTGTGCTCAATTTCTTAGATTGATTGTACTCCTTTAGACATAACCTGTTGACCACATCTGGGACTAGGA
Organism: Charadrius vociferus; assembly: GCF_000708025.1. NCBI lineage: Eukaryota > Metazoa > Chordata > Aves > Charadriiformes > Charadriidae > Charadrius > Charadrius vociferus. The sequence continues at coordinate 2,218,245 of NW_009649042.1, read as the reverse complement.
TTGGATCCAGCCACACCTAGACTTCTCTCTTAGAAGGAGTTTAGAAAGCAAGGGGGTCCTTTCTGAAGTATGTGACTCAATTAGAAGGCCTGCCTCACAGTTCTGTCTGACCCTATCCTCTATGTAGTAAATAACCAAGTGTGCCTTGCCATCGAATCTTGTTAAACCACTGTCACACTTACTGTCAACCTTTGTTAAATTGCTGTTTTATATTAATAAATATATTGCTGCTGCTTTATTATCAGTGAAGTGCATCACTCCATCTGCGACAACATCTCTACAAAATCGACTTGGTACAAATTCTAGTTTGACTGTATTCCCACCTGAGGACTACACTGGGCATGTCCTGCACTTTGGACACTGCTAGTAACAAAAACTGAGGAACTTGCCTGGTGTTGATGAAGCCTTTTGAAACCTTTCTTATGATTTCAGTATGTGTCAGATGATGCCTCAGAATGGCTTCTTCCTACTAGACAATTTATTTTTTAAAAAAGAAATCCAGCTTTTGGCCTAAGCTCAATTAATCTCTAGAGCTGTTTTATAGGCCTAGCAATAGCAGATAACTGTAACAAAGAAGAAGAATGCCTTTCACTTTTATACATGTTCTTAGTGAAGCTCTTGTCCACCCAGCACCCAATCACAGATTTCCCAATCCTTCATAAAATTCAGATACATATATAATCCCCACTGAAACAAGGAAATAATTTCAATTTGTAAATTCAAATCTTTTCTTACATCAATCTGAAATCATGCCATGATACTATTGCCTTGGCCTGTTCCCATTAAGAATTATCTCATGTACAAAGTTACCTATGTCTTTTCAGTTCACTTTGCGAAGAATACATAGCAGTTTCCTGAGCAGAGCAGGAAAATACAGGCAGCAGTTTCCTATCTGAGTCTGCTTTGCTGCCAGTCCTGTGCTTTTTTCTCTTCTTTTCAAACGCTCCCTTATTAATCTCCATGTTTTCTTCTTCTGTGCTCAGATTTCTGTAATGTAAGGAACATCTCAGGCTCTCCATTTGCAGAATGTTTTCATGGTCACATAGCATGGCTTCTTCTCAGACCTCCCCATGCCTGTTTGTACCTGAAGTCATCAGTTCAGTTTCACATTCCTCTCCAGATTCTTGCAAAACTCAATGGGAAGATTTGTTCTTTCCATTGTTTCAGATGTCATGAAATATGAAGGAGTGTAGTTGTGACCCTTCACTGATACTATTGCTGACTGAATTCAGGGTGGTTAGGGGTGTTTCAGAGATGTCCATACATCATTAGCTATTCCAGGACAAGAATGATGTGGGGGGATCTCTGTTCTCTAACATGTATATAGGGCTTTCAATCATTAAAACTATGTTATACTGAAAAAGCAGTTATACTTGGAAAGTAATATAAGTCAGGTTTGGGAAATAAATCCTTTGATGAATCAAACAGTATATTTTTATTTCACTAGGGAATTTAAAAAAAAATCTGTATGTTGGCTGTGCTCTTTACCAAAAACCTAGGTATGTAATGCAGGAACCAAGAATGGATGAATTAGAAGACCAGAAAACATTATGCCTAAGTGGAATAGATAAGCAATGAAAATGTATTTTGAAAAGAAACAACTAACTGAAAAAGCAGATGTATAGGTGCTGCTTGGTTTTTGAAGATGGATTCTTTATTATAAATTAACAATTTTTACTGAATTTTTGTATTTACTGTTGCTTCATCTAGACGTATGGTTATGAAAAATAAAAAATAATGACCTAAATTTGTTGGGTTGTTTCTCTTTTCTGTTGAGGTCAAGTTCCTTTTGTGGCATGGTGCCTACTCTTTCATAGTGTCACTGCCAAATGACATTAAAATTATGCTCTGGTTTGAGATAGAACAGAACCGATTTTCTTTTCAGTAACTTTACTTCTCTGTTAAGTCTCTTCTAACTTACTGCACTCTCTGAAATCAAAGGTGCGGTTTTCAGACAGTGTGAACTTCGAGTAGTAATAATGTCTGATGTTTATAGTTAATACCAAGGAATGGTATGCAGAGAGGCTCTTGCCTGTAACAACCAAGGTCAGATAACTTTGTTATGTACCAAGTTGGAGGGTCAGAAGTGGAAGAGTGTAGAGTTGCACCTGTGGGGAGGAGAGGACAGGACAGGTGACCCAAAACTGACCAAAGGGGTCAGCCTCTCTTTCTTCAATGGCGGGTGTCTGAGGAGGACTCTGTCTGTTCTTCTGCCCTTGATTCCAACCCATGTGTTCTTGAATCCAGCTCCCAAGTGCCGCTGAGTCCAATCCCAGTGCTGGCTGGTGACGTGATTGTAACCCTCGGAGTTCGATATTTGTTTTGTATATGTTTTAATATTTTTCATTATTTTCTTATTAATATTATTATCTCTTCTTTGTATTATTATCATTTCATTAAAGCTGTTTTAGGTTGGTTTTTTTTCAACCTGTAAGTCTCTCTCTCTTCTCTCTTCCTTCCCTTATGGGAAGAAAGAGATGCTAATAGAGAGCATCTGTCATTCGTTTAGTGGCCAGACCGGCCTAAACCACGACAAATTACAAATACAGAACTAGATTAAAAGAACATGATTAAGACTGCAAAGTCAGGAAGAACCATAATTAAGGTTGCATGTGCAGTTTTAACACAGTTCTGTGTGTATGTCCATCCTGATAAGGGTGTTTAATTACATAGCTGTGGCCATTAGGTTTTTTTTCACAGGGTACTTTCCAAGTCAATGAGCAGCACAGGTCCTCTGTGTGTGTAGAGTCAAAACTCTTTTTTTCCCTGTTAAAAGTTCCCAGACCTCACTCATTGCTGGCTAGCTGAATTTTGTTATGGAGAGAGAATTATTAATTGCATTGAGTCTTGTGTTTATCACTGTTGTATTTCATATGTCTTTCAAATAAGAATGAATGTATTTTCACACAAGAAATTGGTACTGTTATCTTTCTATAAAGGGGAATAGAGATAGTTGTCATTGAAGTTTGCTAATTTTGAGCATCCAGTTTGAGGTATCTGCTACTACTATCTATCTACTACTTGGTATTTGAGTCAACTCCAATACTACTAAAGCCCACTGACTTCTGCGCAGCTCTTCCTTCAGACTGCTTCTCCTTGTTTTCTGGGGTCAGCAATGAGGATACAGAGAGATAAGGTCTCTGGTCTCTGACCTGGACTTGAGATGTCCCATACTGGCCCAGAACTGTGATTACTGGAGAAACCTAAATACAAAATGGACTTTTGATATTCTGAGCCTTGAACTCTCTCCTGAAAATGTAGGTAGTGTACACACTTTCTGAAGGTGACAGATACCACCTTTCAAACAGGGGAGGAATAGTTGCATCTCCTTTTCTATCCACTATGCTGTCGGTTACAATTCCCACCTAGACTGAGACATGGGCTCCTATTTTTCTTCCTCCTGAGGGTTTACAAACCTATCTGATATCTTAGGGATTATGCGTACCCTGTCAACAGATTACATTGGAAATGGAACATCTTACTGTCTCCTATTTCAATGGTTATATTTTAAAGGATTTTTGTTTGTTTGTTTGTTTGTATCTTAGCGTAAGTTCACAATAGCCGTGAACAAGTTCTCAAATAAGGAATTTATGTTATTTTGAATGTAATTTTGGAATAATAGGAGTTGGATTCTAATTTTAAAATTTTTTTGTACTTTGAAAAATTAAGAAATTATAATTTAACTTTATAATGAAAACTGTAAGAGCAGATAACATTAGAAAAGACTTAACCAGAAGAAATGAAGGAAAAAAGAAAATATAATTCACCAATTACAGCTTTTGTAGAACTTTCATTGACCTTATTGACAGGAAACTTTTGAAGTTTAATCAGGACAAATGTAAAGCCCTGTACCTGGAAAGGTAGAACCTCTTGTAATAGCACAGACTGGGGACTGCCTGGCTCTGGTGAAGAGATCTGAGGGTCTTGGGGGTCCACAAGCTGAAATAAGCTTGAATGAAAGCATACTTGGGGGATTGATTCCCTTGGTATTGCTGTACCAGTGGCTGTTTAGCACACTCGTATGTCTGGCAGCATTTAAGACTCAGAGTTCTGTAGTGACAAAAACATGTGAAGAAAGTCCTGGCTGATAACCATTATTTGAAAACATGGCCTATGAGCTTTGAGTAAAGCCTTCTGCAGCTTTGGTGATCTGACAGGGCTGATAGGCTGGCAGGCAGTTCCATGACCTGAATTGTCAAAACAATAGATTCCTGTGGGACAGCCAGTAAGTTTGATCACATTTTTCCATGCATCACACCTGTGAGCCTGTCTGTTAAAGAAAAATAATAAAAAAAAATAATGGTTTTCAGACTTCAGAACTCTTAAAGTCTGAATCAGAAGAATATCCGTAAAAATATTTCAGAATGATAATTCAGTTCTAGGGTTTTGTGTAGTTTAATCCAGTATCTGGCTGTCATGTCCTGATAAAATAGCAACAGAGTAATTTCTCTAGCCTCACTCAGTCATATATGCTTTATTCTTCAAAAGGATAGTTCAGAAGACATGAACACTGAAAAAAATCAAGGTTTACTATGCAAGGTTTACTGGTTTGGGCGTAATGGGGTGCAGGCAATTAGCCTGAGAGTTTCTGTACTCATGCTGGTTTGTGTCCAGCTAGGTAGGTGCATGTACAAGAATTGCTTCTACCAGTCTGTATCTATTTGCAGAGCTGTGCCTGCAGTTACCATATCTGACAAAGAATAAGATGCCATTATAACATATGTGACATGGAAGGTCTTGAAATAAGCTTTCTTCTCGATGATTGGCAGGAGAGGCTGAGTGGCTTTCGCACAGAGTACTGAAGTATATTTCTGAACTGGTTTCACCTTTATTTCAGAGAAATGAGAAGGGCAATAATTTCGTAATTTCATAAAAATAGCACCAAGATCTATAGAAGACTGTTGTTCATTTGAATTTGGAAGAGGATCCAAGTGACGGCTTTGCATCAGTAAACTTCAGAGTGCTCTAGTAGTTCGTCATGCTCGACGGGAAGAAAACCAAATTGAAGGAAGTGTGTGTATAGTGCTCTTAGCACAGTTTTGGATTTAGCTGAACTTTACTCTTCAGTTCACTGGCTTGCGTGACATTAAGAAGACAAGAAAGGTCAGTCAAATGGCAACATCAAAAAGGTTCTTAAATTTCAAGTATGGCTCTTGACTTTGGCCAGGCTGGTGAATCCTTAGCTAATTATCATGGTATACCAGTAGACAAGCACTCTACTCTAGATGCAAAACTATGTTTTGATTTTTAAATAACGTGCAGTGGTGTAGCAACATTCCCAAATTCCCACCACAATCAAACAGAAAATACATTTTGCAAATGTATTACTCGACACTTTTAGCAGATTCTAAAAGATGGGGGCTTTGGTTTGTGTAAAGCTGTTTATGGTACTATTTAAGATTTCATCTCCACCTTGATGCTATTATAAGTGGGGATACAATTAATATTTCTTCCTGGCACTAGGGCCGGCAGGTCAGTAGTTGCTCAGGAAAGGAAAAATGTTATACCTATGCCAAGTAGGAGCTCTGCTTATTGAAGCTCTGCTTGTACCAAGTGGGGTTTCAGTTTGGTAGGTAAGGGTGCTGTAATCACACAGAATTCACACAGAATTGTTAGGGTTGGAAGGGACCTCTGGAGATCATCTAGTCCAACCCTCCTGCCAGAGCAGGACTACTATCTATCTACTACTTGGTATTTGAGTCAACTCCAATACTACTAAAGCCCACTGACTTCTGCGCAGCTCTTCCTTCAGACTGCTTCTCCTTGTTTTCTGGGGTCAGCAATGAGGATACAGAGAGATAAGGTCTCTGGTCTCTGACCTGGACTTGAGATGTCCCATACTGGCCCAGAACTGTGATTACTGGAGAAACCTAAATACAAAATGGACTTTTGATATTCTGAGCCTTGAACTCTCTCCTGAAAATGTAGGTAGTGTACACACTTTCTGAAGGTGACAGATACCACCTTTCAAACAGGGGAGGAATAGTTGCATCTCCTTTTCTATCCACTATGCTGTCGGTTACAATTCCCACCTAGACTGAGACATGGGCTCCTATTTTTCTTCCTCCTGAGGGTTTACAAACCTATCTGATATCTTAGGGATTATGCGTACCCTGTCAACAGATTACATTGGAAATGGAACATCTTACTGTCTCCTATTTCAATGGTTATATTTTAAAGGATTTTTGTTTGTTTGTTTGTTTGTATCTTAGCGTAAGTTCACAATAGCCGTGAACAAGTTCTCAAATAAGGAATTTATGTTATTTTGAATGTAATTTTGGAATAATAGGAGTTGGATTCTAATTTTAAAATTTTTTTGTACTTTGAAAAATTAAGAAATTATAATTTAACTTTATAATGAAAACTGTAAGAGCAGATAACATTAGAAAAGACTTAACCAGAAGAAATGAAGGAAAAAAGAAAATATAATTCACCAATTACAGCTTTTGTAGAACTTTCATTGACCTTATTGACAGGAAACTTTTGAAGTTTAATCAGGACAAATGTAAAGCCCTGTACCTGGAAAGGTAGAACCTCTTGTAATAGCACAGACTGGGGACTGCCTGGCTCTGGTGAAGAGATCTGAGGGTCTTGGGGGTCCACAAGCTGAAATAAGCTTGAATGAAAGCATACTTGGGGGATTGATTCCCTTGGTATTGCTGTACCAGTGGCTGTTTAGCACACTCGTATGTCTGGCAGCATTTAAGACTCAGAGTTCTGTAGTGACAAAAACATGTGAAGAAAGTCCTGGCTGATAACCATTATTTGAAAACATGGCCTATGAGCTTTGAGTAAAGCCTTCTGCAGCTTTGGTGATCTGACAGGGCTGATAGGCTGGCAGGCAGTTCCATGACCTGAATTGTCAAAACAATAGATTCCTGTGGGACAGCCAGTAAGTTTGATCACATTTTTCCATGCATCACACCTGTGAGCCTGTCTGTTAAAGAAAAATAATAAAAAAAAATAATGGTTTTCAGACTTCAGAACTCTTAAAGTCTGAATCAGAAGAATATCCGTAAAAATATTTCAGAATGATAATTCAGTTCTAGGGTTTTGTGTAGTTTAATCCAGTATCTGGCTGTCATGTCCTGATAAAATAGCAACAGAGTAATTTCTCTAGCCTCACTCAGTCATATATGCTTTATTCTTCAAAAGGATAGTTCAGAAGACATGAACACTGAAAAAAATCAAGGTTTACTATGCAAGGTTTACTGGTTTGGGCGTAATGGGGTGCAGGCAATTAGCCTGAGAGTTTCTGTACTCATGCTGGTTTGTGTCCAGCTAGGTAGGTGCATGTACAAGAATTGCTTCTACCAGTCTGTATCTATCTGCAGAGCTGTGCCTGCAGTTACCATATCTGACAAAGAATAAGCTGCCATTATAACATATGTGACATGGAAGGTCTTGAAATAAGCTTTCTTCTCGATGATTGGCAGGAGAGGCTGAGTGGCTTTCGCACAGAGTACTGAAGTATATTTCTGAACTGGTTTCACCTTTATTTCAGAGAAATGAGAAGGGCAATAATTTCGTAATTTCATAAAAATAGCACCAAGATCTATAGAAGACTGTTGTTCATTTGAATTTGGAAGAGGATCCAAGTGACGGCTTTGCATCAGTAAACTTCAGAGTGCTCTAGTAGTTCGTCATGCTCGACGGGAAGAAAACCAAATTGAAGGAAGTGTGTGTATAGTGCTCTTAGCACAGTTTTGGATTTAGCTGAACTTTACTCTTCAGTTCACTGGCTTGCGTGACATTAAGAAGACAAGAAAGGTCAGTCAAATGGCAACATCAAAAAGGTTCTTAAATTTCAAGTATGGCTCTTGACTTTGGCCAGGCTGGTGAATCCTTAGCTAATTATCATGGTATACCAGTAGACAAGCACTCTACTCTAGATGTAAAACTATGTTTTGATTTTTAAATAACGTGCAGTGGTGTAGCAACATTCCCAAATTCCCACCACAATCAAACAGAAAATACATTTTGCAAATGTATTACTTGACACTTTTAGCAGATTCTCAAAGATGGGGGCTTTGGTTTGTGTAAAGCTGTTTATGGTACTATTTAAGATTTCATCTCCACCTTGATGCTATTATAAGTGGGGATACAATTAATATTTCTTCCTGGCACTAGGGCCGGCAGGTCAGTAGTTGCTCAGGAAAGGAAAAATGTTATACCTATGCCAAGTAGGAGCTCTGCTTATTGAAGCTCTGCTTGTACCAAGTGGGGTTTCAGTTTGGTAGGTAAGGGTGCTGTAATCAATGCCTTGAAAGTGCAGAAATGAAGGACTGTTTGAATTACATTTGACCTACAAGTTTTTGTAACCTCAGTGGACCTCCTGCATAGACTTGTAGCCAATTTGTCATGCATTTATTCACTCTACCCAACTCTTCTTCACATGAACGGTGTTGAAAATTGTAGTAAGACTGGAAAACTTCCAGAGTTAGCAAACTGTTGTAGAAGCGCCTTCACTCTTTGAAGAGCAAACGGTAAAGAGTAAATGAGTCTTTTTCAAATGTCCACAGATGGAAATTAGCCCTGATCGTTTATGGATGGATGTTAGCAGAATGGTGGCATAAATTAAAAATACCAATAAAATACTATTCAGGTGATTTAATTGAAAGCATCAAGGCCACCTAGTTCAAGAAAGAAAATGAAAAAGAATAATTCCAGAGATGACTGCTGATTTAACCTGTTGCAATTAATACACTTCAGTGCCCTTCATATGCCTCCAATTGATGAATGCAATGGTAATGACTACTGAATCCATCAAAAATAAACATATTCATTGTGGCTGACTTTTGAATTTAGAGCAACCAGAACAGAAAGTTAAAGCATTGGGCTAATTTGAGGCACCTCACCGCTGCAGTAGATAGTGTTCTCATCTCTTGCGCGATGTGTGCCTGTACGCACCTAGCAAGAGGAAGCTGCAGTGAATGAAGACGACCTACAACGGTGATGAAAACCACCACTTAACAGAGAGTTTTCCCTAAGTTCCTAAGAGATATTTATGCGTCGGTTCATTTTCCAGGCTAAACACATTTTGCAACTACGGCTGTGTGTGACCACTGAGAGAAACTTTCTATGCATCAATACAGATTGATTGTTTCTAGCTACCATGAGCATTACATTTGTTCCCCCAAGATAAAAAGCCAAGTTACTCCTTGGAACAGCTTTTTGGATTCTGTTGAACAGCAGTTTCCTCTGCATTGTAGCAACTCAAATAGCTGCATGGACAGATCCTGACAAGGCTAGTTAGCGCCCTTTAAACATTTTGTGTGAACACTAGGCTGAATTTTTGTTATGCAGTAGAGTGATAAGTTTCAATGCCTGTAGAACACCTGTGAATAGATGCCACTGTAGATGCAAACCACATCTTAAAGCTGATATCCCAGAACTCCAGATATTGAATCAATAGCAGTTTTGCTGCTGATATCAACAGTAGTATAAATACATGATGATAATAACAGCATTGAAATAATTGTTCTAATGAAAATTATAAAAATCTGAAAGCAAGCTAGATGTAAATAGAACATTTCAGTTGGAAGGGACCTACAACAATCATCTAGTCCAACTGCCTGACCACTTCAGGGCTGACCAAAAGTTAAAGCATGTGATTAAGGACATCATTGTCCAAATGCCTCTTAAACACTGACAGGCATGCGGCATCAACACCTCTCTGGGGTCGATATGCAATACAGAATCCATAAGAATCTCTTATAGCTAACCAAAGAATTGCACCTCAATCACGTGGTTCCATTTTCTAAGGAAAGGCTCTGTAAAACATATCTTTAACTACTTTGCTATAGTCAGTATTTACAACATAGTCACTGTTTTTTATTTGGTGTGAAAGATACTTACATGGTTATTTTTTTGGGGGGAAAGCCCCCTTTTTGTCTATGTCATTCAAACCATCTTAATTTTAAGTTATAATGGGCAAATTCCCAACTTTTTGGTATTCTCTGTTAGAAGCCAATCCCAAGCCTGTCATCATGATGGTAAGGAACAGAGTCTTCGGAGAGGCAGCATCTCATTTGCAGTGAATTCCTGGATGGTTTTTCTTAAATTGGCTCTTCCCCAGGAGTAGCTTAAATGTGCTTATTCATTTAAATAGTTTACTACTGGGAAAACAAAGCTCTATAAAGTACAAGATCTCATTTGCAAAGGGGGTCCTGGGGACTGAAAGTGGATATACACGTGCCATGTGTTGCAGTCTCCGTCTTCTGCTTTTCCTGCTGTTAGGAAATAATTTGAAAATTACCTAAAATAGGAACAATATACTCCATGGCTGAACAAAAGGCTCAGATGTGTCTCCACAGCAGAACCCACAGTGGTAGCCTTCAGCAATAGTTCCCGTAGTCCACAGAAAAAAAGAAGCAAGTGGTCGTTGGGAGGAACAACACAGCTTCCTCCAGGAGGGATGTCACGGACCTGAGGGAGGGCTTGGCTGTGGCGTGTAGGAGCCTCTGGCCATGACTGTTACTAGTAAAAGGGATGTGCCTAGGACTTCTTTGGTCATGAGAGCATCTGACACATAACAGCTCATGTCCATGCCAATTTTGTTGGTTTGTTTTGTTTTTTGTTTTTAAAAAGAGCTCTCTTGTGCTCTGAAACAGAGCGCTGCCTCAGTAATGTCTTTGGAAATTATTTCTGGCTGATGCCAAGTCTTGAGTCATACTTGTGCCTAAAGTATGTCTGGATCAGTCTGACAACAGCGAAAGTTATTGACTTGCAGGGCAACTTCTCTTTTCAGAGATCCCTTGGAATTGTAAAATGAAAGGTGTTTTTGCCTAATTTAAGGACAGAATAAAGTTGGGTCATTTGTGCATATCAAAGAGCCCAAAGCACGTGTGATAAAAGCCCTAGGAAAACAATATTTTTTTTCATACATGTAAAATTCCTTCACTTGGAATAGTTTCTTGGATGACAGTACAGAGAATATCTTCCAGGAAATATAGTTTAAAACTGTCACAAGGGCAATGAATTGCCCTGAAAATAATGGCCATTTTACTAATGACACTTCAGCACTGGCCCTTTTTATCTTAGGTTTCCACAATCAGAAAGTCCCACAGAATGATATTTGTTGGAAAAGAACCCGGTACCATCTGTAATTTTAGTTTTATTGTCCAATAGAATTGAAAAAAAAAAAAGTCTCAGGAACAATTGCCTACTTTTTGGGGGGCTTTTTTAGATTTTACCCAATGCTTCGTTCAGGCCCTTGTGCAGTCTGTGTTTGGCTGAACTCTTTTTGGAGAATCTAAAAAACTTCAGAGACAGTTCTAAAAGTGTTTACATTAACTACAGAGTGTAGAAAAGAAAAAGGTTGATCTTTAAATTTGAATTTGATTTTATTCTGTACTGCAATGTCTATAGATTGGAAACTGGCTTTAACAGTTAATGGTACATGCTTTTTCTGGCATACTATTAGAGTTAAAATTTAATATTGCGTAGGAGATCATCTGTGCTATTATACATAAATGAATCATAGGATCATTTAGGTTGGAAAAGACCCTGAGGATCATTGAGCCCAACCATCAACCTAACACTGCCAAGTCCACCACTAAACTGTGTCCCCAAGAACCGCATCTACCATCTTCTAAATACCTCCAGGGATGGCAACACAACCACATCCCTGGACAGCCTGTTCCAATGCTTGATAATCCTTTCAGTGAAGAAATTTTCCTAATATCCAATCCAAACCTCCCCTGGCACAACTTGAGACCATTTCCTCTCATCCTATCGATCGTTACCTGGGAAAGGAGACCGACATCCACCTTGCTACAACCTTCTTTGAAAGGAAGAAGGCAAAACTCTTTTTCAGGTCAAATATATAACTTCAAAAAAGACATCTTTCTCATATATATTCCTCATTTTTTCTGCCATCTATTTTATCATAAACACAACAACTATCTACAGTCCCCAAAGGAAGGAATTAAATTTAAGAACACGGATACCACTCTTTTTTTTCTTTTTTTTTTTTTAAATTCTCTGAAAAACTGTGATTTAGATTCTCTGCATGGAACCACATTTATTAAATTCAGGACGTGATTTTTATTTATTTTTAAGGGGGTAACTTGGAGAAGTGAGCTGAAGTTTGATATACTTTATAAAACCAGTGTTTTATCATGTTGATATTTGTCTTCTTCCCTGAACAATGATTTCTATTATTGTCTTGTACAATTATGTCTGTCTTATTATTAACAGTTTCATAAAAATATATTTTTTGCCCTTTTTCTATTTTGTTGTTCATTCCGTCTGGGAAGGAGATTTTCCTCTGAAAAGACAAAGAGCTCGGTTGCCTGAATTTAATTGTATTCTGAGTTTACTTTAAGCAGAGATTTTAGTTGATCTAAAGTACAAAATGTTGGGGTTTGCTGTAAGCCAGGTGAACAAAAGCTGTGCTTTCCCATTTTTTTCCTGACTTTATTACCTAATTGTTATTCCTTATTACAAGGTGTCTGCCATTATTTTATTTATTTATTTTGCAGCAGGCTCCTTTTCTCTTACACTTGTTCTAACTGGTAGTAAACCCTTAATGCCACAGTGACCAATGGAAAATCGCCATGTCTGACACTAGGAGACAAAAGAAGCAGGAGGGATCTGTGAAAAATGCCTGCAAGAAGCAAAGCACAGTGTGGATGGAGATGATTCACGTCTCTGCAGCAATTCTTCAGTAAAAGGTAGCAGAGCAGAACCAAAGACCATTTGCACTCGTCTTGAATTCATTTCACCTGATCTCTAAAGTATTTCCCTGCTGCCCACTGGAGCTTTGAAATGGGCTGCATGTCTGAGTACTGCTTCTTTTTTTTTTTTTTTTTTTTTTTTTTAATTTCCAAAAAGTGAGAGTGAAAAAGGCAGCTAACAGAGGGAGAAGCTGTTGGCAAGTAATGCAGAAGAGAAACCCATTCGGCCATCTGTCCATCCATCCCTCAAAACTTCCACAGATTTTTGTGCGATCTGATTTAGAATGAAAAGTTTTTCAAAAGCATGTAACAATCGTAAGTTCCTGAGTCACTTAAATGCTTTTGAAAATGTTGCTAGACACTGATGCATCTGTATTTAAACCAAGAAATGCTTTCTATTTAACAAAGCTGCTGGTAATTTTTTATCTATTTTTATGGCTATTTCAGTTGCTTCCTTGAAAAATGAGCATTTTTTTCCCTCTTTTGCAAGTATTTTAATGACTGTTTGATTAGGGCTATCTTATTCCTATCCAAGTCTATGTAAATCTGCGGGTTGCTTTAAATGGAGCAGAATCAAACCCGTTGCCCTTCATCCTGTAAAGCTATAGGCACAGGCTTATACGAGTCCCTCACAGACTCAAAGTAAGGAAATTTAAGCTTGCATGGATAAAATGACATTGGGCTGGGAGTGACCTCGTGGATCACTGTGTTCCCTTCCAGTACAGACAATTGCAACTATCCTATGAGTTGATTTTCCTTGGGTTTAAACCAGTGATAGGGCTTGCTATGTTAGTATTACTGAAAAGATGCTCTGAATTTTCCCACCTTCAAGGTGGAAACATTTTCTGGCATTCCAGCTCACGTCTGCAGAGACTGAGATCCAAGTCTGAGTGTTTGCTGATTGACTTCAGCTGAAGTTGGAAAAAATCAACAAAGAATTTGCTACTATTAAGGTATTGAACCAGTATTCCTCACATGTGCAAGTTTAAATTTAATTTCACAGGGGGGAGTGGCTTACCTTATTATATTCTTTCAGGAGGTGCCTGCATTTTTCTGAACTGCTCAAGCTCCATATGTGTTACCTAGAATGTAGCAGGTAAAATTTTGCAAGAGTTCATCGCCCAGGCCCCCTCTGTTCCTTATGGGGAATCATTTGCTGCTGCTCACTTTTGCTACTGAATTTCAGATCTTTCTAAAAAAAAAAATAAGACTTTTTCTAGAACTTCTGGCCATCTAGAAGTAATGCCATGGTTACTTGTGCACTACCACACTACGTAACCTTTATTATATGATTTAAGCTAATTACGCTGTTGAAAGTTTAAAAGGGAGCTCCTAAGGCCAGTGGATCTGAATCTTTGCTAAAGAAACAATAATTTACTACCCAGAAAGTGATAGACAATTAGGGCTGGCAATTGCACTGCCATAGGAAAATAAATAATGGCCCATTTCCTCTTGCACAAACAGGACATAATCTTTTTATGCTAAGTACTCTGCTTTGCAGACACACACAAGAGCCCCCGTGCTTGCATCTTGAAAGAATAAGTCTACCAATACAATATATGTATTATGTTCATTGATGCTATATGTTGTAAGCTTTTTACTGTAGAAGTGCTTTTGCCTTGCCAGGGTTAGACAAATATCACATCAACCTTTTTATTTTGCTGCCGTCACTGATGTTGCAGGCCCTAATAGCTAGAGGTAAGTTTCACTCCATGTCAGGTAATTGCAGAGAATATAGCGCGCAGCCTGCCCCGTCTCAGATTTGCAACTACAGCTCAGGATGCAAGACAAAGGAAAACGAGAGAGAAAACATGTGTGTGTGAATATGTAGGCAGTTTTAACAGAAGGGAATTAGCTGTCTCAGAGCTTTGGTTGTCAAATGCAGAGAATTTCAGCTCTAGTCTCTTGTCTGAATCAATCAGATCTACAATACCCGAAAGTGGGTATCAGCTGATGATTGTTTGATTGCCTTTGAAGTAATTGGTTTAAATTGGGCTCCCCCAGCAAGTCTCACCTGGAGTTTGTACACCCTTTCCAGGTGCACCAGGACCAGATGAAGAGGTCGATGCCTCCAACCAGCCCCCAGCTCCTTGTAACCATCCCTTTGCTGAAGTGAGGGTGACCTCTCCCACTGTCCCACTGCCCAGTTGCTGCTGTAATTGCTTCCAAACCCATCTTGGTTGAAATGAGCGAAATAACCTTATGAAGTTGAAATAATTAGCCTCAGCTCACCTGGCTGGTTTTGCCTGGGAGGGCCGGGAGGTGGCTGTACAAGCTGGAAGAGCTGGTGAGCTGCAGCAGTGGGACAGGCAGATGGGGCTGGGATCGGTAACCTGTACAGCCAGCATAGCTGTGCCTGGAAGGGGATCTACAAATATGAAGCTGCTTCATTCACTCTTGTGACAGCTCCAAACCCACTCCCAGAGACTAAGTCAGAGTAAGAAGCCATCCACTTGGCCTTACTCATCGTCCTTTGATTTTCCTGTTACGGGTACCAGTCAGTTAATGATTGTGGCTTACCGTTTTAAGACTAAACCTTGGTCCCATTACAAGAACAACCAAATAATCACTGTGAAATCAGAGGTTAGTTCTTAAATTAGGAGAGTGTTTGTAATTCTCTGATCTACAACAACTCAAAAATGCTCAGTGAAGGGAATATAAACACTTGTCCTGGACCAGCCTGGTAAACAAATACTCCTGGAGCTGTTTGTTACACCTGATCAAAGCGAGTGGGATGGGGTGTGGGAACTCTTGATTGCTGCCAGTCCTGCAGCCAGGGTGCCTGACCTGGGTGTAAAAGGGCTGTGATTCCAGTAATTTTGACAAGCACCGAATTCACCGTTAAATATTTAAAAAGAAACAGAGAGAAGTAGAGGTTTTCTTTCAGTGCCAACAGCATTTCTTGGGTTGTAGTTTTGCACTGCTGTTGTATTATAAATCATTTACTGTACTAATGGGATGAGCCTATATTTCAGTGGGAGGGAGTAGCAGCTAACCAAGGGACAGGTATGAGGTGTGGCCCTGAGGTTTTCATTTCTGGACCCACTTTCCCAGCATGAGCTGCGGATAATAACCACCTAATGGGAGTTGTCACCTTTTGGCCTCTGCACCTCTAACCCTCAAATAATGGCCAAAAATGTGAAGTCATTCAAATTAAAAGTTTTACATCTGTCAAGCTATAAATACATAGAAGAGAAGGTCTGTTATTCAGTCATGTTAAAAAGAAGTTGAAAAGGCTTTGAACCGGAGCACGGTCGCCATTATATAAGAATACATTTTTAAAGAGCACACTCTTATTTTAATAAAATCCTAAGTTTAACCTTCATTTTTTCCTCTCTTTCATTATTTGAAGAGCAGCATATGTTAACTCCACTAAAATTAACCCACTCTTACAATACTCTGTGTGTGTGTGTGTTTTACACATATCTCCCCCAGTCTCATCCATTGTTGACAAGCTGGTTACCTCTAATGATCTGTTTAGTCGTTTGGTTCCCACTACTTCAAGGTTTAATTTCTTTTTCTGACACTAACTGGCAACGTGAGCATGAAATGTTTCCTACTGGGCATCTTTCCTCTGTGATAGTGTTGGGCTGCAGCTGGCCCACCTTGGGAGATGCGGGAGTGAGGGTAGCTGCCAGGGGTTGCACTATGGCATTGTCATAGGGCCATAGAATTGTCTAGGTTGGAAGGGTCTAGGGGAAGATCATTAAGTCCAACAATCAATGTAACACTGCCGAAACCACCACTAAACCACGTCCCCCAGCAACACATCTACCCCTCTTTTAAATGCCTTCAGGGATGGCGACTCCACCAGTTTGCTGGGCAATTTTGCACTTGTCTTTGCACTTCTGGAAGGAGCATCAAACCCACAGTGATGCTGGTTCAGCTAACGAGTCCTACAAACAGTGATGTAACTTCGCTATGTCAGATACCCCAGACAGGTCTGAAAAACTGACTAGGATATTTCTGTGCAGCATTTTATTGGGCAGTCAGAGAAGTTTACGCACAACATGGAATGACAGGTTTGCTGATGTTTGTTTTAATTGAAACTGTTGTCCTCTGAAAGCAATACTCGGTGTAGGTTCAGCAACCCCACCCTACCTGTTCCCACTAGTTTGCATTTAAAGTTTCGTGTAAAGGCATGGCCAGGCACAGCTATTCTGGCTGAGCCAGGGCTGGATCCAGCAATTCCTACTCAACCTGCCCTTTGCTACTCATTTCTTCTGGTACCAAAGGGTGGCTGTCATGGTTCTGTGGGCTTTACTCTTTGTCTCAGAGGTTACCAGGCAGGGTGAGAGATGATCCTGCTCAAAAAAACCCTTTAGATTGTGGACAGAAGTTGGGAAAGGAGCAAAATCTGAGGTATAGCTGGAGCTGATAATTCTGTCACAATGAGCATTTGCCAAAATTTGGAGATGTTGCTGTGTCAGTGTGCTCTCTGAAGAAATGTTGTAGGACAATACGATCTGTCCAGGATCCGTAAAGTTCTTTATTGATTTACTAAAGTCAGTATTATTAAGGCTTTCTTTTTGAGTATTTATATTTATTTAAAGATGTATCTACTTGTGAGTGTTTGCAATGCTCTGTGCTTGTTTATTTATTTATTTGTGTTTACTATGATTAGATAAAAGTGTGAACCAACACTTACCAGGGCTGATATATAACATGGTGTTATTTTAGCACAAATGCTTACTGTTCAGCACCTGCATAAGATCAGCCATGACAGCTGATGGTTTAAAATTTATGATGCATCGTGTTGTCAATATGATTTCAGTTCCAAAAACATACAAACTCTACTTTGGTCTCCTTGTCTTTGCACATATAATTTTAAGTAGAGAGAGAGCAACGCTGGGCTCTTCTGACAATTTTATATCTTATTGCATCATATAATGTGGATTATATACAGCAGAGACAGCCAAAAAGTACAGTTTCCCTGCAGACTTGGCCCTGACAGATTTGCAGTCTGCTGAATCCTGCAGAGAATTGAGGATATGCATTACAATGCATTGTCTCCTGCAGGCTGCCATGAACTTTCAAGTTGTTTTCACTGTGTAATTGCCACAGTTTTTAAAGTCAGGTAAGAGCGGTGGAAGACTAAGTGATAGATACAAAAAATACAATTTATGAGCAGTGTTTTCACATTTAGAGTAATACACATAGTAAATCAGATCATTGTCTAGTTTGCTTAGACATGGCACATTGTACTGCGATGTAAAACTAGAGCAGAGCACTTACCACATCTGGAGTGCTATTACTTAATTGAATGCATACCACGTGCCAAAAAAAGCAGACATAATATATATAAGGACAAAAGTGGAATAGGATGACGTTATGGAGAAAGGCGCAATGCTTTTTGCTTTGACACCGGATGATGAAGTGGCCACAGTCCATATATTTCAAGCCTTGCCATTCACCTATTTCATGCCAGCAATGGTATTTATTAATTTATCTTCAGCATTAAAAAGATTAATAT
This sequence comes from Charadrius vociferus, assembly GCF_000708025.1. Lineage (NCBI taxonomy): Eukaryota > Metazoa > Chordata > Aves > Charadriiformes > Charadriidae > Charadrius > Charadrius vociferus. The sequence goes on along the minus strand of NW_009649042.1, from coordinate 2,200,092 downwards.
TATAACTTGTAAATAATATATCTGGATGCAGAATTATATATTCAAAATCAGTGGTGGGTTTCTCACAGCACTGCACTAAAGAAATCACAGCCTTGAGATTTAAAACCAAAATTAGTAGTGAAGTAAAAAAATTGTTAGTTAGTGTGCTGTGTCAGATATGTCAGGAGGAAGCTGAGCAATTTTGTAAATTTAACCCGTCCCCCGCAAACATTACCTGAGCCAACTATTAGTAATTTGATATTTGCTATTTAATGAGCTCAGATTTAAGCAAATGCAAGGCTTGCCACAGACATTTATTTACTTGTCTATGCTTATCCTCTGGAAAGCATAAACTGATGTATTATGCTAATGGCATTTTCTTTAGTAAGCCCACCAGTTTCCTTTGTCCACACTGACTTCTCTGTGAGTTCCCATGTTGACGCCTTCAATTTGAATATCCCTTCGATCCTTTGTTTATTGATTTATAGCCATCTCATCAAGAAAACTCCCTCAGAGCTTATTTCTTTTCTGTTGGGTACAAGATGTTGGTAAAAAGGAACCTCTTCCTGAGGCAGCTTCAGACTTGCTGTGCTTGGATTCATGGCTGGCTCTTGGCATGAGTAAAGGACTCGCTCTTGCGCACACCCTGTGCTTTGAGAGAAAATCAGGTTTTAAATAACCTCACTTTCATGAGAATCTGAGCCAAACCATCCCTGTCATGTAGAGTGACCAAGCCAAGCAAATTTCCATATGATGTAAAGAAACTAGTGTGATAAAGGGGCAAAAGTGCGAGTGATGACTAGAGCACACTACCAGAAAACAAATACCTACAAACTGACAGTGAAGAAGCAACAGCATTCGAGAGCCTTCAAAATTGCAGGGCATGATTGCTGTAAGCCATTAGCTTGACTTCCCACCTCCCGTCCCTGGCTGTCTTTTCATACTTCTCTATGAAATCCAGGCAAGAGCTTTTCATTTATGTACCTCTTTGTATACTCCCTAATGCAATTTTAGAAAGTGGGAAAAATAGTACAGTAGTATTAAGGCAGTATAAATAGTAGCGCTTGCATCATTCTTTTTCCTTCAGAAGAAAGCACTGATTGCTCCTTATGCTTATTTTCTTATCTGAAGAAGATAATAAGATAATAGAAATAATAATAAAATACTAAAAAATCAAGGCTTCTGACTTAAGTGGTCCTCGCTGCAGAAGCTTCTGGAAAGCAAGTGCAAATGTCCCTTAACCATATACACAACGGAGAGGGCTGGGCCTAAATTATTAATGTGGTGTGATCAGTGGGAGGGAGATAGTGAAGCACAGACAGCAGTTGTTGCTGTAGGATGGTGCCGAACTTGTCACTGGCCCTGGTGTGAAGAAATACTACACAGAGGGGTTGCAGGCGAGCCTGTGCATGAGGGTCGAGGACGATGTATTTATTGTGAGTGTTTATAATTTCTCTGATAATAGATTGTCATGTTCAGTGCAGAGAATAGAGAGCAACTCTCACCTCTCCTTCCCCTGAATATCAAGTCACCTTATCCTGTGATGTACAAGGCAAAGTAATTGCATCTCAAATGTGTGGTGCATTCTCGTTTAGAAGGTTAGTGCAAAATTGATTTATGAAACAATTTTCCCTGTTTATGTCAGAGAGGCCATTTTCTGGTGAATAATTAGATGTGGGTTTCTCCTGTATGGTGGCACACACTTCCATGAAGCTAGGTACAGTTGCTGCTTTTCATTACATAAAACTCAGAGGAAATTCTGTCTAGTCACTCATGAGGAATTTTTTTCCTGTAAGATCATTTTAAAGATTGATTCTAGTTGATTTTGGAAGAGTATGTTTTTGAATTGTGTTTACGTGTGCTCATTGTGACATGCAGTAAACAATGATCTTGTGCTACTCTGGAGGTTACTTCCCCCTTTTCATCTCAAAATCAATTACTTGTTAATCTGAGATCAATGCGTATGAGAATACCCGTACTGCATAATAGTGCTTGACATGGAAAAAAATTGTCTTCCTGGTCCTCAAACTACCACCTGGGCTTTCAGTTTGGTAGCAGACAGCTCAGGGCAAAAATATTCTCCTGACCTAGTGCCTTTATTTTATCACAGTCATCTATCAGAGGTAGCCAAGGTTTATGCATGCTGATTGGGTGTTTCTTCATTCTTTTGCATAGCTTTTTTTTAGGTCATTTTTCAAACTTTGGTTCCTAAAGTTATGTACATAAATTATTACTTGGTGTTTTTTTTTCTGAGTATCCATTTTAATCATGTAAATACTGGATTAGATTCAGATGTCCAGTAGATTTAACCTCCTAAATTTGAAATAGTGCTTTGCTTTTTATTAGACATTGAATTGAAATGAATTTTTTTAGGAAAGTTATAGGGTTTCCAATGTGTTTCCTAAAGCATAATTCAAACCCCATCAAGTTTAAACAAGAAAAGCTGAGCATTAAATGAGCGATTTACTTTTTATAGCCTTATATGTAATCTGGGAATACAGCAGGCAAAAACTTATAGGATATATTTGGTATGTTATTGGCATATTTAAACCAAAATTTTAAAAAATAGTATATTTACGAATTTGTAAGATTAACTGGATCTCTTTTAAGTTTACTACATGAGAAGGGAGTTATAATTCATTGAATTAGCTGATGCAGGGAAAAATGAGACCAAACTTTTAAGAAACTGTGGTGTTTATACAAATCCAGAATCATTGTTTCAAACAGGTTACTTTTTAACCGGTAGATATTTTAACTGTACTTCTTCCATTCCTTAGTGTGGATTGAAAATGTACAATTTTTCAGGGAAAATGATACTCCATTCCTGACTCAATTTCAGCTCTAATTTCAGAATTTGGTTTTCACGTTACTGGAGGTAATCTTGACAGTGCTTTAGCACAACTGAAACTCATTTTATGTGTGATGATTTGTTTACTGTTTTTTGGGACAACAATGAGCAATTTTTTCTTCCTACTTAAATGTTCTAGTGTGCTCTCTCTTTCCCCCGCCCCTCCATAAATGCTTGTAAATAAAGGACATGCCTTTAGCGCTTGAAGAACTTACATTTTTTTTCAAGATTTTGTCCTTTTTGGCTTGAGGTAAAACGGAAATAATTTTCTGTTCAGTAATTTTACTTTGCAGCTAAGCCTCTTTTAACTAACTGAACTCTCTGAAATTAACAGTGTATTGTCCAGACTTTATTTGCTCCCAGAGTGATAAGATCTGATTATTTAGAATTTATGCCAATGAATGGTATGCAGAAAGGCTCTTGCCTATACTTATTGCTGTAACACCCAGGGGCAGCTCACTTTGTTATTTGCCCCGTTGGAGGGTCGGAAGAGGAGAAGTGTAGAGGGGTTGCACCTGCAGGAAGGAGCAGACAGGACAGGTGACCCAAAACTGACCAACAGGGTATTCCATCCCATCTGCATCATGCTCAGTGTAAAAGCTGAGAAATCGAAGGGTCAGCCTCTTTTTTCAGTGGCCAACGTCCGAGGAGGACTCGGTCTTTCTTCTGCCTTTGGTCCTGATCCGTGAGATCCTGAATCCAGGTCTGGAATCCAGTTCCCTTCATTAAAGTAGTTTAGTTTTTTCTAAACCCATAAGTCTCTTTCTGTCTCATCGTCCTCTCCCTGAAGGTAGATTGTCTCCCTTCTCTGAAGGAAGAGAAGTCAGAGAGCATCTGTCATTCGTTTCAGTGGCCCGTCCAGCCCAAACCATGACAGATTTATGTTAGGATTCTTTGGAAGACAGGAAGAGATCCTGTTCCAGAATATTTCGAGTAGTAACACCAGAGATTCTTTTCAGCTGGTTTTATAGTTACACAGTTTCTCTAATAAAAACGATGTACATATCAGGTTAAATGCCTAGAAGTATATTTCTCAGTTGTTGTTGTCTATTAGGCGGAATCTTGTACTGGAATTATGAAAACTGTAGCTTTTCCAAACGCACGGAGAGGAGGGGGGCTGACAAGTATACGGAGCATCAACAGAAAGTTCTGCTGTCAGTATAAGGGCTTCTGTAAATCCAGAATACACCCAGAGCAACTCAGAGTCAGCTCCGTAACAAGATGGGCAGTTTAAAACTCTTCAGGCAGATGATTTCTGACAAGGTGGTCCAGAATTTAAACTGCCATGACCTTCTCCCAAGCCTTAGATAACAAAAGGAGATTAGAAATAGTACTAACTGCAGTCATAAAAATCATCCACCCAGACTGAAATCTTCCTAAAATAGAAGTTACAGCCTTCTTGGGAGGATCATTCCTAAAGATTAACAGAGCATTCACTACTTGGGGGAAAAAATGGGCCTAAAATTGGAAGACGTCGTTTTATAAAGCAGACATGGCAGGACAAAGACAAGGAGTCGTGGCGAAGGGAAGCGAGGCCACTCCTAGCATCTCAGAGGAAGTAATTAAGATGAACTTAGTGTGGGGGAAAAAAATCACCCTCTTGACATGAACATTACTAAGAGACTGGCAGGTCCCCGCAGTGGCTGGCTCTGGTGAATGGAGGCTAGACAGACACAGAACTCTGATTGTATTGATCTGGGTAATAAAAAAGTTAAAAAGAATGAGAAAAAGTTGTTTGGTTTTTTTTTTTTGTAGGAGCAGAAATGACCTAGGAAACTGATTGCAGCACAGACTGGTAACTTATTGATCACTGTTCAGGGCAGCTGGAAGTGGAATGAAGGGTATAAGGAGAGGAAGGCCAGCAGCCACCCCACAAACAAATAACTGAACTCTGGCTAGCATATGGGAAACCTGGGATCCAGATGCATAACCTCTTGATCATGCTATGTGGCAGAAATTCAAAAGAGAAGCAGAGACAGAAGACTTACCAGTCTGTGAGGCTTGCAGTTATGCAAATTCCAGGGCAGTCTTTCATTACAAGTTTCTCCTTGCTCTGTCTTAAGTGGTTGGCCAGCAATTGTTCACTGCAATTTTTAACACACATGTTGACATAGAAAACCATGTTGATAAGTAGACGGTTGAGTTCAATAGACTTGTGGTGCCATTAACAGACATATATCACAGCATACAGAGAATTGATTATTTATTCATATGTAGAATAGTTCTCAATGGACTAGATATTTTACAATCCACATGAAAAACAGGCTCAGTGAGATCAAAATATAAACGCTATAACTCATGTGGGAAGGTTTGGAGAGGGAACAATGTGTAACTTTCTTGTATATTTGCTCATTAAAAGTATATTTCCATAACAAATTAAATACTGAACATGCCATGCTGTCCTCAGTTTCAGTGTTTGTAACAAACTGATAGGCATGGCAGCAGCCTGACTTTAGCAGAGTACTGGAGCAGCCTTGTGGATTGCTCTAGAGGATGTTCTAGATACTGTTGTGTCCTGGCTTACTCTGCTGGACAATGCTGAGTGGAATGTGTACTCCACTCCATTACACTACTCACCACTGCATGCTACAACCACCATGCATTTCTCATGTTCTTTAGAAATTTATGTTGAAAGTGGCCCTAATTTGCTAACCTACTAACATGCAGTATCATTCACAAACCAGGAACATTGTACATGTTACTTAGCTAAATTGCAGCTTCATTCATTGCCTTTTCATTCCTAAATAACAGCAGTGCAGTGAATGACAGCTTGTACAACAAAAGCATAAATGACTTGATTTTAGTAGTGGTTTTCACAGAATTACAGAATCACAGATTTTTGGAGTTGGAAGGGACCTCTAGAGATCATCTAGTCCAACTCCCCTGCTAAAGCAGGATTGCCCAGAGCACATTACTCAGGACTGCATCCAGGCGGGTTTTGAAAATCTCCGGAGAAGGGGACTCCACAACCTCTCTGGGCAGCCTGTGCCAGTGCTCTGTCACCCGAACTGTAAAGAAGTTTTTCCATGTATTGGAACAGAACTTCCTATGTTCCAACTTTTGCCCATTGCCCCTCGTCCTGTCACTGGGAACCACCGAGAAGAGTCTGGCTCCATCCTCCTTCAACCCACCCTTTAGATATTTGTAAGTAATAATAAGGTCTCCCCTCAGCCTTCTCTTCTCCAGGCTAAAGAGTCCCAGCTCTCTCAGCCTTTCCTCATAAGGGAGGTACTCCAATCCCTCAATCATCTCGGTTGCCCTTCGCTGGACTCTCTCCAGCAGTTCCCTGTCCCTCTTGAACTGTGGAGCCCAAAACTGGACACAGTATTCCAGTTGTGGCCTCACCAGTGCCGAGTAGAGGGGGAGAATGACCTCCCTCGACCTACTAGACATACTCTTCCCTATGCAGCCCAGGATTCCATTGGCCTTTTTGGCAGCAAAGGCACACTGCTGGCTCATTGACAATTTACTATCTACCAGGACCCCCAAATCCTTCTCCTCAGAGCTAGTTCCCAGCAGGTCCACCCCTAACCTATACTGGTGCCTAGCATTCTTCCTCCCCAGGTGCAGGACCTTGCCCTTGCTTATGTTGAACCTCATTAGGTTCCTCTCTGCCCAGCTCTCCAGCCTGTCCAGGTCACGCTGGATGGCAGCGCAGCCCTCTGGAGAGTCAGCCACCCCTCCCACTTTGGTGTCATCAGCAAACTTGCTGAGGATACACTCTGTCCCCTCATCCAGGTCATTAATGAATATATTAAACAAAATTGGACCAAGTTATCGACCCCTGGGGGACACCACTGGTTACAGGCCTCCAACTAGACTTTGTGCCACTGATCACAACCTTCTGAGTCCTGTCACACAGCCACAGTTTTGGCAGAGTTAGGTTGATGGTTGGACTCGATGGTCTTAAAGGTCCCTTCCAACCTAGATGATTCTATGATTCTGTGATTCTATGATTTAATATTCTAAAAATGTAATACCACTTCACATACGATTCAAAATGCAGTGGAAAGATTGTTGTCTTTTCATATACAAGAAAGCAAATTTCAGCTTTGGAAGTAGTCTGGGCCTGCTATAAAGACACTATAATAAAAAAGGTGACCACCTCTTAATGATTTTAGACTAGTGATGATGTATAATACTGCAAAATAGGAGAATGTGAGCTAGAATTATTTCCATTGAACGTTGGTGGTGAATATTAATCTGTCTTTATCTGTAACCCAGTATCTTTAGTAGTATCAGCTCTTCATATTTTCTAGAAAACATTTGGTTCAATGCAGGCTCAACTTCTTGTGTTTTCAGTCCTTCTAGTTTCAATATGTCCAGTCTAATTTTTGTACAAGAGTTTGGACTGAGTTTTATTAAAATTCCTTACATACGTCCTACAGCATTCATTTTCCGGATTCATAGCCTGCAGGGGGTTCTGCTGCACCCTTAATGAGAGAAAAAAACTGAAATCTTACTCATCTTTCCCAACACTATTTGACATAGTGGTTTAATATACTCTAGGTTTTTCTGAGGGCTATAAGAAGATTGTGAGGAAATTTCAAAAGTCTTCCTCATCCTTCTATTGAATGACAATCAGATGTATGTGTAGAGAATACACAAGGTCTGTAGCTCTGGTATGTTCCTTCCTTGGAGATACTCAAAAGCCATCTAGATGTGGTCCTGGGCAACCAGCTCTAGGTCACACTTCCTGAGTGGGGTGTTGGACCACATGACCTCCAGCAGTCCCTTTCAACCTCAACCGTTCTATGGTCCCATAATTACTTGCATGAAATAAATTAAGATCTGTGTGGATATATATTTCACAAGAACACTGTCTTATTGTCATTCATCAAATATGGTTATTTGAGATTCTAATCACTACAGGGTACAATCAGCCAGAGAAACATGGATTTTATTCTAACATGCATACAAGACTGAGCTTTGTACTTTTTTTGAGCTTTCAGATCTAACTACGTATTGAAAGTGTATAGTTTATTGGAGATGACATTCTTGTGGATTTCTATACTCACAGGATACTGTTTTTGACCTCTTTTTCTACAGCTTGACTTCTTGCATTTCTCATACATCACTCCATCCTTTACAAAAGATTTCTATTTTTGAACCACAGTTCTGTTGTTATTGCCCTTCTTAGAGCTTCCATCTTAGTTTCAGCCATCTCCAGCCTTGAATATTCAACTGTTTGTGACTCTTTCCTGTCATGTTTTGATGAGTATTTGAGTTTACTGAAGGGAGACAGAATTTTGTCATGGACGTCCTGGGGGACTGCCATTTTGCTCCCTCTCCCAATACTATGCAGTTGCTTTAACACTGTCTGTGAGTGCAATATACTAACGATAAAGCAATATTGTTCTTCCTTCTGCAAAGCAACAGTAATACTTTAAGGCATGCAGTTCAAAGATCTTTTACTCATTGACATCTTCATAAATTTTCAGGGATAAATGGGTAACAACAAAATAGGAAATGCCCACAATATCTGTGAACTCTTTGTAGGCTTCCATACTATGATTGTTGCTTGTTGATTAAAACAGTAATGCCATGACTCATTACAACACCCTCCCCCCGCATTTGCTTAAAAATATTATATCTGCTAGGAACACATGAAATTGTTATATTTAGAAAATAAATCTTCTTCCTATCTCTTTAAGTCTAGAACATTGTTTGGTTAACCTGCTGCTTATTTACACACATGTATTCATTTGGACCACAGTTACCGTTAGTGCTTGACTGTAGCAATGAAAATTATCCATGTATTTGAGTAAGTTTATGGCCTGAGTTAAGTGTTTCTTTTTTCTTTTCCTGCAGGGAATAGAATTCTTAACACAGGTCAGAGAACAGCTTACAAAAGCTTTTATAGAAAGTTTCATATATGAAAGAGTGAATGAAGTAAGGCACTCATATTTTTCCCCCCTCCAATCTTCTCACTTAAATCTAGATTTATCTGCATATAAATATATAGAACATTTTCTGTAATTGCTCTCCTAGCACAGGACGTGAGTTGTCAGTAGATAATAATATACTTAGCATTTAAATAATTCTTTCATACATGCTATTAGAAAGCAATTTACAAATATAGTCCCAGCAATGTCCACTTTACAACTAAAGAAAGAAGAGAAATATTAATTGATTTGTTAAGACCCAAGCAATGGGTAAAAGCAGGATCAAAAATAGAGCACTAAGATGAAATTCTTATGTGCTTTATGTCAACAAGAAGCTTGCTGTTCATTTTTGTGGAGCAACCATTTTATCCCACATCTCCTACCTTCTCATCTATTGGAGAGCATAGCCTCGCACCCATTGCATTAACCTGCATGTGAGATAATTGACCTGACAAAGGTGTTAACTTTGATTTAAACCTTTATCCTAGTATGGACTGCCATGCTCATGGATGAGATCCCTGTCACTTCAACCATCCGCAATTAGAAATTTAAGCTTAAGGTGGTTTTCTGAGCTTCCTTTGTTGTCAGTGAAGAAAAGAGATGCAACTCCAGAATATGCCTCATTCCACCTATCTGAACACAAAGATGAATTATCAGTGTAAGCTGGCCCTGCTGTCAGAAGAAGCAGTCCTGGAGTCTTCCCCCGTTTTCATGCATTCATCACAAGGTGTGAAGTGCACTGTGTGGTTAGTGGACCTGAGTTAAGAAAAAAAAAAATATGGGGGAAAAATGGCTATTTTTCAGCCAGATCAGCTCCCTGAAACAATCTACCACACAGTTGTACAAATGTTGGTATCAGTACGAGACACATCTGTGCAGGACTAGGAATAAGGAGATGTGAGTAGAAGTAGTCCAGGACTGCTTCCTTTCCCTTGTAGCATCAGGTTAAAGGATCTATTGAACTCTAGTCTTAGCCACCTGTGCTGGTTTTGGCTGGGATAAAGTTAATTTTGTTCAAAGTAGCTCATATGGACAAAGTTTTGGATTTGTGCTGAAAACAGTGCTGATTGATTGATAACACAGGGTTGTTTTTATTATTGCTGAGCAGTGCTTACACAGTGTCAAGGCCTTTTCTGCTCCTCACAGTGCCCCACCAGCGAGTAGGCTGGGGGTGCACAGGGCGTTGGGAGGGGACACAGCTGGGCCAGCTGACGCCCAACTCACCAAAGCGATATGCCGTACCATATGACATCGTGCTCAGCAATATAAAGCTGGGGGAAGAAGAAGAACGGGAGACACATTTGGAGTGGTGGCATTTGTCTTCCCGAGTAACCATTATACGTGATGGAGCCCTGCTTTCCTGAAGGTGAATGAACACCTCCCCGCTGATGGGAAGTAGTGAATGGATTTCTTGTTTTGCTTTGCTTGCGTGCATGGCTTTTGCTTTACCTATTAAACTGTCTTTATCTCAACCTATGACTTTTTTTCGCTTTGACTCTCCTGATTCTCTCTGCCATCCCACCAGGGGAGAGTGAGCGAGTGGCTGAGTGGGGCTTAGTTATCAGCTGGGGTTAAACCATGACACCACCTACCAAATTAAGCAAGGTTAATCTCACCTAGAGTTTATGTTCAATCAGCGCTACCTGGCATTAACCTTCTCGGCTGAAGTTTAGTGTGGTATCAGTACAACAATGAGGCTTTTTCAGACTCTACCTCCATGAAGGAATCTGACATAGTTAAATAACAATTAAAGAAATACTGTTATTGGAAGTGAAAATGCTGAATTCTCTGTTTATTTGTGACATCTTACACATGAAGAGGTTGTTTGCTTCTAGACGTCCTAATTATTAAAATTTCAAGAAATATAAAATTGAAAAAGACTGAAGAGGTTCACCCCGTTCTCTGATTTTATATTTGATCTAGTTACAATTCTCTTAGATACCTATTTATTTTAGTGAGAAGGCAAGCCCAAAAGGATTAAACCTTGCCTGCAGCTTTGTTTTTGTGCAAAAGTCAATTATGGCTGGCTAAATATCCCTGAGGTAAACATGTGTGAGGTTGATAATGTGGTTAGAATAGCAACAGCAGTTGTAAAGGAGACACTGGTGTTCATGGAGTTAACACATTCCATATTGCTATCATGCAAAAAATTACAGACACTTCCAGTCAGCGAGCATCAATCAATTTTTGTTAACTTTCAGGATTTTCTCTTCCTGATGGAGCTAATATTACATCTAAATATTATGTGTGCTGCATCTGTAAATTTCATTCCATTTGCCTAAGGAATCCTTCTGAGTGAAAGATATGATTTTAAAAACTATGTTATTTACATGGTGCCACTGGATTGATTGTAGAATGGGTCAAATTCTGCCATCCTTAATGAGGAAAATGTTGACTAATGGCTTAAGTAAATATTATCTGAATTCAATGAATGTTTAAGTCTCGTGCATTAAGTATTCAGAAGAGCAGAAACTGGTTCACTTTTCCTCCTATGAGTGCACTTAACCAGCCATGCTCATGCTTACTATTTCCTTCTATATTTCGCCAATCAAAATGATGCAGCTTCAACAGACAGTGCTACAAACATCATATATCATGACATTATGCAACCCTGTAGTAGAAGAATTCACCTGGGAATTGCAAGTTCCTCCCAATTAGACAAAGGAACTGAAAGTACGTTCCCACAGGATAGCTGAGCGCTTTAACTATTGGCATTGGATAAAGGGAGGTAGAAGCTGCAGTACAACTGTCTTCCAACTGTATTTTGGACAAAAGGCTGGGTTTACTCCAGGAGAAGGTAAAGGGACCATGACATGTGGTCAGAGAGAGAAAGAATAGCATTCCTTAATGCCTAGAGAGTGGTGGGGCTTGGCACACCTCTGCAGCATCAGCCAGCTTGAAATGACTCCTGACTAGGACATTCACCCAACAAATCCCAGTGTGGCATCACAGGCTCTTTCCATACATTGTTTAGAAGCCTAATGCCAAATTTTGGTCTTGTCGTGGTTTAACCCCAGCCAGCAACTAGTTGCTTGTTCAATTCTCCCCAGCCCCCCACCCCACCCAGTAGAGTAGGGAGAGGGAGAAAAGGAGGGGAAAGGGAAAAAAAAAACCTCATGGGTTGAGATAAAGACAGTTTAACAGAACAGTAACAGAGAAGGGAAAAAAATAATAGTGGTAAAAGAATATACACAATAAAGTGACACAACACAAGTCGCTCTCTCCACCTGATGATTGGGCGCCCAGCCCGTCCGGAGCAGCAATTGCAGATTCCCGCCCCTCGGCCAACCCCCATTTCTATACTGAGCATGACATCTCTGGTATGGAATGTTCCATTGGTCAGCTTGTCCTGTCTATGCTCCTTCTCAGCTTCTATAGGAAGCTCAAAAAGTCCTTGAATAATGTAAACCTCATGTAGCAACAACTAAAACAATATGCGTTATCAACATTATTTTCATACTAAATCCAAAACAGAGCAGATACTAGAAAGAAAATTAATTCTATCCCAGCTGAAACCAGGGTAGGTCTATGACTTTCCATGAGTGGTAAGGCACCTAACACCTTTGCCTCTCTAGTCTTCTCAATGTATTTTGTTGCCCAGAATATAAAATTGAAATAGTTTTATCTCTTGGGATGCTGGGAATAAAAGATTGCAGGACACGTAACTATTGACTTGAACCACAGTTAAAATAACCAAACACTGACAGGTAGCAAAAGGTGAAGAAGAAACCTGAATTTTAAAATATTTGTGGATGTATTATGCCCGTTTTGTTGAAATGACTAATCAGGAAGACAACAAAAGTAAGAGGGAAAGATAATTTTACAACAGATATTATTTTTACTTCTTGGAAATCTATGAAATACCATCCTTCAGTGTTGATGTTCAGGCTGGACTCGCCACTGAAACAGATGACAAATACCCTCTTTATCCTCTCTTCCTTAAGAGAAGGGAGAGAGAATCAGAGAGAGAGACTTATGAATTGAAAAGGAAATAAACTACTTTAATGAAATATTAATAATAAAAGGAAAAGATAAAATTATTAATAAGAAAATAAGGAAATATATACACCGTCTCGAGCTCCCAGGATGACAATCTGTCACCAGCAGGCACTGGGAAAGTCCCAGACTAGACTCAGCAATGGATGGGAACTGGATTCCAGAACTGGATTCAGCAATGCATGCATCAGGATCAAAGGCAGAGTCCTCCTCAGACGCTGGCCATTGAAGAAAGAGGGCTGACCCTTTGATCCCTCAGCTTTTATGCTGAGCATGAGGCAGAATGGATGGAATACCATGTTGGTCAGTTTTGGGTCACCTGTCCTGTCTGCTCCTCCCTGCCGGTGCAATCCCTCTACGCTTTTCTGCTTCCAACCCTCCAACGGGGCAAATAACAAAGTGAGCTGCCCCTGGGTGTTACAGCAATAAGTATAAGCAGGAGCCTCTCTGCATACCATTCCTTGGTATTCACTATAAATATTTGACCTTATCTCTGCTAGAAGCAGGCACAGTCTAAATGTATGCTGTTAATTTCAGAGAGTGAGATTCAGATTCTTCAGAGAGAAGAGATTTTTCTGAAAAAGAAAATTACTGAAAAGAAAATTGGTTCTGTTTACATCCAATCAGGCCATTCAGGAAATAACCTGATTGTCACAGAGTGGGAGAGGATTCATTCCCTGTGTCGTCTTAAGGTATTTTGCATTTATTCGCCAGACTGTTGTGTGTTCTAGGTGGTCGTTTTCCTGGATTTTCCATTTGCTTTCCTCTCCCCTCTGCCCTTTCAGAAAGGTTATGGTAAACAAAAAGGAAATTGGTGACCGATACAAAAAGATATTTGGCCACATGTTTTGATGTCATGGCATATGGAAAATAGCATGTTCCCTTTCAAATGTGGTCTTACTGCCTCACATTCTAAGCTACTCATTCAAAAATAAAAAGCAAAATAGTAAAAAAAACTTAAAGGCACAAATCTTTTCAGTTATTCAGGTGCAAAATCCTTGAAAAATTATTTCAAGGAGAAGTAGGATCTAAAGTAGTTTTGAGGATCTAGGCAGTAGAGTTTCATTTTCCACTGAATTACACTATTGTACTTCTATTGGCATTAGTGCATTACCTATTTAACGGAGTACAAAAGCCCAATTTATCAATTTTCCTCTACGCTGGCATTATTCATGTTATGATGGAATATATTTATACCTATTAATTCAAAGCTGCTTCAGTTCCATGACCAAAACATGATGAACACAGGACAATGAATATCAAAGCACTCTCAACTGATTTTTAGATCTAAGAGCATAGAGACTTCCTGTGAAGAGTTGAAATCCCCATCACTGAAAGAAAGTTGAATGTGTTGGACTCTGAAATAAATTATAAAGCTGGAATAAAACAATCCATTATGAAAGATTTAATCTGGAGAACTTTAAGGATGCAAAATCGAGAACACAAACGCTGGAAAATACTAGAAGTCCTTGCAGTCTTACTGTGGCCCCTTTCAGCATATGTAATACAAAAGTGTCCTTAATTACAAGTTCTTATACAAGTTTTGTCACAGTTCCTGCCTAATTTAACATCCTGAATGGTTGATACCCACAAAATGAGTATTTATTTGATATTTACTTTAGTTTTCTTTGTTTGAGACACGGCCCTTCCTTTTGTTTCCTTTGCAAGATTCAAACCTAATCCTGAATGTGGAAATATTGACCTTGTCAGTGTAGAAATGCTTTCTATAGTACTCTCGCCTAGTGCCCTAGTGTTTCTTAGACATTTATTAATTTAACTTCAGTGTGTTCCTTTTAAAGGATGCCATTATCCTTGTTTTAAAGATAGAAAAACTAACATAAAGAAAGACCATTGCCAAGATTCCCAAACATGCTTAAAACAAGGTAAGAGGTGGGTTTTTCATAATTTGTATTCATAAGACAGTTTCAATATTTTTTTTCATAATTTGTGTGAGCTGGTAGCACAGATGGACTATGAGGAGTAACCCTGAATACTTACCTTATCTATTACACAGATTCCATGTTGCATGTGGGGGCCATAAAATGAGGTGCATGCAATCACCTAGGAGAAGTATGATTTAAGGGACCTCTGTAGTTGTACACTGACAGTGTAACACAGCAACTCCATAGCAGAAGTAAGGGTAAAACTTAACTCTTCAGGATAACGCATGCAGAATTATGTTTCTTTCTTTGCACCCCCTTGTCACACTCATTACACAGATTTTGACTTCTACAGTGAGTGATGTGAATGGGAATCTTTTTCACCCCACAGCCCTCAGAACTGGTAGAGGGTGAGCACTGAATGAAGTGGAGGTGCCATTGGTGAAAAAAAAAGTGTTGAATTTTTCTTTGTATTAAATTCTTTATAATTCTTTGTAATATAACAATATAATATCATGTGGTTTTAAAAAATGTCTGTAAAAAAGCATAGTTCATGTGGAATTGTTTTATCCAAAGCAGGCAATATGAGAGGTGTCACAGCAAGAAAACAGCATGCAGATGGAAGTAACAGACTCTTGCCACGTGGCTGGGGCTGGAGGACATGATCTTCAGTGGACTTCATAGATAATTGTTAATAGTGGGACAATGCTTGTAACTCTTCTAACTTGGTTATTTCAGGCTGCTATTGTCTTTCTTTAGCCACTCTGTCCCTAACATGAAAATGGAAACCCAGGTGTCATCCCACACCAGCTCTGCCTAAAATATCAGATATCAGCCTTGAAAATACCTGTATTTCATATGCTCACATTTTCGAGATATGAAATACAATAGATGAAAAAGATCTTACCTGGATTGTTGTATTTAAGTACTTTCAATACAAATCCCTATATAAAAAAGTCCACAAGCTGAAAAGAATTTATCTTTTCTTTTTCTTTGTTTACTCTAATTATGTAGGTTATAAAATGGAACCTTTTTTTTGTAAAAACCCTTTCTTGTCAGTGAAAATACTGCACCTTTTCTATTTTGGCAAGTGTTCATTCAGGGTGTTCAAAGTGATCTGTGCATAGTTTAACTCCTTTTGGGAAGCTAATGCTGTTATACAAGAAGTTATACACTCACAATCGGTGTTGCAGATCTCTCATGTTATTTGATATGGATATAAAAACATATTGCATCTTCTGTCTTTATGTGCCAGGAGAACCGATAGCAGCTAATAAACATGCAGATATTAAATGTAACTCCTTGAATGGAATTAAAGCTTTTCTGTTAGAAACATAAAGGAAAGACTTGCATTTTTTC
This sequence comes from Charadrius vociferus, assembly GCF_000708025.1. Lineage (NCBI taxonomy): Eukaryota > Metazoa > Chordata > Aves > Charadriiformes > Charadriidae > Charadrius > Charadrius vociferus. The sequence goes on along the minus strand of NW_009649042.1, from coordinate 2,184,145 downwards.
ATGCAAGTAAATATAATAAGGATTTTTTTTCCCCTCCCCAAAATGTCTGTGACTCTAACATACCATAAGGGATGAACTGCTGTTTAACAGCCTAGAGGGTTGCTTCTAGTAGTGGTTGCCCTTGGTGAAGAATATATTTGCAAAGGAACTGAATGACCTTGTACTTTTGAGCCAAACTGATGCTATTAGTATGTGATTTTGCTGAGAAACTTCTAAAGCAGCAGTTATATTTTCTGTCACTGCAAGTACAACAGCACTATAGGAATATCGAAAGATGGACATTGCACAAAAAATCCCCAATTGGTACTTGCAATATCATTGCATCAAAACTGCAGAGATTTTTACACTTTATTGATACCATACGACTTCAAACACACAAGAAAGTTTTTTTTGCTCGCTTTCATTCAAAATAGCAGCACATGTGTGAATGCTGAGCTACATTCACAGCAGGTGTTCCAGGTCTCCTTGAAGACACAAGGTGCTGGTGTCCCTCCTTTTTCAGTTTGTGGTCCCCTTAAATCACTGGTCTATTACCTATGGAAAAAAAAGGGGAAAATATGGATCTCAATTTCATCCCTAAAATGTGGAACGTTTCTTGAAATCCTGAGGTTGCCAAGGGACAGAGGATATAATTTCTCACCCAGATATACCAATGGTAGGTTCCTGATGACTCATTACTTGTCATACATCAGAAGCAGCAGTGACCTAAAGAATGAAGGATTTCAGAAAAACAGGGAAGCTGGGTAATGCACTTCTCAGAGGGGAGTTTTAGGCACAACAAAACTGGAGCTGGAATTTTATTGCTATTTGCTTCCATATTAAAAAAAAACCCAACCCACTAAATCCTAAATAATCAGAAAGACTTGAATATAATGGGTGTGAATTTTGTTAAGGAGCAAGCTGTGAAAGGCACAAATTCACATGAGATTTTACTCTATAAAATAATGATTTTGGATTGTCCCCCTTTCTGTGATATATCTGCCACTGACAGGAGCAGGAGACCAGAGTGGAAGGGACCATTCTCTGATCAAACAGAAGTATGTAATGTTTCAAGTGGCCATTTACATTACAAGGCAGTGATCCTGAACTAATTTGGATATATCTCATTTAAAAAAAAAAAAAAGTAGACTAAAAATCCATACATCTAAGTTAAAGCAAAAAAACCACCCTTGTACAACTATCTGCAAGTTTCAGTTCTATTTAATTCCCTTTCGGATTTGAGGTTCGCTCTGCACGCTCTCAGGACTGAGCTCTCACGCTGGCTAAATTCCTGTTTCAGCTGAAGTGTGTGCATGCCTGCATACAAAAGGTCTAACCTTGCGCCCATCCAAACAATATTTGAATGACCTTCTGAGACTGTGGTGGGAATTTCTCCTTTCCAAATCATGCTTCTTTACAACAGCTGAAGCAAAGGACTTATTTTTTTGATTCTTAAAGTCTTTTGCACAAAAGCATTTACTGTTTTGGGTAGGGAAAAATATAAACGAAGAAAGCTAGAAGAAAGAGTCGCCTCACCTTTTCTGGATACATTAGCTGAACTCTTTGTTCGCTTTCTGTTGCCAGGTGGGAACATATTTAAGCTACTATGCTAGTGCAGAAGGGCCTTTTGGGACGTCAGCAAAGTCATTCCTGTAATCAATTGCATCCTGGGCTTCCAGGATTCCTGCATTATTAAAGCCTACAGAATATGATCCTACAAGGTGCTGCTATTTTGGCCTTCATCTCCGATGCACTTACGCATATTGGTGGCATTTATTTACCAATAGTACCTACATGCCAATGCACTAGGCTTTCTATAATTATGAGCTGCAACTGACAGGGTGACAGAGCAATGCAAAGAAGCAGTTAGAACCCAGGATCACCCCAGCAGCAGGGAAAAGAAACCTTCAGGGGTATTTTTGAAAACAATCTGAGAGTTGTTTCGAAGGCTGCACTTAAAACACGATCTGAAATCTGAAAGGATGAGGAATAGCTCTCGTGAAAGGAAATAAATATTTAAGTGGAATTTGCTTATTTATTTTTCAATGTTAATGGCTTCCAATTTTCTGTTATTGTAGACTGCTTTGCTGAGTTGGGTCAAGTGGTTTGCATAGGAAGGTAAGTGTCATTCTCCTCCTTTTACATTGGCACAGAGAGCTGAGATGACTTGACCAAGCTCACTTAACAGAGCACGCATAGGCAGTCTTTGAATCCTAAAGAAAGGCAAGTGAATAATAGTTCTTGTGTGACAAACACTCTACGGAAGAAAGGAGCGTTCAGTGGCACATTTTATAGGGCACCCAAACTAATGAGCGTTTGTTGAATAATACCACAGATAGGATGGTTCTTGAGCAGAGCATTGGTACCTGAATAAATTTAATGTTTTAGAAGACATATAGGTTATGAATATACATACTTACATATTACCATACTATATATATAGTAACAAATATATTACTATTTATATGCAATCATATATATATATATATAGTGTTTAGATTCTGTGCAAATCCTCAATAAGGCAGCCTGGGTAGGAGTTCACTAGATGTTTGTGCCTACCTCTGATTTGAAGAACTTTTATTTTTTCGAGGACCTTGATTTTAGTTAATTATGTTAGAAAAGTTTGCTAACCACTTGTAAAGCAATCACTTAAATTTAGCTAAGTAATTCTGATATCAAAGAGTGTCATAGAATATTGCTTGAAGACTGCTTTAATGCTTTATAATTGGCAGATGTTCTTAATTCTCCAGTACACCAGCCAATCCCAGAGGGTTTTGAGGGTAAAAAAAATGTTGGGGTTGCAATATCTATACCAATCATTTC
>NW_009649042.1:2154973-2181279 GCF_000708025.1 Charadrius vociferus | reverse complement strand
TAGATCATTCATTTTTAAATTTCTTTTAAAAAATGAAATGCTGTTTTTTATATAAATGGTAATTAAAAATATTTCAACTTGTGAGTGAGAAAAGTTCCATCTAAACATGAGGAGGTACTTCTTTACTTTGAAGGTGGCAGAGCACTGGAACAGGCTGCCCAGAGAGGGTGTGGAGTCTCCCACTCTGGAGACATTCAAAACCCACCTGGATGCTGTCCTGTGCAACCAGCTGTAGGTCTCCTTGCTCTGGCTGGCGGGTTGGACTAGATGATCTCCAGAGGTCCCTTCCAACCCTGACCGTTCTGTGAAAAGAAGAGATGAGTGGGACTGACTTGGTCTCTGGGTTGAGTCAGTGATGCCCATCAGGTAAAACAAGTTCCCTAATCATGCACCTGCTGCTGTTGCAGACTATCCTTCCCTCACTATCTTCTATCAGTCGAAGGTGTTCTGGTCTTTGTAAACAAATATATATATTGGGCTCAAGAGAGAGAAACTGAACAAGGCAGCGAAAGGATGTAAGTTGTAGATACATCACGTGCTATGTGAATTCCTTCCACTTGGGCTGAATACTCAAAACCCCAAGCCCCAAACTCAAACCTCTTTTGTGAATATTGAGAAATGAAAGAAGAAAAACATGTGCTCCAAGCCTCAGGGATCAGAATTTGTTAGGGTGTGCCCTGTGGCAGTGAGGAAAAAAAGAGGAGGGAGAAAAGAAATATGAATGACACCAGGAAAGGAAGACAACCACTAATAAAGACAAAGGAAAAGAACACAAACAGCAAGGCAAAGGGGGTAGAGGAATTTTGTAGAGCTTTATTGAAGGACAGATTTTTTTCTGTCTCTTCTTCACACTGTGGTCCCGTGTGCCTCCGTCCTCCATCTCTTATTTCCTCTTGTGTTTTCATCATGATGTGGCAGCTAGAGAGGGATCTTTCTATACTAGTTTACTTGTTTTGAATGTTTAGCACAAGAAGTACTCCTGTATCTGGAGAGACATAGATGTGATGGATGGACCACTCGGTGCATAAGGAACAGGCTGGATGGCCGCACTCAAAGGGTTGTGGTCAATGGCTCAATGTCCAAGTGGAAACCAGTGATGAGTGACGTTCCTCGGGGGTCGTTACTGGGACCAGTGTGTTTAACATCTTTGTTGGTGACACGGACAGTGGGATTGAATGCACTCCCAGCAAGTTTGCCAGTGACACCAAGCTGTGTGGTGCAGCTGACACACTGGAGGGAAGGGATGCCATCCAGAGGGACCTGGACAGGCTTGAGAGGTGGGCCCATGCCAACCTCATGAATTTCAACCAGGCCAAGTGCAAGGTCCTACATCTCGGTTGCAGCAATCCCAAGCACAAATACAGGCTGGGGGGATAATGGATTCAGAACAGCCATGAGGAGAAGGACTTGGTTAGTTGATGAGAAGCTCAACGTGAGCCGGCAATGTGCACTCGCAGCCCAGAAGGCCAAACAGTATCCTGAGCTGCATCAAAAAAAGCATGACTAGCAGGTCGAGGGAGGTGATTTTCCCCCTCTGCTCTGGGGAGAACCCACCTGGAGTATTGCACCCAGTTTTGGAGTCCTCAGCCCAAGAAGGACATGGACCTGTTGGATGGGGTCCAGAGGAGGGTCACAAAGATGATCAGAGGGCTGGAGCACCTCTCCTATGAGGACAGGCTGAGAAAATTGGGGTTGTTCAGCCTTGGATAAGATAAGGTTCTGAGGAAACCTTACAGCAGCCTTCCAGTATCTGAAAGGTGCCTACAAGAAGTCTGGAGAGAGACTTTTTTACAAGGGCATGTAGTGATAGGATGAGGGGTAATGGCTTCAAACTGGAAAAGGGTAGATTTAGATTAGATATCAGGAAGAAATTCTTCACTATGAGTGTGGTGAGGCACTGGAACAGCTTCCCCAGGGAAGCTGTGGATGCCCCATCCCTGGGGGTGTTCAAGGCCAGGCTGGATGGGGCTTTGAGCAACCTGGTCTAGTGGGAGATGTCCCTGCCCATGGCAGGGGGGTTGGAACTCGATGATCTTCAAAGTCCCTTCCAATCTAAACCATTCTATGATTCTATGATTCTATCTTTTTCTGTTTAACTTTATAAACCAATTAGTGTTTGATCAGTTGTGCTGAACCCCATGCTTGTTGGTTTGTGGTTACATTACTCTCAGACCTAACATTTGACAGAAAGCAAGGCCATGGATTGGAGCAACTTTATTTCTGATCTACCTGTCATTTGTGGGTTCAACTCTTAACGTTTATATTCCATTAATATCCCAGTTTCTGGACTGAATGAATACGAAATCTAATCTGCGTTCTCCAGAGGAAATCACTGTAACACTTGAACATGTTACTGTTGAAGGGATTTGGGTCAAATATTGATTTTTTTCCAGTATGCCAGTATCAATCAGTGTATTTTAATTTAATTCAAAATACAAAGAACCAAGAGTTCATGGAGAGTAGAGTTACACCAAGATGGACTCATTTTCTCAGGGCTGCTATCTCTGTCTGCTGACACAGTGAACAACGAGATAATTCAGTGCTTTAAGGAACGGCTAGGCTGTTGGGTTGAGATAGTCTGTATTTATACTCATTCTGATTAAACCGAGAAGCAATCTGTTAAGTGAAGTGTCTCCAGAAGAGCCTCAGCAAGGTGGCCTTCAATAAGTAGTGTTAAAGCCTGAGAGACTGGGTTGGGGTGGTAGAACTGGTGGAGAGAACTGATTTAGTAGCATATTATTATGGTGAACAGTAAAACAAGGGTATATGTTAGAGATTCCTAATCCAGAATATCTCTAGTAGTGAACCTTAGAAAATAGACTGGTCATGGCAAACTCCAGCTGTAAGTAGAGAATGAAAACAAGCAGTGTTGCTGAATGTGTACTCCTACCCAGACATTTAATAGTCCAGTAGAACTACAGGATTCACAGACGTGATGGACTCTTCTGGACATAGAACTGCATCCAGATGATTTCTTTATATTAACTATTGCAATTTCTGGATGGCACAGGGAGAAGGTTAGAGAGATGCGAGAATAGATTTCATTAATTATCTCACAGGGTAGAAATTAGGAAATATGCCCCGAAATTGTAGATACACAAGTTTGAATGTTTTGAGCCATTATCTAAGCTACAATGGTTTGGTCTGAAAGAGGTGAAAGGAACCTCTGTGTTGGTTCATATCTCGCCCGTGAACTTGTATATTTGTTGTTTCTGCATTGAAACAGATTTTCTAAGGTCCAGTGTTGTGCTGTATCCTCAGCGCAGGGATTCTAATAATCCTGGCAGCAGATTGATTTTCAATAAGTAGAGTTCAGATTATGAAATCCCTTCTCTTGCTAACAAACACCTGCTCCTGCAGACAGATTCATTGAGATGAGTAGAATTACTTGAGAGAGTGCTGACTAATTTCAGTGAGACTTCCACAGTCTTAGTCCACTTTGAGTAGTTAGATTTAATTGTATTTGAAATGGAATGGAGCCAAAAAAACCCATACGGGTGGGGGGTGGGGGATGTGGGGGGGGAATATCTCAGTGGTTCCTACAGATATGCCTTCATAGTAGGTGAAATCCACATTCTTATCCAAGGTTTACCCCAAATCCCTCCCCTGCTATTCACATCCGCTTAAATCCTTGCTTGCCTGTCCATTGAATATTGACATTTGCTCAGACAGAGCTATAGGATAAAATCTGTGCTGTGCTTTAAGAATGGTTCTACCCTATCTACTTTGCAGTGAGCATGTGAGTGAAACTCACTTTGTTTCCCCAATTCTGTTCTATATCTGAAAGTTTCTGACCTTTTTCCTTCCTTCTGCACCACAAACTACATGCATATGTGTTTGTGTACGGTTACCATTTAAATCCTCATTTCAGGGGCTCTGCCTCATATCTGATCAGCAGGATCTGTCTCAGCCCAGAAATATATATATAAAAAAAAATCCTGTTTGAGGTTGGTGATTGCCGACCAGAGAGCAGTTAGGTCAGTCATGATGATACTCATAGGTAGAGCATGTGAATGACTCTGCCCTCTTCTGAAAGAAAGTCAAAAATTCGTCTGTGCACTAGGCACACACAAGCACATCTTGAAGTGTCTTATCTGTGCCATCTAATTTAGAAAGCTGAGTTGCAACCCTGAGTTCCAAAGTGGAAGATCCACAAGGAGATGGGTAGCAAATGACCTGGGGGCGGGGGGCGGGAGAAGAGTGAAAGGGGGCACAGGGAAAAAAGACTTCATGATTAAAGGTAATTGTTGCCATTTACTCCCACATAGTATTTCATAAAGAAGTGTTTTGAGTTGTCCTCTAGACCCTGCACTGATTCTTGTACAGGAGGCCAAGATTCCTCATTCAGAGATGTAGGGACCTGGGCAAAATTTGTCACTGTGCATCCTGCCAAGGGCTTCAAGACGCCTCCAAAAAGGCCAGCACGCTTTTCAGGAGCAACCCCTTACCTGTTAAGTCATAACCCTGATGTGGTTCTTGCAGCACAAATGTAACCTGCTACTCCAAGGAAAAGATTTCTTTCCTCCCAGCTGATGTTCTACTTGTCACTGACTCTTGTGGTCTTGCTGTCTTGTAGTAATGAAAACTAGAGCAAAGTGTCCTTTCAGTGAACAGCTCTGGAGTTCATAGAATCATAGAATGGTTTAGGTTGGAAGGGATCTTAAAGATCCTCCAGTTCCAATCCCCCTGCCATGAGCAGGGACACCTTCCACTAGACCAGTTTGCTCAGTTATTGTTATTGTTATAAAGTCACTGCTTTACTCACTACAACTTCATTCACTGCAACTTCACATAGACCTGTCCTGATCTCTTATCCCGGTAGTTTTATCTCTGTGTACTCTCAATGCAAAGCCTAGTGTTATGCTAATGCCTATATTTAGTGAGAGCACACAAATGTATGTGGATGGTAAAGGGTCTTCGATTTATTTCAGGACAGAAAAAATAGGGGTTAGTATAAATTCTGAAAACCACAGCAATGGGCAAGTCTGGCAACTGATCACCAACAAAGAATTTGCACAATCTTTCCTTACTGTTCCATGTACCCTCATCCAAAAACTTTGGGGCTACTCTTTCTTTCAGATGAAGATCTGGAGTCAACACTGGCAAATCCCATAGCAGGAGGAGGAAGGAAGAAGAAATAGACCTGACATGACCCGATGACCTGAAAGTTATGCTGGGCAAGATACTGAGGACGTACTAGAGATGAATCTGTGGGAGAAAGAAACAGCAGAGTCAAAGTTAAAGACTGGTAAATAGCTGACACTGTCTTTGTGGCTGTTACTGAAGAAAAAGCAGCAAGAGTGGGAACATTTCCCAGATAGTAATCATAGAATCATAGAATGGTTTAGGTTGGAAAGGACCTTGAAGATTATCGAGTTCAAACCTCCCTGCCATAGACGGGGACACCTCCCACTAGACCAGGTTGCCCAAGGCCACGTCCAGCCTGGCCTTGAACACCTCCAGGGAAGGGGCCTCAACAACTTCTCTGGGCAACCTGTTCCAGTGCCTTACAACCCTCAAAGTGAAAAACTTCTTCCTGATGTTTAATCTAAACCTGCCCTATTCCAGTTTAAAGCCATTCCCCCTCATCCTATCACTACACAGCCCAGTAAAAAGTCCTTCCCCAGCTCTCCTGTAGGCCCCCTTTAGGTACTGGAAGGCCGCAATAAGATCTCCCCAGAGCCTTCTCTTCTCCAGGCTGAACAGCCCCAACTCTCTCAGCCTCTCCTCATAGGAGAGGTGCTCCAGCCCTCGGATCATCCTCGTGGCTCTCAATATAATCAATATAATAAGTGCTAGAAAGACAATTGTACTGTTATATTCTGGATCACCTCAGATGGATTTGCAGGTAGATGCTAGGGATTTTCCCTCTGACTCTTCATCCTCTGCCATGTATGATCCAAGACAGATTTACACATGTGAAAAATTGGAGAGAGGAAGTAAAAGTTTACTCCAGCTACATCTGAATAGATTGTGAAGCTTGTGATCCATTTCCTTTGAATTTTTGTGTTCATAAATCTATTATTTGGGCAGACTTTTCTGCTGTTATGCTTACAGCACTGTCCCAGACAATGCAAAAATACTGTACTAAAAGAAAATGTCTCTTGATGTTTGTTGTAATTCTGATCCTTCTGTTTTCTCGCTATACAGCTGAGAGAAGGAGGAGATTTATTCTGTTGCTTGTAATTTCCCCTCCTTAATTCAGCACCTTATTCATCTATGTGCAAATGTTCCCTCTTTTTATTTGGCTGTTGGTGCTTGATAATATTTTGTTTTATTTTATTTAGAAGGCACTGAAAACAAACAACAAGGTTCTTGTTTCAAAGAAGTTTCCAACAACTCCAGTAGCTACTAGTCTGTCTCATTTGGTGGCAAGCTGCCAAGTGAGGGAGTCATAAAATATCTCTCTTTCATGCAGATAACGAACTTTCTAATGGGAGTTTGTAAAGATCACCCTTACTCCAGACCTGATCTGATTTCCCTGCTGTGCCAACTTTGTCTCCTTCTTCAACTCACCCCCAATCTTTCCTTCCTTGGAGTTCTATTCCATTGGCTTTGTGAGGTGTGGGCCAGTCATGAAGTTTTCAATGTACGTTTTCCATCGATCAAATGATCTTACACTTTTAAGTAAATGGTCCTTATTTGCAGAGTACTTAAGGCAATTCTTAGGTAAGGTCTGATAAGTTTCCTGGACTGTTGCTGTATGGCTTTACCTTCACTGGTTAGTCAAATCACACGCCCACAATGCAAGGGTAAGTGAGTCAATTTTTTATTTCTGGTCATTTGACCTTGCCCACTACTGAAAGATGCAGAATGTTCCTCTACTTTAGGTTCATATAAGCACACATTTTGGCATAAGCATGATGTAATTTAGTCCCTGAATTAGGAAACTAAGCTCCCAAAGTCACTGGAGCTTCCAGGACAACCAAGGATATAGAGGAAGGAGAATGTGAAGGATAAATGAATTGGAAAAATAGGAGGGGGGGGAGGTTGGTTGCCACGTGCTCCTAAACAGTGCTCCACACCAAAGGGTCTGAATTGCCCTCTGAAGGCTTGACTGACTATTCAGTGAAAGAGAGCTTCTATATCAGCACTCAGCTTAGATGCTTAAAGTTGATGTGAATATCTGTTCCCTTCCCCTCTGAACCTCCTGCCCCTTTAAAAAGGAGAAAATTGATTCCCCATTTCTAAACAAAGGTTTGTAGCTAGGAGAGAGCATGGTCTCCCTGGCTGAGTAACAGCTGGGGAAAAATGAATAGACCATATGCTGGAGAGCAGCCGCCAGAACATTGGGACAAAGCTGTGGACTGCTGCCAAGCCTCGCAGCTAAAGCCACGGCAGCCAAGGCGAGGGGTGGAGGGAGACTGCTCAGAAACACACTGTCAAGGACCCTACACCGGCCTGTTTTTAGGGACTGCGTTGTATAAATCCTTAACAAAAGAAGGAAAAATGACTTGTTTTCAGAAAGCTCCTTGGAAAAGCAAGTCATTTACACAAGTGGCCCTGAACAACCCTGTTAAAACTTGCCTAGTTCCCTTACGCTTTCCTTTTTTCACCTGCCTGGTCATTCTTAGGAAAACCTAGACCATTGCAGACTTTTTATCTGAGGGAGTCAATGGCTCCTGATTTCTTTATTTTGGTTTTTCTGCCCTTACTCCTCTTTCTCCAGAAGCCCATTCATTACTGTTACTCCTGTGACCTAGGCTCAATGGGAGGATGGGGTCGGCTCAGGCGAACATCATGAATGGCTAGAACAATTCTGCAGGCTCTGGAAGAGGAGCTTAGTTTGTGAAGACTTTTATGCAACAGAAATCGATCTGCAATATGTTCACTCTGAAACTTTTTTACCTCCTACCTGTGAACTGATTATATATGCCAGTCTGTTCCAGGCCCACCGAGGATGCCCTTGGTGGTGATATATAATTTTATTAGGGGTGGACTGGAGAGCTGAAGCTAATGAACTCAGTGAGCTCTGGGAGACAAATTAGGAAGGAGGAGCAGCAGCAGCCCTCAGGCGAAAAAAAAAAGAGGCTCAGACATGGACCTGAACTGTAACCCCCTGAGCTGTGGGACACAGCCAGATTTTTCATATGAAATATCGCTGTGAGCTGGGATGGTTGGGAGCCGCTGGCCCATTCTACACCTTGTGCTAAGTTTATATTGGACGCTGGACACCTGATCAGTCTTACTCTGTGCATGTGTAAGTCAATGACTAATTTGATAAGTGGAGAAACAAAATAAAATCTTGGCTAAGATTTGGTTAAAAAAAAGTTTTGAAGTAGAGCAATTCTTTACATAAAGAATATATGGATGTTATTAAAAAACATGCTTCAAGTTTCTAGTAAGAATCACATTAATTATAGTCCTAATTACATTTCTTTAATCAGACAGGTCTCTTCTGAAACTTTCTACTTTAAAACAGAGTACCTGCTTAGAGACACTTAAGCAAAAATAGTGAAACAGTTCACATTAATCGATTGTGACTGATTTAAGTGAAACCTAATTGCCTACATTGCTGATACTTATTTGTCTAACAAACCTAATGAAAGCAATTGGAAGAAAAATCCTTATGCAGTGTTTTACACCTTGTTGGTTATTCATCCGTAATTAGTCATTTTAGATTCTAGATATCCAGTCCAGTGTAACTTGTCATATGTTGGCTTACAATGTTTAAAGGGAAAAATAAATGAGAATATACTTCTGGAATGGCAGTGATATCTACCAAAATTACTTTTAAATATGCACAACAAAATGGATTGTTAAAAATAATCCCCTGAGGATAGTGCCTCTTTTGTCAGTTTTCTACCAGAGTGCATCCTGCACTCTGACAGAAAACTGCTCATTCATCTCCAAGGAATGACCAGTTTTAAGAAATAGTCACTCAACTATGCTGCCACTGTTAGTTTTTTAAGTATTATGGGTGCTGTTAATTGCTTGATGTGGTTGGTAACAACAGTAATCCTTTTCGAATGGGACATTAACTCCAAAACAAGTCATCAGCTTTTGTCCACATACTGTAATTAACACTTACCTTCCAGGAGGTAAGGGTCACGACTTCACAGAAATTGCAAAGGCCACCATGTCACTGGAGATTTGACATCTCTCTCTAATATTTATATTTACTCTCAAGATATTATGGTGGGGTGTTTTTTTGGGGTGATCACCTTTTACTAGCAACCACTTGCATTCGGAGTAGTGGACTTATTAAAGGTAAGGGATCTCATCTGCACTTTCAGCCTGGGGAGAATTTTCCCTACTTTTTTCCCTCCAGCTTTTTTGCTTCCTAAACCTGAGGAAAGGTATGGATGCCTCAAATTGCTTCTTCTCATATGTGTGAGACTGCACCATGTCTGGTCACCTGGGAGGGATGCACCAAGACACCTTTTGGAGCACATGAGAGGTTTTTACTGTGTCTGTAAAAGCAGGGTTAAGGATTGGTTGGGGTGGAAAAGACAAAAATATATTTTTCTGTCTCATACACAGCATGCTTTGTCTTTGCAACCTTTGCTCGCATCCACTACATCTCATCCCAATGGACACTGGAATGAGAGGTGAAGAAAGAAAGAACAGCTGAAAGTCATGGAATGGAAGAACCTGCCAGAACTGGAGCTGCTTAGATATGAACCTTGTAAAGAAAGTCATGTCTTTGTTTTAGCTTTAAGGGAGACATGGAGGGATTGGTTTTCAATGTCTGTTCCTCACTTTCATTCTTTTCTTGGTAAAAGGTGCAGAATTAAGGGTGGCTGTGCATATGTGCAATATGCAGCTCAATATCTCTGCAATGGTGTCAGTTCTTCCCCCAAGTTACTTTTATATGGCTCTGATGTCAGCAAAGTCACTTCTAATTCATTATGGTATGACTTTAGACTTAGTTCATTCGATTTTACAGTCTGGAACCATATACACTATGTTGAAGTACACATACGTGGGCAGAAAGGCGGAAGGGCATAAAATACATTTGGTTTTATACTTAAGAAAATAGTTATTTCTTTGGTCTGTGCTTTCTAACCTGCAAAATAAACCTCTAGTAAGTCTATTTAGTTGAGATTTTTAAAAGCACTACATAACATATATGGTCTCCCTGAAAACCTAAGAAGTTTGTGCTTCTAGGCCACTAAAGCATATTTGATATGCCGGTTTATATTGGATTCTTTATATTGGATTCACTGGTAGCTTAGCTCAAATTGAAGCAAACTTTGGTATATCGTTTGTCCAAGACTAAAATGCCGGCTACTGACACAAGTCTTGAACATTTTCTGTTTCACAGAATTACAGAATCACAGTTTCTGGACTGTGCTTTTTCAGAACATTGCTTGGTGGTATCAAAGTCCGCTTCCTAATGGCACTTTCCACTGGTTGAGAAATTGGTAACCTGGAGATGCTCGTAAGTCTTTCCCACTCTGCTCAGAGATAGTAAACAAATCTGCTGAATTACATGCAAGTAATAGTCCCTGCCGACACTCCAAGGAAGGCACTGGAATTTCCTAATCCTGCAGCAAATATACAGTTTACTTCAACAAGTCTTGCTTATCTAACTATTCTTTATCTAGTTATCTAGTTATTCCCACACTCTGGCCTACAGGTCTTCCCTCCCCCCCTTTTTTTTTCCTTAATTTGCCTAGTGCCATGGAGTGTGTAGATAAAGGCTGGTATTAAGTCTCACTACAGGTGCTTTAGCCATGAGGTCATTTGTGTAGTATTCTTTGGGTGATGCTGTTGTCTAGCAGTGTTTTATATTCTCTGTACACTTGGAAGTCTTACAGAATTTCCACTCCCCTTTTTTAATACATTTTACCTCTCACAGGTTTTGGGCATCTTGCTTTATTTTGACCTTTGGTTTTCCAGGCTTTTTTCAGCTGAGTCTATATTCTTTTTGCTGTTTTTAAAAAATATACTGAATCATTAAAATGGCAGAGGTGAGACATACTAACATCTGAATCAATAAAACTACATACAGTTAAAAAGAGGAAGTGTTTTTCTTTTAGACCAGAAGGATTTTGGACTTCAGGCTTCATTTGTCCAATTTTTTAGGGATTTGATTGCTGGTACGATTTTCTGTAATAGCCATTCTGACTTGGATACATGTCCATGCGCTATAAATTATAGCGGAAAAGACTTAACCTATATATATCTAAAGCTATGTAACCAAATGTAGCAGGGTTTGGTAAGAGCTTATATTAAGTAGGTGGTTGACCCAGGAAGACTATTTTCACATGGTGATAATGAGTATCGACTATTGTTATAGAATATTAGGGCAGAGTTAAGATTGTTGGCTATAAAATCAATATAAATATTAAAACTGTGTAGATACACCTTTGAGACTAAAAGTCATTTGTCTGCATCAGTGTGTGTGTTTTTTCACGGAAGTGCTCAGCTCTCTAAACAAAATCTTCATGGGAGTATTTTCAGATTATTTGACTGGAGCTCATGAAAAGAGACTGTTTATTTTATGGATTTACATATAATATCTTTAAAATAACCTTTTTATAAGTGGGCCAGTAGATCATATTAAACCACAGGAGAAATATTTGTTTTCTTCCTTCTTCTTTTATTCTGGAAGAGTTGTAAGTGTGATTTACTGTCCTTGCTAAATGAATTTATGTGTTGGTTTTTTTTTTTTAAGTGTGTTTGCATCTTACAGAAGGGACAATGAGGGCATTTGGTAAGATATCCAGTTTATCTTTTTTAAGAAATGTATTGGGGAAGAGCTTGAAGAAAAAAAAAGGAAAAAGATTGGCATTGAAGCTGGGAATAAACCTGAATGGACTTAGTGAAACTGGGTAGACAACATTTTCTTTGGAGGTGATGGAAGGTATCAAAACAAGCTTTTCTCATTTAGCAGCTGCTGACCAACTGGGTGAATACATGGAGAATGAGAATGCAGGCTTTTTAAAGCTGTCCCTCAAATAAATTTTATATTTTTTTAGCAGGTGTCTGAAAAGAAAGTATTTCATTTTGATTTTGAAAGGACAGTTTGTGTTGGATGAAACAACATTTACTTTTTTTTTTTTAGGTTAAATAATTGAAAAATATTCTGTTCAAGTTGACCTGAGTCTGTTTTAGTTTTCAGTTTGGCAGCTAACACAGTGTATTCTGCAGAGTATCGCTTACTTGGTGGATGCCAGTTGTAAAGGTATCCACAGGTTTGCAAAGTTGTTCTGGACATACTTGCTTAGCCACGCTTACCCCTAGAAAAACAATGAGATGGCTGCAACAGTAAAAGAAAAAAACCCCAAACAGCTGGAGACTGTCTGCCATTACCACTTCCATTAAGAATATTGTCTGTGTCAAAATGGAGGAGGCAACGGCAAGAGTGGCTGTGCCCACGCTTGCCCTCATTGCCCAGCTCCCCTGTCACCTCTTTTAGAGAAGCTGAGATGTTAATGATATTGTTCCAATTTTCCTTCTTAACTTGATGGAGTTTACACATGCAGCAGCACCCCTAGGGTAGTTTCTTATTCTCTGAGAGAGCAGATAACATAGATGACTTGTGTTTTGACTTGGGAATTGGTTTTCCTTGTATTTAAGAGAAGTCAGCATTAGCAAGTGATGTGGAGGTAGAAAGGTTTTAGTGCAACAGCAGTAGCAGCATAAGGAACATCAATCTGTGCAGAACTGGCAATGGGATGACTGTAGAACACTGTAATTCAAGATTTCAGAAAACTAAAGCCCAAGACTATTGAGACCAGACTACTCCAGGCCCACACGGAAGAGAAAATGTGGCAGCAAGGATTCTAGGAGTTTGGCAGAACATAGCCTGTGATGATAGACTAGACGGAATAATCTGCTTCATTAGGTCAGCTTGATTAAATAAGTTGTATCAGGCTTATTCATGCTGCCATAAAAAAGTAGAATAAACAGAGTAGGTAAAATTTCCTGTAGAAGTGGAGAGCTGTGGGATCGGAGGGCTGTGGATTTAATGGGAGAGCTGAGGCTGTTGCAGAGCACTCCCTCTAAATCTGTATCTGTAGGGTTTCATAGTTCCACTAAACCTGGTGGGAGTTCAGAACCCACATCACTTTTCAGGATTTGTTTTGCACCAGCTAGGTCAAGACGTCTGACACGTAAGAACACGAGCTCAGTGGTGCAGACCACGCTCCCAAGTCTGTCTTAATCCAAGAAAGCACCTGCACATGTGTTTATATCTCACTGGGGTTAAGGAGATTTAAATTCAGGTTTAAAATTAAACATGTACTTCGACTTCTTGCTGAAGAAGAATGAACCTAAGTGTTTGCTGAATTGAGGCCCAGAAGCAGTAAAGAAGCTCTTTTACGTTTTTTGTTCATCTTTTAAAATCCTGTATTCCTGCAGGGTGTGTAGCCAACATTCACTTTCATTTCAGGGGTGGTAGTTCAGTAGCCGCACTGCACACCTTCAGCCCCCTGAATCAAATGCTGAACCAAAATGCTGAAATGAGCAAGGGGATGGCTTACTCTTTGCTAACCCCTGAGTATATCATTAGGGTGAAAATACTATTTAAGCTTAATGCATCACAAGGAAATGGTTTCTTTGTTATCCAATGGAGCCCCCATAAGAATGCCACAGAGAGTGAGGATATAATGAGGAACTGTAAGATTTCAGTGGCAAAAGGGATTCATTGCTAGTCCATGACCTCATGATGAAATCATTACAATGCAGTCAGAGATATGAAGTTATTATGGGAAAACTATTTCACAGCAAGTCTATAAGGACCTTTTTGACGGTGCTATTATGAAGCCGTTACAATGTAAGGTTATGATGGCAAAATGGTTTCAATGAAACCCCATTATGGTTTAAAAACAGACTAAATAGTGTCAGTGGAAGTTATTCCTCCTTCTAAAAGCTAAAGGAATTAATCAGACCTCTGTCTCTAAACCAAAACAAGGACAAATTAGACGTACGACTTACACTTGATCAGAAGGAAAGAAATTATGAGCTCTTGTGAACAGTCAACTACAATATCTGCTGGAGTTATCCAGGAGGAAAATAATGGTTACTGAGTTTCTAGGATCTTCTTTAATTAAGTAAATCAGTATGAAATATAATCCTCAAATAACAGTTTGCATTAAATAGCATTCTTCTGAATCCTCCTTGCTCTATTACTAATTAGTGTATTGCAGTTTCTCGTTTTTCTTGTGGTTGCAGTGTCTCTGACTTTCATTTGCGCTGATAAGAGTAGCTGTGGCATACCTCAAAAATAAATTAAAATTCCACTGCCACTCCCAGTCTAGAATTTTGAGTGACATCTGAGACTGACTGTCAAAGTAAATAGTATATTTCAAAACTGAGTAAAAATCACTCTACCTAAGACTGACATCTCATCAGTAAGATAGTTACTATTTATCTGGTTTAAAATCTAGCCTAATCTAATCATCTGCTCTATCACTGGTGCTGGAAGGGAATAAAATGCATCTTTAAAAATTGTTTTGGGTAACGCCACCTCATTAGGAGATAATTAGAACAATATTTCTACAGAGGAACATGGCTCTGAAGCATCTCTGGGTTTTCCAGGTGGGACATCCAAATCTTTCTTGTCAGTGCTGTTTCATTTTCAATTAATATCTACGTATTTGTTATTCAAAAAGTTGAGTTACAGATAGTCTGATAGCACAAGGTAGATAGACTTGGATGTGGGACTCGATGGAGGTTGTGGTGTTTAAGTGCTCACTGGCCATTCAGTGGGGATGTCCTGCGCTACAAGGGCAGAAAGTCTGTCCCAAGGCCAAGAACTCTTTTATTGGAATGAAAGATCTGTGCAAAAAGTTCCAGGTTTGACAAATCTGATTTTTCCCCCCTCTACATTCAAACAAACAAAAAGTTGGAAAATGTTTCCATGAGCTTTAGTTAATGTAAGTGTTAAATGTGCTGGAGTATTGTTACGGGTTGTGAAACCCACAGTCTTAAAGGAGAATTTCAAAACCAGTTACTTAGGTGCGGGCTCTCTTTGCCCTCATCACACAATGTACATGTAAAATGATCTGGAAGACTGTCATAGAGGCACATTCTTTTTATTATCAAACCACAGTGACAGGTGTGAAACCTTGTGAATAGTAGTTGGTGTGTCCTTGATAATCTGGCATCCACATGTTCTAAGACAGCATTGGTTTTTTTATGTATCTTTGTCTCTGAGGACTGCTACCTCTGAAGACACATTTTTGGATACAAGGGCCAGGATTGTCTTTCGCTGCTGAAGAATACCATCCCTTCACAAAACCTAGGATAGAAAGCAAAGCCTTGAACAAGAGGTTTCCCCCTGAAAAGCAATCTCAGTGGTTTACACCAGTTTGAATTACACCTTTTGCATCTCCTTTGCAGAGACCTTAAATGGATGCTTACTGTTCTTTTTGGGACCACATGCTGTTTCTGTACACTGACAGCAACAGAACGTTAGACTAGCAAATGACAAATGAGCTCTATATTTCCCATTTCAGATAAACTAGAAATTATAGATTTTAAAAATCATTTTGGTATTAAAAACTCTGACCCAGCTATCAGTTCATCAGTCAAATAAATATCATCAAATACACTAAAGGATGTATTTTGTCTTCTGATGTATTGTATACTAGGAATAAATAAGCTCTCCCACATTTGGTAACGAAAACCTCTGTGCAATACTGTAGAGACATGCAATATCCCTACATCAATTGTCTCAAATTCTGCCATCCTCATTCTTTTCTACTTCTTAATAAGTTCAAAAGCTGTTTGACATCCTTGGAACAATACCATCAATCTCTGTTATCTCTGATAATGAGGAGGTTATCCTGGAAAATGGTATAAATTGGATTTTGCAGGTACTGTGGAGCATATGGCGGGGAGAGACCTCGAAATAAGTCTGTGTACTGCCAGTTTAGTTCTGCCATTGATAGAATTGAGTTTGAGATTATAATTCTTCCTGGACTCAGTGATTCCTGATGATTAATTGGATGCCTGTATCATGGTCCCACTGAGGTAGATGCTGGGAGGGTGTACTGCCTCAGGCACTGGTCATCATAGAGTCTGCTGGTATACATTCATGTCATGCAACATCCAAGGTAATGTGAAAGGTGGAGTGCAGCCAAACATAGGATGGACAGTCCTGGTCACATCTTCAGGCCATGCTGCTGTCAGCAAGTTATAGTCCTTACCTGAGAACAGACATCTACAAAGACACTTTTCAGATACTTCATCCTCCTCACCCTCTGTGAGCAGTCGCCTTATAGTTGCAGCACTTGCCAGGGGAGTGAAGCCTTAGTTTCAGTTTTAACTTGGATGAGAGAATTCATATTCTGTATCTCTTTCTGCCACTGAAGAGTGCCATGTGGCACGGTGCAGTACCAGTGTGGTCCCTCCATGCACTTCCACTGGGCTGCCGCAGTCGGTTTGCAGCTCCAGGGCTCGTGAGCTGCTGACTGGGGGAAGAGAGGGAACGTGGACATCAGGCCTTAGACATCATCTGCCTGTAGACTGCAAATGATGGAGACACATTTTCTGATGGTTCATACTTCTGTGATCAGACAATGTATCACTTCCCTGATCTTTCTTCACTGCATCCAGCTGATGATAGGCTAATGGCAAAAACTATTGTCATTAGTCTTTTACATTTTGTTCTGCTTTTTTTATTATTTCAGGGTCATCCATCACTCCTTGTCCTCTTCTGCTTCAATGGTGACTCTTATCTTTGTTTAATCAGCAAATTTCATGACCACCATCCTCCTTTTTTTCCTTCTAAAAGTCATTAATGAAGATGTTAAATAGGATCTGTCTTATTAAATAAACTAACTTACCCATAGCGAATTCTGTTATTTCTCTCTCTCTCTCTTTGGCTTGGTAACATCCCTTTCAAATGAACCTGGAAGAAAATGCAGATGAAGTGAAATCACCATGTTGACCAGCTTTACAGACTTCACAGCAATCCATGCATATTTCAATTTGAAGAACAATTTCCCACATGATGCTGAAAACCATGTATGTTAGATGACTGCGTCTTCTTTGCTTGAAAACAAGAGCATTGTAATTATTTTGAAAAATAGTAGGCTCCATTCTGGTCATCATTACTTTTCTATCTATTTCTTTGTTGGTGACTTAATGGAATATTTTCTTGATACCCAGTTTGACCATTGTAATTTGACCACTGTTTTTATATGACAAGTAGGATAAATACAACTACCGATTTCTTTAAAAAGAAAAAGCTTGGCTAGATTAGGGAGAGAGAGATAGACAGAGATTGCTATATAATGTGAGAAATCACTGACAAAAGTTACAGAAGGAAATACTAATCTCTCTTCTTTTTGGATCAGTTCTGAAAACTGATATAATTTAGTACCATTTACAGCAATATCTGCTCTGATGCTAAGCATCATAGGCATACACTACTAGCATACGTTACTATCTGATGGGACTTCAGGCTTTCCAGGTTTCCAAAGTCTTAATTCTCTGCCTTTTTTTTTTTTTTTCATAATTATTGTTAGAAATAACTTCAGGGAGCTGAATATCTCTGTCTCTCTCTAAAATGTGTGCTGGATACACTTTCCTTTCCTTGGTGGACCACAGATTGCTTCCAACTTAGACACATGAGTTTCTGTCGAGGCATGCAGAGGGATGGTGACCATCCCCATCCTGTTGTAACACCAGTGATCAGGATGAAGTACTATACCAATGGGCCAGGAGGCATCACAGTTTAAGATATGCTTTAGCCATACGTATAGAAAGTATGAAGACTTATTTAATGGAAGTTGGGCATTATGAATTGTCTTTGTACTCTTCTTACCTGCTTTGCTATAATGTTACCACATGAATAACTTGCTCAATGACAGGCAGTGTTCAAAGCTGCCATTTGGGGCTCATCTGCAGTAGATTTTATTTTGTTTTTCTTTCAGTTCCGAGGTAGCAACAGCTAAAGGAAGTGTAAAAGTGAAGCAAAAGAGCAGGTTGTAGCTTGCAACAAACACATGGAGAACATCTAACCTTTACAAACATGGAAAGGACCTTCAGCCTATTGGCAGTTGGTTAATCAAAAGTCAAACTCTTTGGTGAACACAAATCTTTATCATTTTTAAAAGCATCATGAGACTGAAGAAAGGAGCACCATTGTGTTAATGTTATCAGTAGTCTTTGGGGAAGAGAAATAGGATACACTGGATTGTTAGTCGGTCATCCATCACTTACATAATACACATCACATGCGATACACAACATTCACATCATGCACATCTTAGAGTCACATCCTGATCTGACATGAATTAAACGTTTCCTTACATATTTTGCTGACCATATTGCTCTCTCTTAAAAGAGTGGTTCTAAACACATTTGCAATTTAAAGGAGCAAGGACAGCAAAAACCCTTTTGGTTATATACTCTTCCCCAGTGCTTTGTACTTTCGCTATGGCAATGATTCAGAAACACAACTCTTTAATACCAAATTCACATTGAAAAAAAAATTCTTTAAATACATAAACTTTTCCTCTTACTACATTATGGTAATACTACAGTTTAGCTAATTCTTCTCTGAATATTAGTTTGTGTAGAGGACAGCTGGATTACAGAGATGTTCCAGAAAGTCTTTAATTCATAGAACAGCTTTATACGGGTATTTCCTTTTTTCAATTTCCCAGACTCTTTGGAGGATCAAAAGGGTGGCCTCTAGGAAACCAGGGCAGCAGATAAACTCTTGGAGAATTGAGCTCTGTACAAACTCTTTGAAAGAATCTGTCACACAGAAAATGCAGGATGCACAAGTGCATACCACATTCAGAAGAACTTGGTTTAGTTTACACAAATAAGAAGTGCAAACTAGCTATTTTAAAATATAAAGTGATCAAAGCTGAGACCAGATAAAACTAGTGAAACATTTTCAAAAGATGCCTATCAGAGCTGTAGAGGTATAAATGAATGGAGTTCCCATAAACCTTTCTCATTCTTCTTCTTCTTCTTACTACTACTACTACTACTACTACTATTACTACTATTATTACTATCAGTCACTGTTCTAGGCAGTGCTTTATCTGCCCGGTATACACAAAGATAAGTTCTGTCCTGAAGACCTTATGCTTTGAACTACTCTTTGGAAGAACATAGCAAAAAATTTAGATTTTAGCAATATTTTCATGTAGTTCTAAAGTTGCTGCTTCTGTTCATCGTGGCAGATATCAGCTTACAAAGAGGGAACATGGCAGTAAGGGCATGAGGGAAGTGAAGTGTTCTATATCTGGGCAGTGTGGAAAATTGCAGTTGAAAGTGAAGACAGGCAGTAGGTTCTCAAAAGTGACATTGCCCAGGAAGATCTGTGTGCACATGTACAAATGCACTGAGGTGAAGGTCTATTGTATCAGCAGGGGCAGAATTACAAAGGAACATAACAAAAAATTTTAGAGTGTGACCTTTTGGAGGAGGAAAATATGTCAGTATTTATAGGAGATAAGACTGCTGAAGTTCTAGGTGGGCTGGCAGGGGTGATGAGGATGCCAGAAATATCAAAAGTGGAGGCAGTTCTAAGCACCATTCATGGACTGGAAATGAATATGACTAGGAAGAGAAGTAGTAATATGATTTGGATGTTGCTTGTTCATGACATTCAGAAGAAAGAAGAACAAGGTTGCAGTTGGACTAGATAATAATTTTAGGTCTCTTCCAACTGTTTTTCTTTTCTTTTCTTTTCTTTTCTTTTCTTTTCTTTTCTTTTCTTTTCTTTTCTTTTCTTTTCTTTTCTTTTCTTTTCTTTTCTTTTCTTTTCTTTTCTTTTCTTTTCTTTTCTTCAAGGTATTATCAGAGAGAGGGAACTAGGGAAGACAGGAAAGATGCATGAGCTCCAGGTTAAACTATTAAGTGTCAGCTTTTAGCAAGTATCCATGGAAAACTGTAAAAGAGAGAAGCTGAAGGGCAACAGCATGCAGAAGTGGACTGTGATTCAGCAGCACAGAGCAACCAGAGCAATATATGCAAAGGGATGAAACAGCCATTAGAAATCAGTGCTCCAAGGACATCAGGACCACTGTCAATAGAATGGGGTTAATGGACTAGCACGTGTTTACAAGAGTTAAAGCACAGGTTTTGCAGAGTGTCATTACATCGTTTTAACAGGGCCCAGTCCAAACAAGGATTGGATTTGCTTTGCTTTCTAAATTGTGTGCCTTACCATAAGTTAAGAGTCTTATTAAAAGGAGATAAGATACGTACTCCTTTTTTTTTGTCCCCACACATGCACCAAATTCCACAGCTGTGAATCTCTTCCTCAGCACTTTTGTTCCTAGATGATAAAAGTTTAAACATTTTTTTATGAAAACATGTCTATGATTTCTATCGTGTCTGTTCATCATGTTTTCTATATCTTAGTATGTGCATCTTTTGATGGTATTATTACTTCCATGTAGTGCAAATACACTTAATCCTCAGAAGACTTTTAGATTATCCAGACAATTTACTTTGTTCATGAAGAAATAAAATGACGTTTGTATAGAAGTTCATGAACAGGGTGAATGCTGTATTTCTAAACAAAGTAAGTGGGTATTTCATAAGGATTTCATCAAATAGTTTCACCTCAGTTCTTTCAGGCATATAGTGATTCTTGTGTTGCATAAATGATGGAATTATTGGGTTCCCTGCCATGCCTTAGCTGGTATCCTGTGGTTCGTCTGGTTTGATTCATGCTAGGAATCTTCAAATATAATCACGGTACCCAAGTTTCAAGCAAAACAGGTAATTTTTTTTCCCAGTTAAAGCACTTTGCTTGGCTATTACAGATGGAAAAAAATATAATGAAAAAGCAAAACACTTTTGTATACACTGCTGGGTTAGAAATACTGTGAGGCTGTTGCTCTCTGGGACGAGAACTTTCAAAGCAGAAGGCACATTCCCACAGTGAGGCATGGAGACTTGTTAAACCTTACAGTGGCCTTCCAGTACTTAAGGGGGACCTACAGAAAAGTAGGAGTATAGTGATAGGATGAGGGGTAATGGTTTTAAACTGAAAGAGGGTAGATTTAGATTAGATATTTGGAAGAAATTCCTTACTCTGAAGGTGGTGAGGCACTGGAACAGGTTGTGCAGGGAAGTTGTGGATGCCCCATCCCTAGAAGTGTTCAAGGCCAGGCTGGATGGGGCTTTGAACAACCTGGGCTAGTGGGAGGTGTCCCTGCCCATGGCAGGGGGATTGGAACTAGATAATCTTTAAGGCCCCTTCCGACCCAAACCATTCTATGATCCTATGATTCTATGATAAAATCTCTTTAAAATCCATGTTCATAAAACCTTTTGTCTCACTGTGAGCTGTCTGGAATAGCAGAAACTACAGCTAGGATTTCTTTCCACTTTTCTTGAGGCCTGCAGTAATACCTGAGGTGTCAGGGGTAATTACTTGCAGCTTTGTCCGTCTCTTATTCCAGCTTTTCTTGAAAAATCTAAAAAAACCTCCAATCTCTATGGGTGTTGTCTAGGAGAAGTAAAAACCAAAGAACTGTGGAAACCAAAGAGATGTTTCTCACTTCTACATTTGAATTCTTCCCTTTTCAAACTGTTCTGATATATTTCTATCACATCATTCCTTCCTTATGTCTCTTACAAGCTGAAGTATCTCATTTTATTTAAAATGTCCTCCTATGAAAGACTTCCCATATGGTAATCTTTCTGTTGCCCTACACTCTTCTTTTATAGGCTCCACCTTATCTTTCTTGGGATGATCAGTACTGGGTCCAGTGATCAAAATGTGGGCGCATGATGCATCAGCACAGTAGCTTTATGATGTTTCATGTTTTGCTTGCTGCACCTTTCTAATTAATTCCCTTTTTTAATAGCAGCATCTTCATTTGGTGACTGCTAGCCACTGAGCTGTCATTTTCAGAGAATTGTCCTAATTTCTTCTCATAAAATGTAACATTTCACTGAGAAGCTTGTTACTATAGCATAGTACAGATACCACAGATTTACATAGATTCAAAAAATAATTAAACAAATTCATGAAAGAAAAATTTATCAGCGGCTATTAAATAATGCAGAGGGAATGTTGCTGGTTCCAGAGATTCATGCATCACAGACCATCAGGAGCTGGGACAATATGCTGGGAAAGGACCATTAAATGTCCTTTCATACTTCTGTCTAAACTTTTGCTATTGGCCCCAGTCAGGCAGAATATTAGGCTCGATGGACCTGACTCAGAAAGGCCATTCTTACGCCATATTCCTGAGCAGCAGTAGTTAATATATACACCATCAACATGTTAGTACTGTTTTTCCCATGCTGTTGATTTTGCTTTTGTCAGTGTTGCAGTTCAGCTGACAGCCCACTTGCTGAAGACTGGAGACCTTTTGAAAGCCTCTGCTGCAGGGTTAGTGAACATATCATCATCCTGAATCTTTGCCACTATCAACGGTCTTTTACCAGCCAATGACATGTATATTGAGCAGTGCAGCCTCTATCGTAGCTTCCTGGGAGACTACCTTAGTAAAATTCCTCCGACATGCAACTGGCCTTTTATTCCTGATCATTTTCCCCCGTCATTTCAAAAATAATTATGTGTGCAATGACTTTCCTTTGTAATCTGTGGAAGTTTAGTTTCTTTAAGAGTCTCTGCAAATGGATTTCTTCAGGTCCTTTTGCATCATCTTGCTCCACCTGCTCGTTGCTTCTTGAAAGAACTTTAATCGATTTGTAAGACACAACTCCCAGTACAAAAGTCAATTAGCCGCTTATCCATTGTCTTGTATTTGAACACATGTTCTAATTCTGTGCTTTCTTCTCGCTGTAACCACTTTACCTAGCATGAAAATTGGTATGTGCAGTTTCTGGTTCTTCCAATATCTCTAAAAGAATTGGCATCATGTGTCAGTGTCAAAGCTAATGTAAATATTAAATTACACCTCACAATATCCAGATTTTTAAGAAGGTGTGAATAAGTACAGTCTGGTCTGTTCTGGGACTCCCTCTGCTGACCCTCAGCCTTGAAGCAGTTCTTTAGCATACTCCCCCTGCAGAGAAGTGCTGCAAAATGTATATATTTGTATAATGTACATATTGTATATAATGTATATATTGTAGGCATTGTACATAATGTAGAATAATAATGTACATATTGTACATAATGTACAGATTTGTATAATGAACAGTAATACAAACCATTCATTTAAGTAGCCTGTTATGATCCTGCCTTCTTTTACCTTGCCTTGACACTTTGATCACCACTGGGTGATCATTAGCAAGCTTTCTACTTCTGTGTTGAGAAAGAGGTATTCTTTCATACTCTTTATACCATTAACAGGTTGCATCCTTAATCTTCTTGGCTCTCCTTGTGGCTGTTTAAATTTACATTTCTAGTTTATTCTATTTCCTATTTTCCTTTTTTTTCAGCAGGATGTCTTCTGACCACCGGTCTGTGATATGTACATGTGTGGGGCTGAGGCAAAAAGACTTTTAAAATCTTTTTGCTGCTTAGCGTGCTTTCACTGTGATGTCTTAAAACAGTCTCCTTTGTTGTTTACAAGCATTTATCTTTTAGCTGCTTTTTTTTTGCCTTCAGTGGGGTTCTTTATTTCTATGCAATTCCCTATTTCTAATTTTAGTGCTGTTAGACTGAGGGTGGTTCTTTTTTCTTTTTCACTGTTACAAGGATGCTGAAGTTCACTCTGGTATTATAAAACAATTCTTTGGCAATGATTTCCTAAACTGAGTTACATGCCTTGTTTGTGTCTTTTTTGTAGCAAGTAGTGGCCAGAATTTCAGTCACTGTCAGTGTTTGGTCAGATGGCTGGTGGAAAGTCGGCTTCAGAGAGCAAGTTCTGGGCTGGTTCATCACCTAAACAGTGGCTACACAAGGAACCACTCTGTTGTGGCGTGCAGTTGACCCGGTCATGTGAAAATGGGCTGGAGGATGGTCCGATGCTGGTTGTCTTAACAGGTGCAGCTGACTTATTTCCTCCCACACAAGGACCGATATTCTTCATCAGTCTCCGTGCCAGCCCTGCATGTGATGCAGCACATTAATATGATGCATATGATGAATACTGACAATACATTTACAAGCTGTGTTTGGTTCAAGAGCTATAAGATGTTCACCTTGCAGTAGAGGTAAGACTTTTTGTCCCTGGGGCCTGCAAACTTGGTGCTTCTGGCTGTGGCCATTGAGGAAATATAGTTCCTTACCCCTACATAACAGTAGCAGTTTTTAACCCTTTGAAATGTAGAGGGTATTGTGACTCTTTTACTCACAAATCTGTTCTTGGATTGTCCCCTGGCTTGGATTATTCCCTGGTACACAAAAAGTATGACTTTTTATGAAACCGTGTTTCCTGGATCAGGGAACATCTTTTATGGGTAATTGGACATCACTTAATAAACATCACCACAAACACATTAATATCATAACACCCTCTACTCTATCCTTTTGACCTTACCTACATCATGCATATTTATTCTTTCCGCTGATACAAACATTAACCTCCTATCTTGCATTAGATTCACATATTCGTTCACTACTTGAGAAAACAGAGAGGGAGGGAAGGAGGGAGTGATGGAGGAAGAGAGGGGCTTTTAGCATTCTGTAGCTGAGCTGTCTGACGTAATGTGTTAGAGGATATAGGTGCCAGTAATGTGCAAAGAGCTTGAAAAATGACCAGACAGTGCCAAGCCCACAGTGCATGTTGTCAGGAGGGCTAACAGTATAATAAATCAGCCTGTCTAGTGTCAAGGGTCAGGTAGTTTGATGTTCAAAGCTGTTTGGCCAGCCTGATCCAGCCAAGCATATGCTATTCATTTCCGAGCCGTTAACACTATTACAATACTAGAATCACCCTGAAGGGGTGCATGCCCTGTGGTGTTTTGAGCTTTAACTTAAGATCCCAAAGGGGAAAGTATCTGGGAGAAAGGAGTGAAGTGCTCCTTAGTCTCAGGTCTTATGCTTTTACTGTAATAATTTTTACTAAGAGTACTGAGAAAAGCATCGAAAACTGCTTGTCAGATGGGTTTTTCCTATGTTTTCTGTGTAGGACAGTGATACTTAACCCCTTCCAGCTGGGTGAGCCACACAGGCCCACAGTGGCAGGTGGGGACAACAGGCTCTGCCCCCTTCTATTCATGTCACCTTATACGTGCAAAGACAAAACATGTCTCATGTTGAGGAAGTGGAGGATACAAAGCAAAATGCAACTAAATGATCCACTCCAATGACAGCTACTGTACATTTTGGAAGCTGGGTCATTTCCTTGTACGTCTCATTCTTTTCCTGCTGTGCTTTTTACCTCCATTCTGTAGTGTTTAGATGGGCTGGAGGGAGGCAGCCCTGCCGCTGGCCCTGTCGAGTTAGGAGGGTCTTCCCATAGATGTCTTTTCTTACCCCAGTGTTTGTAGGGCTGGATGGGTACAGGGAAGCTGCAGTAGGCCTTGCAGGCCAGTCCAAAACTTCCCGTGCTCAGGAGCTTTAATTAGCCTCACTAGTTGGGAATATGCAGGGATAAAGTTTAAGGCAGCAAATCAGACTAATTACAGGCTGGAGGTCCCAGGAGTTCAGATCAAGCGATCTTCCCTGGCCCTCATCTCTGAGAAAGAAGCTGTTAACGCCGTGCTGCCTCTGCCAGTGCTGCAGGGCTGCTGGTTTTTAAGCCAGGCACATGATGGTTTCCCAAAGGGCCATTCTGCCCTGGGTACCTGCGATGCAGGTCAAGCTGCAGACCTGGGTGAGCTGGGTCACAAATTAGAATTTCCCCTCAGTGCTTTTGGGCAGTGATAGCAGTGGATCCTAGGTCTCTGCCAGAGCACTCACAGATCCGCAGTCTATAAGTCCATACAGTTATGTCGGGGACTCTTCGGGCTCCTGCACTGCACCCCCAACTTCTCTCTCAGCAACTTCATATGCAATCACCTCTTCACTGCCGTTTCCCATCACTGTGAAAGTTCTCTTGCACCTTTCCCCCCTCCTCATTTTCTGTTTGTGGCAGGCTGTATTGTAAGCATACTGATATTTCTGGTGCTATATAAATTAGTGCCCAAAATATTAGAACTAAAATGTCACGGGTGAGGTTCACTAAAACAGGCAGCTGTGGTACCAAAACATCCGATTGTCAGAAGCAAATTGATGTGAGTACAAATGACATGGAGCAAAAAGGCTGGCACATATTTTACATAACAAGTAATTCTGCAGCCTAAAACTAAATTTAGAAGAGCAGTTGGGTGAGAGGATTAAGGAACCTCACCAGATACAGCATGGAGGGAGGCAGTTTCAGTGGGAGTCTGTCTTGTCCAAATAGAAAAAAACCCTACGTAACAGCCCCAAACAAAACTCCAAAAGCAAAACAAAACTCCAACTCCAAACCCAAAGACTACAACCCCAAACCTATAAAACACTGAGGTTTAAACAGTGTGTAGAGAGA
>NW_009649042.1:2153166-2154963 GCF_000708025.1 Charadrius vociferus | reverse complement strand
AGCAGGAGATGCTTGTCTAGTAGTAGAATGGGAATTTGATTAGTTTGCTTCCAGAATTTTTCTGAGAGATTTGTGGACTCCCATGTTTGAGAGTTTATTTTTTTAGGGAACAGCTATGATTATAATGTAAGTTATGATTGTGATAATTGTACATGTCTTTTTAATCATTTCACAGAACCACAGAATGGAAGGAGCATCCCTTTGGAGATCATCTGGTCCAATCCCCCTGCCAAAGCATGATCACCTACAGCAGGTTGCACAGGATTGCATCCAGGTGGGTTTTGAATATCTCCAGAGAAGGAGACGCCACAACCTCTCTGGGCAGCCTGTGCCAGTGCTCTGTCACCCTCAAAGTAAAAAAGTTTATCCTCATGTTGAGATGGAATTTCCTGTGTTCCAGTTTGTGCCCGTTATCAGTCCTATCACTGGGCACCACTGAAGAGTTTCATATATCCTCTGTGGACTTCATTTCTACTGGGCATTTCAGTGATTAGTTTTTTTCCAGAAAATTACTCCACTCACCCAGCCTTCACGAATACACTTGTTATGTTCTTCTCAAACTGGAGAAAGTCTCATTGATTTCTGTTTTTCCTGACATACTCCAATCTTGGGAAGGACTTTTACAAATTAAGATCAAAAGTTGTTAAAATACTGGAGCAGCAATAACACTGGAGTCTCCTACTCAGGCACTGTGCAACAAAGTCAGCTCTGTCCAGCTCCTTTCCACATCTGCAGAGACCATGATAATGCTTGATGCCTTTGTAAATGGCCTTGAGAAAAGTATAAGTCATTTGTATAAATAAGCAAGTCAAGTCATTATCTGCAGAGTGCCTAACTGCAGTATCAAAACGCAAGACAAAAGACAAAAAACAGATTTGATAAATTCATGCCCATAAGAACATAGCTAAGATTTAAAATATAAAAATTATTTTTTCAAATTATGATGCCAAAGATACTGTGAATATTAAATACTTCTGAAAAATCCCACCTATGTATTCCAATAGGAAACTTTGTAAAGATGAAGCATTAAAACAGGGAATACTGTACTCTCTGCAGTAGTTTTAGGGAATGAAATAAAAATAGAACAGTAGGGTGTAAAGCTAGAGCAAGACAACAAACAGCAAAGATGGAGGGCAGAAAGGACCGCTCGATGTAAAAACAAAATACATTCTTTGGCTGTAGCAATTAAATCAGTGTTGGAGTGTGTGTTATCAAGCTAGACTTAGCCAGTGAGCAAGAATATCATCTCAGAGACTGAAGGGGAAAACTATGAATTTCTAATTCATGGGGGGAGCAAATATTAGGAAAGAAAATGTCCAAAGTGTGACATACTGTTTCTGCCAGTGAGCTAACCAAGGATACATTTTGTAAAGTTTTTTGCCCTTCCGATGCTTTTATGGTTTGAAATGTGAGGGTGTCACTACGTGATACGTTGTCTTTGGCAGCAAAGCTGTCTTGAAAGCTCCCAAGATCCATGACCAATTTACTGTCCCCTTAGATGTGTTAGTAAATGCTTATGGTTCTGCATGCCAAACTGGGTAACTCAGACGGTCTGGAGTCCAAATAACCATTCAGATCTACTCAGTACTAAAAATCTAACCGTTTTGGAAGATGGGGTAACATAGAGTACAAGATGTGAGTTTTGCTGCTGAAGCAGAATATAGTATCTAGCAATAACAAGAGAGTTGCACAGTCTTCCACTTGAATAATATCACTTGTACAGCTGTGTTCCCACTCTTTGGCAGGATTAACCACGTGCATCCTGATATTAATGGACTTATTCCCATCATGTGGTAA
>NW_009649042.1:2050736-2153132 GCF_000708025.1 Charadrius vociferus | reverse complement strand
TAGTATAGCCAATTTGTACTTGCAGGGTAAGGAATTACCTCCAATAAATAGGTTTCTTCCTGTTGATTCATCTCATGTCAGGTTGCTGTTAATTTCATAGAATCAAAATGATTTGGTTTTTTATTTTTACGCACACGTAAAAAAAAATAATCCAGTAGATGCTTGCTGTTTCACTAACTTTGGTTTTAACTCTTTTGGGTTTTTTTACAAAAGAAAGTGCATATTCAATCTGGTACAGAATGATATTTAAATGCTGTGGGAGAAGGGAGCTTATAATTTCCAAAATTTTCTGGACTATTACTATAACTAGTCTAATAATTCAGTATTTAGAATAATCCTGATACAGCTGTCCCTCTATACAGTTTTTGTTTCTTTAAGCTATGCTCACTTAAATTCTTGTAAAGTAAATAGAAATGCTTGTTTATTAAGTGTAGCACATTACTCTTGGCACTTGTTAAGTTTCCTAGTGTAGTAGGTGCGGGTAGTGTTTTCTGGATCTACAAGAAGGAAGTGATTGACATCAAGCAACCTAAAACGAAGTGTGGACTCTGCAGTACCTTGTATACAATCAGGCAGGAAAACATGAGGGTCTTCAGGACTGTGCAACAGTTGAGATAAAGTAAAGAATAAAAAAAAAAGCTACTGCAAGAATTTAAAAAAATGCATTAGAGATATTTCCCCTGCAATATTTTCATGGCCATATGAATTTCATGATCATTTTATTTAAATATTTTAGTGCAATTTGTTTTAGTTTGGTTTTCATGTTCCCAATCCTTTCAAGATCAGGTGCTGAGCAATGGGGATAATTGGAGATTAGTGGCAGACTGCTAGTGTTAATGCAGCGAGTTATAATGAGGCATCTGCAATGTTTTTCCAGTGTGTAACAACCGGTTGACCCTGTAGACTGTGGCAAATGCTAAGCAGAGCTGTGCATTTGGTGGCCATCAGCAGCTATGTGGGGGTGGCATGTATGTAAAGATAAAATATTTCACCATTCCTCTGCAATCTTTGTTTTACCAAATTAAGGAGCTGTTTGCCCGAGCAGCCTGTTGCTGTGCATTGTGTGACACACTCCAAATGGCAATTATTTATGTGATTTAATCTGATATACAGATATTTTTGTTACTGAGCAGTTTACAACAAAGCAAATCTCTTGCATGCTTTCTACCCAGCCTGGGGGAGGGGAAGGATGAAGATTAAGGGGTTTTCCTGCGCTTCTCAAAACATGCCTTTGTGTCCCATGAGGAAAGCACCTCAGTTTCCCACAGGGAGCTGCCCCAGCATGGGGGGGAAAGGGACATCTGTATGTCCATGCCTCAAGAGCATGCGCCAGTCTGGGGAAGGAATCAGCTCTGCCGTTCAAACTGCGATTGCGTCCACCCTTGTCTGCTGCACAGGTCTCTTGTTCACTGGCTGATCTTGAAGTGGCCTTGCTAAAAGCACTCCCTGCCATTTCTAAAGGAGATAAATCTACCTAAAACACTGGGAAGCAGACTTGCTCCTCTGCTTGAAGGTGAGCGCCTGACCTGAAGATCTCAGAGGTCTGTTGAAACAGATGGTACTGGGTTTCCAGACATGGAGCTGCAGCTCCTGAAACACTGCAGTGCTGCGCAGTCCCAGCACCCTGTGGTGCCTGGCCCCGGCACGTGGATTCGCAAGGTCCGTGTTTGGGGCTGCAGGACATGGGGAGTGTTGTCTGTCTCATGGGGTGATCACCAGGCTCACCGAGACAGGTTTCGTGAAGAGCAGCAGAAACATAATTGTGTCTGAAGGGTCCCATTTGTCCAGAGCTTGGGGAAATGAGTCACGGCTAGACCCCTCTCCTGGATACAAGTGTCTGTTGCTTCACTTTGATGGAATTCAGACGGGCTTACCCATGAGATTAGGAAACAAAAACCTATGAGAATAAATGCTAAAGGATAGCAAATTGTAAAGATCGGTAGAGATTTTGAGACATTAAATATTTTTATATGCTAATTTCTCTCACTTGAAAGTTTGTAACACAAAGTTTTAAAACTTAACACGGGTTTTAAAACCCCTGCAATATCAAAAATATATTTAAAAATTATAAGTACTGGTGCATGCTGATCACATAATTTTCCTCCAGATTTTAATTTCTGGAAAGCAGTAGATTTTGAATTTTTATCTTTTCTCTAAATAGGAATTATTTTTTCAGGGATGGAAACTGTTTTTCCCTCAGTCTCTCATCACAAAGCAGATGTTCCTGTTGGTTACAATTTCCCAGGCAGTGAAAGACCAACGACGAACTGCCAATTACCATGTCAGAGCCCCGCGCCGTTCCAGCCCTTCAGCTTCTGAACTCGCCCTAACCCATGCACGGTGCTCTGTGGAGGAGGACCGCACAGCTGATGAGGCGATGCAGGTACAGCTTTTCGGAGCATCCCTTTCACAGGATGGTAATTCTGTTTCATGGCAGCATTTGTGGTGTCAATATTGTTTGCAGTTGGCATGGGAACAAAATCAGAACCTCTTGAATGTTTTTCTGAAATGATTGGTTTCAGATGAAAAATCTTGGGATTTCAAACTGGACTGCATGCTTTCTCTGTCTTTGCCATCAGAAGTGACCAATAGCATTGAATCTTGAACACCTCCCTGATTAAAACTTCACCTAAACAGACATGTTTTCTGCAAAATGTTTT
Organism: Charadrius vociferus; assembly: GCF_000708025.1. Taxonomy (NCBI): domain Eukaryota; kingdom Metazoa; phylum Chordata; class Aves; order Charadriiformes; family Charadriidae; genus Charadrius; species Charadrius vociferus. The sequence continues at coordinate 2,150,472 of NW_009649042.1, read as the reverse complement.
GGCTCTGATAGAGCAGCATATTTTGATGAGATTTCATTTAATGGAAATGTTCTGACCAGCTCCAGATGCATACTTTAGATATGCATAGATAGTTTCGATTGCCTAGAAAGAACCACCTAGTAGACAGAGAGGATTTGCCAAAAGCAATTATGTTTTATCTCAGTTCAGTTTCAAACCATTTGTGACCATCCAAGATCACACTTTGGTACAACAAACAGATGTGGTCCAAACTGCAGCAAGAAGCTAAATTGTAAAAGACAAATACATCTATATGTGAAAATTAATATTATGCTGCTAGAGAATTCTGTCCACATCTGTAGCCAAAAAAAAAGAGAGAGAATTATAGGATATTATATTCTGAGGAGCAATGCGACCAGTGAGGCAGAACTTGATCCACAATTGCCAAGTCACAACCTGATAATACACCATCAATTCTGAACGATACCGATCCAGGATGGTGCTTCACAATCTAAGCAATTGCTTCAAACGATTCAGCAAAGTTCCAAGATCTACTGTATCGAAAGCAGCAGAAAGATCCATCAGCAGGAGTACTGTAATTTAACTTGAATCAGCAGCTGGTGATAAATCATTTGTGACCTTAAGTAAAGCAATCCCAGGACTGTGGTGCTCCCTGAAGCCAGACTGAAACCTCTCATATAATCCATTCCCAGATAAAATTGCTGGTTGTAAAAGGGCAACCACTTGCTTCATCTCTCCCTTCCTCATATCCCCCCCCCCCCCCCCAAAAAAAAAAAAAAAAAGACTGCTAGTCCACTTATCACTAGTTAGAACAGAAATCTGCAATATAAGAGGGGGAAAGCTTTCACGCTTCTGCTAACAAAGAACAGCTGCAAATTTCAGCAGATCAGGAGACGCACAGAAAGCAGAGAGTCATTAAGCATGTTAGCTATAAATGAAGCAAAGCGCTGAAAGACTGTCCACAAGCAGCCATATGGGCCAAGAGTCAAACCCAGGAGTAATGGAGCATGATTGCTTTCCCAACTGTGTGATCTCAGCAAGAAGCAAATACAAATGTGTAACACTCGCAGATACAGGCACTGGTAGCATAATTACCAGCCGCAGCGCTGAACAGTCGCAGCTGATTAGAAATTCACTCTGTACTCACTGAATTCCTCGCAGGAGGCAGCTGAAGGATTGTGCACGAGGAGTGATTTGTGGTGCAAAATGTGATCAATAGCACAAAAATAAGGCTCCAGGTCTGGTTTTCCTCGTTAATAACAGGTCAAGAAAAAGTAGATCTGGCTGGATCAAAAGCAATGTGCTAAGACTCTGCAAGAGCTTGGTGCTTCAGGAGACTAATTTCTGGACTAAACAGTCTTTGAAATAATTCCACATCACAAGTTGCCACCTTCACCTTAGTCAAGTCCTGTAACCACCGAGGCAGACAAAGTAAGGCACAGAAAACTGAGGATGAATCAGGAGCTTCACAGACCGATTTGGTTTTTAAGTGGAAGGAAACAACAAAAGGAAAAAAAATCCCAATTTGTACAAGATGATGAGGCGGATAAATTTTATGAGATTAATAAAATAAATGTCGGTTCTTTCATTTAGTGTCGTTGTCTTGGAGGACTTTGGTGGATTGATCATAACACTGCATAATCCTAGTAGGGGTAAATATGAGATATACAAGACAAAACATAGATTTTGATCCCTATCAAACAGGTGCAGATATCAACATAGGACTACCTCGACTCTGCCTTTAATGCAGGTGTCCTGGTTTGAGGTAAAATAAGTCGTCTTCTAGGAGACTTATCATAATACACTTTTTCTCATTGGTCACCCAAATAGTTTCAGTAGTTCACTGTCACACTTAGACTAGTGTTGAAGCAAAAAAACAACCAGTTCCCATGATAAATACAGTGGAAACGCAGCAAAGAAACAGAGAATAAATGAAGACTCCATGACTCCTAAAGAATCACCAATTTTAAACTGACTGCATCTCGACTGTAACTTTTAATGATCTGGGTCTGGGACTCCATTAGTGTTTAATAAATAATGATGAAGATACCCTACCTGCACAATGCACGCAAAGCTCCCATTGATGTCGATGTGAGTTCTCAGCGCAGACTGATGGCAGGATACTCCTGTGACAGAGATGAATTTTCCATTAGAACAAAATGAGTAAGACCTGTCTCAGTCAGCAGAATTCACAGCAACAATAGACGTTCCTCGGGGGCTCAGTGAAAGATGCCCATCCTGGGTGGCTGAAAGCAAATTGGGTGGGAAGCAGTGAGGCAGATTTGGACAGCCACAAAACCAATTTGGGCTGAGGTAAAATTGCCGTGATATGAAAAACCCCATGCAATTATATCCATATTTAATTTGTATCATCTGGAAATCGTGGCTTTCTTTCTCATCAAGCCATAGGGGAAATCGCTATTTTTTTTCTATGGAGGCAAAGGATGAAATTAATATTGGGGGAGGAGGAGAGAGGATGTGGATGGATTGAACTACCTTTTGAAAACCACATTTTATTTAGAGTAGATAATGGAAAAATGAAATGCAGTTTTGGTAAACGACAGAAAACCATTACCGATACAGAAATTTGGACAATGAGCCAGACCGTTCAGTTGGATGTTTTTCTTCAAGGATTTTGAAAAAAATACAGAGACAAGGAAGTGATGTGAAGCCAGCTTTGTGTGAGACAGAGAGGCAGCTAGGCACAACAGGGGTGCAGAGAGAAAGCTCTTATAGTCTGGTCTTAAGAAAAAAAAAAAAGAGAAAGGAAAGCTTTTGGCAAGGGGTTGGCTGAAAAGACCTGAATCTGTAAGCCAAGAAAAAGTCGCTCTGCTACTTTGGCATTAATTTTGTTGTGGAAAAGGGATGTATTTTCTCTAAATAAAGAATATTGCCTGATTTTGTTATCAGCTGCTTCTCTTGGAAGACTGAATGTTTTGCTTGACCATTTGAGTCAAAAAAGAGTAATATTTTCTACCATTTTCTAAGTTGATCACTGAAAAAAAAAGAAAAAAGGGAAAAGATAAGAAAACATAGGTACTAAATTACCTTTTTGATAGGTGTTTAATAATAGTAGACTGTTGCTAAGTGAAAAAGTATATTTTCAGGAGCAAAACCGTAATTGGTAGAACACATGCCTTAGAAAAACACATTGAAAGGATGATTTTGGTTAGGGGAATACCCTTTCTCTGGTATTTACATTATATTAGTGATCCCAACCAAAAATCACATCTTCGAATAGGTGATCAAAGAGTGCAGGAAACCAATCATCTATTTAAGTAAAAAATCAAAGCCCAAAATGGTTATAAGCAAAAGGGATGACAAATTTTGCCTATCAGTGAAATAAATAAAACACACCAGAAAACTTTTTGGCATTGTTTTCCACATTGGAGTATTAGGTACAGGTAATGCACAGCATAGGTTCAGGTTTATTGGCAGTACCCATTGTTTTATAATAACCATTTTTGGATGTGCAGAGCTGTGGTATCCATTTAGTAAGTGTGCATTTTCAAAATGCAAGACTGACTGTTCGTGTTTCTTTACAATTGTGCAAATTGGGCACCCAAAACCCAAAGTGGTATTTCAAAATTTTGGTCTGTATTTCTACAAGTGCTACCAGAAAATCGTGCTTTTTATTTAGTGATATTGTCAGCTTTTATTGCTCTAAAAAGTGATCCCAACAATTTGTTTTACTCGTATTACAGCTTTTACATGGAACAGTGCAAAGAATATAAATACTGCTTGAGCTACTTATTGGTGCAAATGGAAATGTGAAAATATTTATTGCTGAAACAAAAGTACAATCTATACTGCTTAATTATGATAAGCTAGGGCAACTATTCTTGCATAATGCTATATAAAGTAGTAAAAGAAAAAATAGCTAGCTCTTCTTTTCTATTGCTTGCCTCAAATAGGTCCGGGTAAGACGTTTGTAAGCTTGTAATTTCATGTTGAATTTCTTTTTTAAGCTATATTTTGGAAAATCATAGTACTTTAAAATACAATCACTATTGCTTGTGCCGGGAGAAGCACTGCCGAAGTGCTGGGAGAAGTTACAGATTTCAGTGCGACGTAATTTCAAGTAATCTCTGAAACTGGAGGGGTTTTTGTTTATTTATTTGTACTTTTAAACCCTTTTTTATTTTAGGGTCAAGAAGCTGTTTTCTAGGGGTTAGAAAGTTTTGAACAGAAGCTAAGTTATTCCTAGTCCTTCTGGCTGTGAAGATATCTTCTTAATATAAATAATTAGTGGAACTAAGTTTACAGAGTATGTAACCCTTGGGACTGTGGAACTCATTATATTTTGTGTAAATATATATAGATTGGGCTTGCCTGATGTGAAATTTTGAGATCTGTGCATTTAATATCAATTCCCGCTTTGGGACAATCAACTGGAGAAAATAAATTATTATGGATTATAGAATTTGCAAGATGTTTGGTCAGGGTTACATGGCAGAGAGGATTACCAGCTCTAAGGCTTCAAAGGGCTTTCTGGGGAAAAAAACCCACACTTTACCAATAGCAAAAAACTTGCAGTGAGGTTTTCTGTGGTGGTCTGTTCATTTTTGCCTTGTTGGGTAGCTAAGAGGAGAGGCCAGCACTGAACTGCCCCATGACTTTGTCTCTTTGGCTGCTTTGGTGTCCAAATGATACCTGATCTCCTGCCAGTCCCTGTTGTGGGGACACAGACTTGAGTCTCTCTCCTCCACCTGGCTGTGTACTGCTGTGGTGCTTGGAGGAACTTAACATCCTTGGTACCTCTAACACTGCATCAGAGGTAGCTTAAGCAGGTAGAATGATTCACAGGTTACTGAGGGGAGGTGGAAGTCAGACATACAAACCAAGTAAACTTTGTTTCCTTAGGAGATCAGTTGAAACAAGTACTTTTTCAGTCCCAGACAGAGAGTGGTGCTGCTTCCTAAGGCTGAGTATGAGCTCCCTAAGGAAAACTGACATCTCCTCTTTCCAGCTTAAGCTCTGTCCTGGTGCTATCTCACAGTCACTTCAAGCTGAGTTGAAACCAGGCTGCTCTGGAGAGCCCTTCCTTCCCCCTGCTGCTTTCCTTGCATTGCATCTACAGATGTTTCTTTAGGTGGCTGCTCTCAGTTAGAGCTGCCAGTCATCCAACTGCAGAGTGAGAATGAGCTGATGATGGGTTCCTGCTCTGCAATTTATTTTGCTTTATTTTAAAAATGTTTAGGTGTAGGGATTATTTTAAAGGCAGCTATTTTGTGGGACTATTTTATTTTCTGTTTTCAGATCTTCAGTTTGGCACTAGGAAGAAGTCAGCTGAGTGAGTTGCCTTCTCTGTGGTTTCAGAAAGGGCTACAGATCTTATTTAGCTTTGTGGTGCATTGGCCCTGGCTGGACACCAGGTGCCCACCAAAGCCGCTCTATCACTGCCTCACGAGCTGGAGAGGGGAGAGAAAATAGAACGAAAGGCTTGTGGGTCAAAATAAGGACAGGGAGATCACTCACCAATTACCACCACAGGCAAAGCAGATTTAACTTGGGGAAATTAATTTAATTTATTACCAATCAAATCAAAGTAGAGTAATGAGAAGTAAAACCAAATCTTAAAACACCTTCCCTTCACGCCTCACTTCTTCCTGGGCTCAACTTCACTCTTGATTTCTCTATGTCCTCTCCCCGAGCAGCACAGTGGGACAGGGAACGGCGGTTACCATCAGTTCATCACACATTGTCTTTGCCACTCCTTCCCTTGCTCCAGCACGGGATCCCTCCCATGGGAGACAGTCCTGTGTTAACTTCTCCAACCTGAGTCCTTCCCATGGGCTGCAGTTCTTCATGAACTGCTCCAGCGTGGGTGCTTGCCACAGGGTGCAATCCTTCAGGAACAGACTGCTTCACTGTGGGTCCCCCACAGGGTCACAAGTCCTGCCAGCAAACCTGCTCCAGCGTGAGCTCCTCCCTCCACAGGTCCACAGGTCCTGCCAGAAGCCTGCTCCAGAGCGGGCTTCCCATGGGGTCACAGCCTCCTTTGGACATCCACCTGCTCTGATGTGGGGTTCTCCATGGGCTGCAGGTGGATATCTGCTCCACCATGGACATCCATGAGCCTGCCTCACCAAGGTCTTCACCATGCACTACAGGGGAATCTCCGCTCTGGTGCTTGGAGCACCTCCTCTCTCTCCTTCTTCACTGACCTTGGTGTCTGCAGAGTTGTTTCTCGCACATATTCTCACTCCTCTCTCTGGCTGGTGTTGCACAGGTGGGTTTTCCCCCCCCCTTCTTTTTTGCCCTTTTAAAATATGTTATCACAGAGGTGCTACCACCATCGCTGATGGGCTCAGCCTTGGCCAACAGCAGGCTCGTCTTGGAGCCGGCTGGCATTGGCTCTATCAGACACAGGGGAAGCTTCTGGCATCATCTCACAGAATCCCCCCCTGTAGCCCCCCTGCTCCCAAAACCTTGCCATGCAAACCCAATACAAGCTTCCTCTGAACAGTGTGGAAGTGCTCATGAGACTGCTGTATTGGAAGACCATTGATTCCAATGGAAACTGGACTGTGCTCTTAGTTATCATAGTCGGAAAAGTTTGGGCAAAATTCCGATCTGTGTTGCATAGCCATAAATTTGAGAACATCCCCTTTTATTTCAGTAATTACGCTGGTGGTGGAAGAGCAAGGCTGGATAAATGTGAGCCAGCCTCCAGCACTGCATTATCTCACTGAATGCTGAAATCACTGGCTGCTGACACTTGATGGTGCCTCTCCCCAGGTCCTTGCTTTTCCTCCCTCAGAGTGAGCAAGTAGCCTCAGCATGAGTTTTGGTGCATCCGACACAGAGTACAGCCTAAATACAGCCCTTCTCTGGTTCCTGGAGTGATGCATTTTATCCCTGAGGTAGGTGTTTAGCTTCAAGGTGACATTGCCTGAGGAAGATCTTAGGGTCCATTTAGTTTTACCACGTCTGTGTTTGTGTGTGTACGATTTGGATACAGTTTGTGTTTGAAACTCCAGTACTGTACCATTGTAATGTATTTACCTCAGGACAACTAGTGTGCATTCATTACATGAGATAAAAAAACAGAGCTTTTCCAGTGAAGACCCGTCCAGAGCTGTGTGACCTTTCATGTATTGTTTGTCCAGAAAGTTAGTGTCATCCTAGCCCAGTCGTGTTTTCCACCTGATTTTCTGGACAGAAGAGAAAGGTGATTTAGCTTTGCTCTTGTTCTTTTATGCTAAATAAAAGGGCTGAGCTCTGTTTTCTCACCTTCATTCTTGTTTTACTGATTGTCCTTTCACACCTGCTCTTTTACCCCGTCCTTTCATTTCTTCTTGCTCTCCTTCTTGCTGGATGATCTCTCCATTCCTCCAGTGGCAGTTCGCCGGTGCAGGAGGCAGTCTGCCTCAGCTCTCCTGCCGAGGCTTCGTCTCCAGCCCTGGGTTTGGATGTGCACCGGGCACAGCATGGGGACAGCAGGAACATTTTGGGGGACTCTCAGCTGCAGAACTGCAGGTGGCTTTGCTACCTACAGTCCAGACCTTGCAGCCACTTCATCCTGCCTTTCCCTGGGCTTCACCCATCTCCTGAGGGATCCACGAGCGGAGGCCTCGCCCAAAATCATGAGATAAATGACATTTCGCTGAAAGGAAACACCATCACCATCTTTCATTTGGCCCATCTGATTTCAGTTGTGTGGCTTGCAATAAAAAATTGTAAGAGCCGGGGTATGAAACAATAAATAAAATTTACAATTTCTTTTTCTTCATTTGTATTTAAGAAACATATTTATTACATAAACTCTTGCTACCTTCTAGCAGTAATTCTACAGCTATGTTTGCAGTAGCAGCTCCCCTGTTACATTACTGCAATTATAATAAATTATTGAAGCATAAGCCTAAATATATACCTAGCCTACTCTTTCAATTTTAATTCCAATTTAAATATTTTATACAGTTTTCCTATAGATTCTTCATTGATGGCTAATAATTGCACCATCACAGAAAATATAGTTTTGTTTTGAAAGATGCTTTTGGAAATTGTACCAGGGCTGTTAATTATTCAAGGCAAAGGAACAAGTTAGCATTGTCTGCCTTCAGTATGTCAACAGGATAAAAGAGAAACAGTGTTTGTATCAAGAAGGGTATACTAAGCCCAATCATAAATTTGATGCTATAAAGAGTGAACAGCTAGATGCATGCCTGAGACCTGTTATGAACATCTGGTCTTCAATGTAGAGATGAACTTCTGTGGCTAGAGCTATTTTATTGACTGGTTGCAGTCTAAGTTGGAATAGCAATAAAAAAATAATTGATGTCACCCATGTTCCCAGCCCTACCCCCTACCTTTTCCAGTTTTCTGATCAGACCGTATTTCTGCTTTCCTTTGGTATTCCTTGTGCTTTGCTGTAATTTTTAATGACAACATCAGACATTGTTCTAATTTACTAATCATATGGTGAAGGCAAGCAATAGTGACTTACCAAAAGACTATGCAAATCAAAGACAAGTAATTTTTGTGTCAATATGGTGTCCATTTTCCTTTTTTTTTTTCCTTTTTGATTTTTTGGGTTTTTTTGCATGTGTTTTTTTTAAGAACCTGTACTTGCTGAGTAATGCATTTCATTAGTGGTTATCCAGCATGGGGGGGTAAACTTCCATTGTAGGCTTCAAATGGGAAATGTCGGGTCTCTGCTTGTCTCTTCTTCCCCAGCTACTTTTGTTCTACTAGAAGCAAACTCCTAGTGATTTTGTAAAAGAAAAATAATCTGGTTTTTTTTTAATTGCCTTTTACTGAACTACAGATTTAAGCTTTATAGAAAATAATAATTAAAACACATAATGGGAAACACAATTTCTATGGAGACATGAATTCTGAAAGTTGTCATGAATTTTCTAGATATAACCTAATGGAGAAAAAGAATAATTTTGCTTGAATTCTGACATCTGTCACAGGAATGGTGCATCTTAATAATATGAGTTTTCTTTTTAATTAGCTAATATTTGGTGTTTAAATTAATGGTGGGCAACTAACAAACATAAGAATTGTAATACCTGTCCTCATGGTAAACTAGGTTCAACAGGCATCTATTGAAGTATGCATGGCTGTGATGCATCATTATCTGGCAATTAAATTGCTATTTTAATAAACGGTTAATTAATTTCATACAAGAAACTATTTTTAGTTGAACTCCTTGTTGGTCTCACGACTCTTCATTTTAGAAAGATTTCTTTACAAAATGCTAAAGAAGCAATAGGATAGTGTGGGAAACAGCTTTGCAGTTTGGTGAAACTTCAAAACTTTTCTTATTCCACAAGATAAACCCACAACTTCTTGAAGATGAGAGGGAGGATACGGGATTAGAGTGCTCCAGCAGGGAACCTGGACTGCAAGAGAACCAGACTCCTGACTTGGATCTTTTGAAGGGACTTGGATTTCCATGGCTGTTATAACCACTAGGCTATTCTCTTTCCTGTCTCTCTCTCATTTTGATCAGAAATTCTGTCCTGGAGCAAAGAAACCTTCCTCAATGAAAGTTTCATCTGAACTAGTACACTTCTGTGAAAAGTTGCTATTTCAATACATTGGCATTTTTGGCAGAGTTGGCTAGCGCTACCCATGATTACAAATATATAAAATCAAGTATCCAGTGCAGTAAGTAGCTGAGTAATCACATAGTTGTTAGCTAAGACTTTATTTTATTATATTTTGATGTATTACTTCTTAATAAATTGGAACTTATAAGTGATGTATTGCTTAATAAAACTCAAACCTGAAGTTCAACACATTTATGGGAAACAGGCTACAGGTAATCCTCAAGCTAAAACTACTTAAATGTGTGTTGTACTGGATCTACCTTATTTTCCCACAGAAAGTTACTCACCCCACCCAAGCTTTATTTGGGGTGAGTTAAAGAAGAAAAAATTCTATGACAAATGCAGCTAGCTATGATGGCAGTGTAAGTGTACGCTGGTCCTTTGATGTGCAGTTCCAAAATTGGATAGTACATTTCCTGGGAGGATTTTTATGCTCATTAATCATAACATTGACCTTAACAAGGGAAGGTGTCCAGTCACTTGTTTATAGACAAGCTCACAAAGGTGTTACAATCCTTAACTGTGAAAGCTGAATGTTTAGCTAGTGTGATACATAAAACCCAAGATAAAGTGGTTAATATGACACTAAGAAAAGGCTTTGATGGAATCAAAGGAAAGTGTTTTCACCTCGTTTGGGTATGTACTTTTGTTGAAATGATGATGGCAGAATCAAACTATACCTTTTGTTCATTAATATCTTTGTTTGTAATAAACCCTTTAATCCTGGAAAATAGCTTTTTAAATTATTTTGACAAGGGATGATATGAAAACTAAGCAGATGCTGCTCTTTCTCTACATGGTGTACATATCCTAGTTCAGAGGACGCTCAGGCCAATACTGCAGGAGGCTTTTTGAAAAATAGATGCTCAGAGACTCAATCTGGCTTCAGTCTTATGCCAAAAAGGAATGTAATGCACTCCATTTTTGTTTTAACCCTCCTCTTTGTCTTTTGTTTTCCTTATAAAATATCAGCCTTGCACAAGCAAATTTCATAGGGAAATCCCATACCAATACCATCTGCTCAAAGACATACTGTATATTACTTTTAAAAGTACATGCAAATGGAGTCAACTTCGAAAGAAACAGCTTTCCTCTCATTGCACATTTCTTTCATCATTCCTGTGATTCCTGTGCAGGGACTGGACCTGCAAGAGGACTGCAGCTTTATATAAATGAAATTTTTCAGTTCATCGTCAAGAGGAATGAAGATCACTGTGAAAATAAGTGAATTCTTAAGTGGGTTTACATTTCAGCGTTCATGGATCCTAAAAGTCATCTCCAGTGCAATGACCTTTGCCTGATAATTGTATAACTATACAATTTGCTAAATCTTTTAGGTACATTATAATACATTATAATAAATAGGTGCATATACTGCAGCCACAAGCATAGTAAGCATGAACAGCAAAAGAACATTTCTCACAGATTTCCCTTTTCCCATTCACCTTTTTCCCTCAGACCCCCCTAAAAGCACTCACCCATCTCCACTAATTCCCTCAAACAGAGAAGCTGTCAACTGAGAGCCCTGGCTGCCAACTCTGCTAAAAGTTTCCTGGTGCCCCAGTTGCAATGGGTGATAGCCCTCCACAGGCTTCCAAGGGAAATGTGATAATTTCTTGCCCATCCTTGTGTTCTCAGCAACATCCAATTAACAGTGGCCCCCGACCAGCAAGGATATCCAGCAGTGAATATTATTGCTAACCCAACTGAGCACCTGCTGGTAAGGTTTCCCTGTTTCCCTCTGCACTCTAAATGCTCTCATTGTTTATTCATAGAGTCAAAGATTAAAGCCAGAGAAGGACCACTGTGATCATCTAACCTCTAATCAGAAACTTTTCCAATTTTTCAACCTCATTCGCTTGCCAACATTAGATGTGGATGCAGAACACTGTTTACAGAGACCCATTTAATTTTCCACCATACTTGAGTCTTCTGAGCTTGTTCAGGTAACCTGGTTTCTTGTTCAGCTGCCTCTGTAGCAGATTTTGCAGGACTGGTCTCTGCCATCCAGTCTGGTATTGAGCTCTGCCTTGGAGCACTACTTCAGCTCTATCTCAGAGGTCCAAATGTGACAACTTAGCTGTTTAAGAGACATAGAGATCCTGGTAGTAGAACTCAGAATCAACCAGCTCCACTGACATTTGTGTAAATTGTTCAGGCTTACATAGGAAAACTTACAACAACTGGCATCTTGAGTTTTTCAGACAGCTTTTGTCCTCTCTCTCCTCTTTTCCTTTTTGGTTGTGTATTTCTCCAATAGAACAATGTCACTGTCAGTGTCAAAAAGGAAATATATTTCAGAGGAGTCTGGGTTTTCCTATTGGTAGGTGTCCAGAGTGGCTCAAGAGACAAATTTTGAGGAGGGGACCAGTGAAGAACAATTACACGGGTTCACAGCATTCCTAGAAACACAAGTGCTCTGCAGACCCCAGGCTGGAACATCCTTGTTCTTAGTTTGGTTAATTAGGGCTGGAACAATGTTCTTTTAACGCACCTTTGGTTCCTTGATGTGAACTGGGTTGTACCTGGATGATTCTGAAACTGGACATCACCATTTGCAGCCCTTTGTGCAGATGTGTCCTGAACTGCTGTATTACATACTTAATTCGGGCAGGTCAAAGCCTCTCTTGAATAATTCTGTGTATCTATGTAGACAGGTGTTACTGATCTGTGTATGGCATCTTAAATAAAAAATACAGAATATCTTTCATACCTGATTTTTAATTGTGGGTCAAGGTAATTGAACAATAGAAAAATCTTAGCTGTTGGTAGTGTACTAGAATGTTCTACTGTCCATGACAAGCTCTGACAAACACTGAGCTGAAACAAGTTCAGGACTCATTCATGAAAATGGATCTTTACAGACACAGCCCATGGAGGTCCATGGTGGAACAGATACCCACCTTGCAGCCTGTGGAGGACCTCGCACCAGAGCAGGTGGGTGTGCCCTGAAAGAAGCTGCAGCCCATGCTGGAGCAGGCTCCACAGAAAGTGCAGCCTGTGGAGAGGAGCTCACACAGGAGCAGGTTTTCTGGCAGGATCTGCAGCCAGTGGGGGACCCATGCTGGAGCAGTCCATTCCTGAGGGATTGTACCCAATGGAAAGGACCCACACTGGAGCGGTTCTTGAACAACTGCAGCCCACGGGAAGGACCCATGTTGGAGACGTTCATGAAGGACTGTATCCTGTGGGAGGTACCCCACACTGGAGCAGAGGAAGAGCACAAGAAGGAAGGAGCACCAGAGGCCGGTGTCATGAACTGACCCAACCCCCATTCCCCATCCCCCTGCACTACTAGATGGGAAGGGGTAGAAGAGTTCTGAGTTAAGCTGAGCCTGTTGAAGGGGGGAGTGATAGAGTGGCTTGGCGGGTACCTGGAGGCCAGCCAAGGTCAACCCACCACAAGAAAAAAGGCAGTGTTTTGACTGTAAGGAGAGGTACGTTAGCAAAGACACGTTTGGTAGCAAAGTGGCAAAGCTATCTTCCTTTACCAAAACACCCCAATAGCCTCGTGTCACTGCTGCCTTTAAGGCTACAGATCCAGATGGTATAGCTTCAGGGATACAGCTCTGACTGACACAGCAATGCCACAGAAGTCAGGCCTTAGTAAGCGAAAGTGTCTGCTAAACTCATGGCTCTGATTATCTGAATCGCCTGGCAGAAGTTTGCCTAGTGATTAGCATATATAACTGGGAGTCAGATTACCCAGGGCCTTTATTTCTAGCTAGGGCATTGGCTTGCTGGGTGACCTTTAGTGAGACATCTCAGGTTGTTCTGCCTCTTTTCGCTGCTCTGCAATAGAAAAAAAAATAATCAGTATGAATGTGAAATTTAATTCATTAATATTTGTAAAACATTTGCTGATCTGTAGAATAAAGACGTTCTACCTATGAATAATTCTTATCCTTGCCTTATATTAGAAGTGCATTATTCTTGCCTTTATAATAAAAACGGAGATAAAAACAAAATACTATAGCAAGCGACAGTGAAAAATACCTTGGTTCGTGCCCAGTGCTATATATGCAATTTGTATGTATGTACTAAAACAATGAGAAACCTTAAGAAGAGGAGTATGCTACTTTTCTCCCTCTCTTGATTTTTGAAATACGTTTTAAAGCTATAATATAAAGGAATTCTGTTTAATATCATACTGTATCTTGTCAAAGAAATAAACACACTAAGGCTAATTGAAGCATATTAGCAATCTATGAGAGTATCAAATACGAGGCTTCCCTATATCAGCTGCTCTCTCAGAATACTTAAGCAGAATTTTCATTTCAGCAACTATCTAATAAGATATGTTTTTTCTTTTCCACTCTATCCCAGTGCATGGATATTTTATTTAGTGCCTCAGTAGTTTCATCACATTATGTATTATGCTTTCAAATATTGTTAAAAATGAGGTCTGACCAGGAAGCAGTTAAACATTCTAATGGCATCCTATTTTGAGGCCAAGACATCTTTAAATCTTTTCTCACACTCCAATATTTTTTTGCTTTTTATGAGCAGGTACTTGAGATGTAACCCAAAGTTTTTACCCTTCTGCCACCTGAGAGTCAGAGCATGAATCCCTCTGAGTCTGGGGTTGCTTCTTTCCTTCAGCAAGTCCTGAAGAATGACTTGTCTGCAAAAATGTTTTCCCCTTGTCATCATATATTCTAGTTGCAATGCTATTTCTTTTCTCTCTACAGATCTCACCTTGCTTGGTATGTAGTAGATCTTTTCATCATCAGAAGACAGATGACAAAAGAGCCGAGAAAGATAGCTGCCGTGAATACTATTTGTAGAATTAAGCAGATGAGCATCATAGAATCATAGAATGGTTAAAGTTGGAAGGGACCTTAAAGATCATCTAGTTCCAACCTCCCTGGTGTCCATGGCATGGACACCTTCCACTAGACCAGGTTGCTCAAAGCCCCGACCAGCCTGGCCTTGAACACTTCTAGGGATGAGGCATCCACAACTTCCCTGGGCAACCTGTTCTAGTGCCTCACCACCCTCAGAGTAAGGAATTTCTTCCAAATATCTAATCTAAATCTACCCTACTTTAGTTTAAAACCATTACCTCTCATCCTATTGCTTCAAACACTGATAAAGAGCCCCTCCCCATCTTTCCTGTAGGCCCCTTTTAAGTACTGGAAGGCTGCTAGAAGGTTTCCCTGGAGCCTTCTCTTCTCCAGGCTGAACAAACCCAACTCTCTCAGCCTGTCCTCATAGAAGAGGTGCTCCAGCCAGAGGGATCATCTTTGTGGCCCTCCTCTGGACTTGGTCCAACCGGTCCATGTCCTTCTTATGTTGGGGGACCCCAGAGCTGGATGCGGTACTCCAAGTGAAGTCTCACAAGAGCAGAGTAGAGAGCTAGAATCACCTTCCTTCGACCTGCTGGTCACACTTTTGATGCAGTCCAGGACGTGGTTGATTTTCTTAGCTGTGAGCACACATTGCCAGCTCATGTTGAGCTTCACATCCACAAACATCCCCAAGTCCTTCTCCTCAGGGCTGCTCTCGATACATTCTCCGCCCAGCCTGTACTGATACCAGGGCTTGCCCCAACCCAGGTACAGGACCCTGCACTTGGCCTTGTTGAACTTCATGAGGTTGACACAGGAGTACTTCTCAAGCCTGTCCAGGTCCCTCTGGATGGCATCCCATCCCTCCAGCCTGTCAACCACTACACACAGCCTGGTGTCATTGGCAAACTTGCTGAGGGTGTGCTCAGTCCCACTGTCCATGTGGCCAACAAAGGTATTTAACAGCACTGATCCCAGTACCGACCCCTGAGGAATGCCACTCGTCCCTGGTCACCACTTGGATGTTGAGCCATTGACTGCAACTCTTCGAGTGCGGCCATCTAGCCAATTCCTTATCCACCGACTTGTCCATCCATCAAATCCATGTCTTTCCAATTTAGAGACAAGGATGACGTGCGGGACAGTGTCAAACGCTTTGCACGAGTCCAGGTAGATGACGTCAGTTGCTCTTCCCTTATCCACCAATGCTGTAACGCTGTAGTACCATATCAAGTACCTTTGATTAGCCACAAAGAGAACTTGAGGTGGTAAAGGGGTAAATCAAGAGATTTATTTCCTACTTCTTGTTTCTGTTTCTTGGAACAATGAATAGAAAAATTAGTGTATTAGCACTTGAACTACTTTGTAAATCAGACACATCAAAAAGCTTATTCTTACATACTTGTGAATAACCTGTGTGCAGTGTACTGTGGCATTACTGTGAAGAACTCAAGAGGGAGAACGTAGGACCTCAAACAAATGGTAGGAAGTTCTTTTATATAAGATGGAAATTCACATGCTTTATTTAATTTTTCTGTAGTAAAATATGCAGGTACATGCTCCTCTGTTAAGCAAAACCCTCTGACTGCGAAGCAGCATCAGTATTTAATTTTAAACTGTCATTATAACAAGAGTAAAAGAAGTTTGTAAAAGCCAGTTTAAAGACAAGACTTCAGCAAATATACTGCCTTTCTGCCTGTGCTTTTCTAGTCTGTTTCTTGTGGTGCATTTATATTCATACGTCTATCACATTGTTAATGAGTTTTCTTCT
The DNA here is from genome assembly GCF_000708025.1 of Charadrius vociferus. NCBI lineage: Eukaryota > Metazoa > Chordata > Aves > Charadriiformes > Charadriidae > Charadrius > Charadrius vociferus. The sequence continues at coordinate 2,134,369 of NW_009649042.1, read as the reverse complement.
ATAAATTGACCCTTACTGCTACTGTAAAAGATAGCTTAAGTGAAGTGTGGCTTTGAGACCAGGCAGATTATGAAAATATTAAAGTATATACATTGAATCATATGAAGATCTTTCTTGTTGATATTTCAAGACCAAATACTTTTTTTTTTGAAAGATGACCTTTAATGAACAAACTTAAGGTCCAAGATGTCCTTACACAAAGCTGACTTTGGATCTTTTTCACTGGCTTGCATGGTTTAGTCATTTACACATCTGCAAAATGGATTTAAAATAATGCCACTTAACCTAGAAGCCTTTGACACTCACTTTACTTAAATACAGATAACAGTTTAAGGTACAAAACAGAGAAAAACTGCATCCATTGTCTTCTCTGTGAAATATAAACATGAGATGGTGGAAAAAATTAGTATATTCTGGCTGCAACCAGCAAGCTCAATTCTTTGTGGCAAAAGTTTATAAAAGCAAAATAGGCTCCGTGTACAATTGTATAAAAGAATGTGTCTGACTAAGTGTTTATGTACTGGAAAGAAACACACACATATAGCATTGGAGATTCTTGCAAAAATATCTGTATGCCTGACTGCAGTTGGTAACAATGCCTTTATTAGGATTTTACCTTAGGTTCTTAGGTTTTTTCCTACTGATTGTCACTCCAATACAAAAGCCATAAATTCTTTAATTGCACACTAGTCTGTATAAGTGAACAGAAAATCAGTGTCAGTTATAAGTATTTCCGTTGATGAGAGAAAATTCTTAATTGTGTTTAAATGCATATATGCACACACACACACAAATTCTGGATTTTACCCTACAAGTCTCAGTAAACTACTCAGCTACTAAGTACCATATAAGTTGCTTGAGATATTGTGACCAGATGGTTCACAGGGCTAGTAATGGATTATAGTGCTTTCTAGCTCCAGATTGCCAGTTCAAATCTGGGTCAGGTTGACACTGTCTGAAAATTATTACTGTTTGGTGGCTTATGTGAAATGAGTTGGAGACCTCAATATAGTTCCTAAAGGCTGGGTTAATATAACACAAATGTCACCAGATGATTGTCGGTTTCAGGGCTCGGGCTGAAGCACACTGAAGTCGGTGGAAAAACTTCCATTGATTTCAGCGGGTATTGAATTAGGTCTTAATTATGGAGAATGAATCCTTTGTGCTCTCGGAAGCGACTATTTACAAGGGGGTAAAGGACGCCCATGAACTGTTCCTGGGAGACGCGTACTGCTGCCAGCTAGGATAAAGCAGAGGGAGATGCTTATCTGTCCTTGCACTTCACAGAGTACGCGGATGTCAGGATGGGCCAACTCTTGATGCACTAATCTTCCTGAATTTAGGTAAGAGTAGGCTTATTCTGGCAAAGAGTGGTAGAGTCAAAATGTCTCTGAAAAGTCACAATAACATTCTCTCATTAGACTCAGTGCTGGTTAACAAGTCAGATAAATGGCTCCTGAGTTTATCACAGATCACCTGCTCTTACCTAAGGATGTTTTCGGTTTTGTTTGAACAGCAGACCTCCTTTGAGCTCCACAGATGACGACTTGGCTTCAGTCTGAGGCGCATGTTGTCACCATCCATTAGTGCAGCAGTGAATGAGAAGTGACTTGATCCTTGGGGATAAGCGCCATCATAGAGAAGAAATATTAGATATTGAAGACTGTGTAGTTTAACTGACTGGAAATTTAAACCATCCAAGTTAAAGTGGGAAATAAGGCACAGCATTATTGCAGTAGTTGATTAACCAGTGGATCAAACCAGTAGCAAATATGGAGGAATTGCCATTTCTATCTTCACGTCAAGTACAAATACATGTCTGGAAGATATGTATTAATCGGTTCTCCCACTGGACTGTGCCCAATAACACTGCATTGTGACAGTGATGTAGCATTATTGCCAGGAGATCCAAAAAAGAGATAAAACTGAGCTGCTAATCTAGTGAACTACTTGTATTTGCCTCTGCTTCCCGCTGTCGTTTGAGCTTGGTTCCTAGTCCTACAGTAGCACTCAAGTACAATTGTTATTGCATACTTTCTGTACCCCATAAATTAAATTAATTCAAATTTCAGAGCTTGGTTGTATACCTGAGAACACAACTAACTTGATATCCTTCTATGATAATGTCACCTGAAGGGAAGGCAATGGATGTAGTTTTATTGGGTTTTACTAAGGCTTTTGATACTGGTCCATCACACTACCCTTCTGCATAAGTTGTCCAACTGTGAGATGAGCAGGTACAAGGTGCACTGGGTGAAGAACTAGCTGGACAGCAGGGCTCAAAATGTTGTAGTGAATGGGGCTACATCTGGCTGGTGACTGGTCACCAGTGGTGTTCCTCACCATTCAATTCTAGGGCCAGTTCTGTTCAGTATTTTTCTCAATGATCTGGATGCAGGAGTTGAATGAAGGAGTCTCTGGAGAACAGCCCTGCAGAAAGCCGTCTGGGGGTGCATGTTGGCAGCAGGCTCGATATGAGTCAGCAGTGTTCCCTGACAGCCAAGAAGGCAAACTGCATCCTTGGGTGCATCAAACACAGCATAACCAGCCGGTCAAAAGAGGTAATTAACACAGTGTTGATTCAACGTTGGTGTGGCCTCACCTTGAGTACTGCGTGCAGTTCTGAGCCCCACGATTTAAGAAGGATGTGAAGGTCCTTGAATGTGTCCAGAGGAGGGCAACAAAGCTGGTGAAAGGGCTGGAAAAAATGTCCTACGAGTAGCAGCTAAGGACCCTGGGTTTGTCCAGTTTGCAGGAAAGGAGACTGAGGGGTGACCTCATTACTCTATACAGCTGAGGAGGGAAAGTGGAGAAGGAGGTGCTGATCTCTTCTGCCTGGTATCCCGTGACAGGACATGTGGGAATGGTCCAAAGCTGCACCAAAGGAGGCTTAGTCTGGACATTAGGAAGCATTTCTTTACTGAGAGGGTGGTCAAACAGTGGAACAGGCTTCTGGAGAGGTGGGTGATGTCTCAAGCCTGCCAGTGTTTAATAGGCATTTGGACAATGCCCATAACAACATGCTTTAATTGGGTCAGCCCTGAGTTAGTCAGTCAGTTGACCTAGATGATGATTGTCAGTCTCTTCCAACCAAATGAAATCTCATCGTTTCCCTTCCCTTCCCTTCCCTTCCCTTCCCTTCCCTTCCCTTCCCTCCTCTCCTCTCCTCTCCTCTCCTCTCCCATCCTATTAATAGAACTATTATTTGTTTCAAAAAAACTCTCTTTTTTTCCTCCCTTATCAAAATATTTATGGCTTTATATTCAGCCAGATGATGGTGACTTCGGGATTTTATGTTCTACGTACATACTCTAAACAAAGTTGTAGGTTTGCTATTGAATTTCTGTGTTTTAGCATCCCTCACTTGTTTGCCAGTATACTATTTAGCTCAGAGGAGAGCTAAATATAAGTAACTATCCTGATGAGTTTTTTTGATAATTGGGAATAATTGATACTTTAAGGATGTTCGTCTCCAGTAGAAGACCAAAGAAAACAGATTTTGGCACTGAGACATGAACAGAGACAGAGAGGAGAGAGAGGCAAAGATATTTTCATAGTAGAAGAGGCAGTATGGGTGTTCAATATAGTCTTCAGGTCACAAGCAAGATAATCTACAAAGAGAGTTTGTGGGGACGGGAAAACCTGACAGAAAGAAATTCATGAAAGTTTATGATTTTCGTCCAGGCTTTTACTCTCTTATATAGGAAAGTAGAAGTGTTTAAAATGCAGAAATTATTGTTATATCATTTCATTTGTGCATGAAGAGATGAAGTCACAAAACAGAAAAGTCACATCTTCATTGGGATGCTGTGAAGCAGGTGAAGCTGTGTGAGAGGCAGTTTCAAATTCAACACCTAACGTTTGGATGAAGGATGATGTTCCTGTTACCGGAAGTCATATCAAACATCAGGTCTGCACTTGAGCTGTGATATAAACCTAGATAAGGTTTAAAACCTGTTTGCCTTTTTAATTTTATTTGTATTTATGTAGCAATGAGTTACTGTTGAAGCTGTTTAATGATAAGATTGCTATGTCTTTTCTATTAACTAGGTTTTAATGATGACATAATTTAGATCACTTCAGTTGCCTTCTTTGCGTGTTTATAAACATAGTTTATAAAAAAGTTTAAACATAGTTTAAACCAGAAAGTTTAGGATGGCTGAAATGTGTATAAAAGGAATCTGTAAGGGATGTTCAGATTTACACATAAACTCAGGGAAATCTGTTGTTCAGATTCCTAAAATGCTTCAGTATCATGTATTTAACTTCAGGTGTAAATGTATTTTGTTTGTGTGTATACATACAAAATTCAGTATGAATTATTCAATATTATTCAATGTGAAATAAGGTTTTCTTTGGGAAGCAATTACCTCCTCATTTAGCCATACAATTTAGAATAGATTTACATAAGAAAATAATTTAAATGTAATATTGTTTTCTGAAATCCCACAAAAAAAACCCCTTCCCCTTTGCATTAATTATCTTTTCTGCACTACTTTCCCTCCTCCCCCCTTCAACTGTCTTGGTAACTTTTAAATTAAATTAATTGGCAGGTGTGATGGGTGAGAACACAGAATCTGTATTGAACGGTCACAAATCCTGGATACTTCACTCAGAGGTATACCTTTTCCATATACCTGTTTTGTCTGTGAATACATGATCAACAGTTGCCAAAGATTTAATTGCTTAGTGAGAGACACTAAAATTCTTGGTGACTCCACGGATTTGTACTCTGTTTTTCAGAATATGTCTGACCTGAAAAGGAGCAAAAGAGACTTCATAATGTCACCTTCTCAAAGGTGAACTAATGTACCGACCAGGAATGATTGCCAATACAAAGCTACGTAACAGATTATTTTGTGTCAGAAAAGCACTATTAGGTGGGTGATAAGGATAACGTTACACTGCAGTAAAAGTTTTTGCTTATATCATAAGAAATACAGAATAACTCGATAATTTACACACATATATTGGGGGGGTATTTTTTTTTTTTTAAATTTACAGAGGTTTGTTTCTAATTATTAATCCACCTTATCTGGTTGTATGTCTTCTTTGCCTATGTGTCTGTCCCTTTATTTTGTCTGATTTTTTCCATTCCTTTTTGTAGGATTGCTCTAAATATAGAATTATGGTTAGACACTTGCTAAATAAGCATATGCGTGAGTAATTTAAAACAGGAAGCTCATGGGAATCAAAGAACAACCTATCTTGGCCACATATTTTATCTACCTTCATGTATATTCATGCAGACAGTTAAAATCTGATCATATAAAAACTTCCATTGGAGTCAAAGTGAAACCTCTTTGAGCATCAAGTAAGCACAAGTGAATGAGAAGAGAACTGGAGACAGGAGCAGTATGACACAGGATCAATACTCTGGATAATAATGAAGTGAGACCTTGCTCTCCATTCTGCGTGGCAGCTACCTATCTTCTTTACGCAAAGTGTGCGCAGAACAAAAGAAGAGCAGCTCAGAATTCTTTTTTTTTTTTTTTCCTCATGAAAGAACAAATAGAAAGTCAGTGCCTCATGGACATCTCCATGAAGACAGTTCAACTTCTGCAAGCATTGTTTTACCATCATCACACTCTGTCTGGGCTTTCTGCTTCAGTTTTAGACACCAGCCTATATAAGAAGTGAATTTTATTTCAGGTGTTTCATTAAGGCTATATTTCACAATTTTGTGGGAAAAATTACCTGTACACAGATGTTAGCATCCCTGACCAATTCAGAAATATTCAAGATGTCATGCATTTTAAATTCAGGGAAAGAAAAAATTACTGGCAGAAAGTTTTATTTGGTAGAATAATGCCTCATCTAATATAGGCTTATCCTGTAAATGCTGATTCCCAGGAAAACAGGGCCCATCACTGAATGAAAATGGATCCTTCTGGTTTTGGTTCCTGTTTAAGGAAGATAAGAATTAGAAGAGAAATAGTCACGTGAAGACTGAAAACAGAAATTTGTAAATGGACATGTCAGCTTAGCATTGCTGCTACCGAAACAGTCATGCGAAAATTACATGGTACACCTTACACAAAAATTTGCAGGTAAACACTGTTTTTTTCTGCCAGTCCTGGAAGATGGTTGAAAGCCACTTAAGTGCACTTAGCATCACGCTGCATCCAAATTAATCAGCCTTGCCATTGACCGTATTGATGCTGTTTCTGGTTGTTTGAATGCGGGCAGTGCCACTTTGTGCCATGCAGACATATTCTCAAGCGCTCTCAAGTTCTACCACTAGAAGATGTGTTTTGGCCACAGGCTCAGATTTGTGTGCCTAATTGCTCACTGAAATCACCTAAGTTTGTTTTGAAGATCCAGGTTCTGGTTTTGGTAGTGGAAGAGTCTTGGGTAAACTGACAGTGTCTAAGACCTTGAACTGAACAAACCAGAATTTATTATGTGTAGTGATCAGAAATTTACTAATTCCTTCTGAAAGCACAACATTCATTACTCTGAACTTTGTGAAACAAATGTTCCACGGGCAGATAGCAGTTAACACCCTCACAGAAATCAGGACTGATCTGTGGGTTGAAGGCAGGGTTAGCTTCTAGATATATCCTCCTGTATCTATTTTTATTAACATGTCAGAGGAAGAGGCATAAACAGATATGCAGGTGGCAGCCTGGTGACGACTGTGAGAAAGGCTAAGGGAACGTATCATGGGACTTTCCCTTTGAAAACTCCTGTTTTTCACAAGTCTTCTAGCATGTTGAAAGGATCAGAGATGGTGCTTAGAATATAGTTATGACATGGCTTTTTAATAAGATGCAATTATTATTTTTATTCATATTTACTTGTGCACTCCCTCCCCCTGCTACCACATCAAACATACTCCCTGAATAACTCCTTATCACCTTTGGTCTAAGTAAATCTTTCTTCTTCTCCTGTAAATAAGGAGGCTCTGACGTGAGTGTGTATGTAATGAATTAGGCTGAGATATCTTTACTGTTCACCTGTGAAAGTACTCTTTTATGAACATACACCCAGGACAAAATGGCTTAGGACAGCTCTAGTAATGATCATTTGTGCTTGAATATTTGCCTATATTGTTAGGGTAGGACTTGAAAGACAGTATTGGGATGCCCTGCTTTGCAGCGGAAGCCCTGGGTTATCTTAGGCAATTATTCTCTTCTCAGTACCCCAGTTCCATCTCCATAAAACAAGGATGGAAGTATTAATCTGACCCACGTAGGGCTGCACAAAGTCTCAGGGATGCTCCAGTCCAAGGGTAACAGGAGAGAAAACATGACTAGTCTTGGAAATGCCCATGAAAAAGAGAGTGGTTTTAGTTTCTGTATGAGAGCTCCACGCTACCTAACTTCAGCAAACTTATTTAGGTACCCAAGTTAGGTGCTGGAGCCCCTAGATGCTCTGTCTAGCCAATGGAGAAGAAAACTGCCTCCAAAGGGCAGTTCAGAACACAACGTGAGTGAAGCTCACGCCCTGAATTGCCAGCAGGACAAGATGTTAATTACACATAAACATTACTTAAATAACCTCGTAAGTTGTGGGCACTCTGCATTATATACCTCAACCTGCTACAAGTTAACATCTACGCCAGGGTTTTCCTACAATGCGGCTTCTGCATTAGTCTTCCCTCTTCCCCAAAGACTGCCTTGTATTTGACACTAATTAAGCGATTTGTAAGGCTGTGCGAAAAAAAAGGTATATGTTTAACTACAGAATTTTCCCCAGACATTTGGATTGGTCATGAAATTTTACATTGCTTCAGTTGATAACATGAAAAAGATTTAAACTAACCTAAACTAGACAAATATCAGGAAAACACAAGGAACCAGATAAAACGTTTTTAGCACAGGAGCATTTTGGGGCTCCCTGAGTTCTATTATGTATTTTCTAAAGTCTGGTATCTAAATTTCTTGCACTTGTTCAGTGCTTTCGGGAGGCTCTTGGTGATACATGAGGGATTTCTGTGCATAGCTAACGTGAACACTGAAGGAAGAATAGAGCCCTTTAGTTCCCTCCTGCCTGTGCAAATCTTCAGATGTTCTGAGCTGCCTTTTGATAATCTTCAGAGGCGTAGCTGGAGCATGGTTGAGAATTTAAGTGTGATAATCCCATGTTGCTAGTAATATTATAAGTAATATTAAATATCAAAAGATAACAAAAGAAAGACTGTTGTTTTGTTTTTCGGGTTTTTGTTGTTGTTTTATTATTTCTAGACGAAGAAATAGATAGTTATTCAAGTTATTCAAAGCAGTACCATATTTCACAGGTTGTGGTAGAAATCTGACTAACATCAGTGCTTTTCTTTTTTTTTTTTTTTTTTCCACGCAGACTTAGCTGATTTGTACTTATTTTATACATATGTCTGGGCAACCAAAGGAAGTAAGTGCTAAGCAATCTCATAACATGTGCCCTGACAGAAAATATTATAGGTCACAGAATCCAAAGCTACTGGCCACACACTGTGTTGCATTTATTATTAGGAAAACTCATAGGAAAGCTGCCACTCTCACCAAGTCTATACACAGAGACCCAGTAGTAGCTGTCACTCTTGGGGAAGTCGATTTGTATTGAAATTACAGAAAATACATATAACAAATAAGTTTCTAGACTGCCAAATAATGGCCTAGTTAGGGCACTTCATAAACTGTTCTTATCCACACTGAGTTTGAGTGAAATTCTGTGATGTGACAAAACATTTACGAGCCATGTGAGTCTTTTATCTGTTGTTTTGTTTTCTTTTTTTTTGTTAATGAATGCAGGCTTATTTGTACTCGTAGTCGGTGAGAAGGTTGGAACAAGACTCACCACCAGCCAACAAGGTATCGGCAAGAAGGCTGAGCAATGATGGCTGGAGTTTTGGCTGGGTTCAGCTTTGCACTTTTGGAAGGTAGTCAACCTCATTCTGATTTAAAAATCTAGTAAAATGAAGCCATAGGATAGGCAAAGAGCTGGGTAAGAGATGGAGCTGATGAAATAAAGATCAGACCTTGTTTACGTTGTGTCTAGAACTGAGTTCTCAGTTCAGTGTTTTCTTATTTTCTGATCTACTTTGATATGTAATAAAACCCACGTCTTTTCAGAATGTTGCTAAAAGCATCCTGGCATGGCTTCCTGGTAGATGTTTTTTCAGGGCTCTGCAAGCCTTCAGTTTGGATACAAGCGCAGAAGGCCTGTCAAACGTTAGGATCTAAAGTAGAACCAAGCATCCTTCTTCCATCAAAAAGCTTTTTGACCAGAAAATTATTTCAGGCTGACCAAAAATATTTATGAATTCCGTTGGATTTGGCAAACCGTTTCGGATAAACAAAACAACAGAAAAAGGAAAATTTCTCTGCAGAAAAATCTGCTTCATTTCAGTCTTTTCAAAAGAAAACATCTTAGTATTGCCAAATGACAGATTTGAAAATTGTCCTTAGAAACAGATTTTTAGGAAGGGTTTTGTAAAACCTCACACAGAACAAAATGTTTTGGCTGACCGACAGTGATTCTTCCCCCTTCTCCCCTCCAGTCTCTTGAGCAAATTGACAATGCTTATTTCAAGCAGATCTGATTTTTTTTTGTTTGTTTGTTTGGGGTTTTTTTTCAACTTTTCAGTTTTGAGTAGCGTTAAAACAACTCAGATGTATGTAGCTCTGCACTGAGATATCTCAGAAACACTTCCTGCTCTCAGTGTTTTATAATGGCTTTCCTGGGTTAGTGCTGGCACTGCTGACCCCTTGCAGCTTGCAGTAACAGGGTTAATTTTTAAGTTCAGGGCAAGAGGGAATTGTGTGACATGGCTCAATCTGTAATCACACCTATTGATGAGGCTTCCAGGTCTGCAACATCACATTTGTCTAGGTCTGACTGGATGTAAGCTGCAAATATCTAGAGCAAAAATGTGCTGTTACTATTAAGACCCTCACCCAAATCCCTGAGCAGTGCACTTCTCTCCACTAACACATTGGTTTTTACTATTTGACTGCAATTTTTTCTAGGTGCTTACCTCCTGTTTTCAACTGCCGTATCTAGTCACCTCAAGTGGCTGCAGAGATTCATTTTTCCGTTTCAGACAAAGGCCTGGTCTTGTCAACAAATTTTGTACGTGCTTTTAGGGTTAATGAAGTGTAGTGAGCACTGTTGGCTTTGCTTGCTGAGCATGTGGGTGTCAGGACTGTGGAAAAAGGCTGGCTAGCAGGCGCTTAGGGACCAGGAGTGACAGGCGTGCTGGTGAAGTATTCATGCTTGGGGCTGCTGTCAAGAACTGGTCAGAGCTGCCCAGGGACTGGAAGGGCAAAAATGGGATCAAAGTAATGAACTAATACAGCAGTGATGTAAGTTACTTCAGAATCTGACAGCCTAGCCCACCTGAGCTGGAGAAACTCTTACCTTGTGTTTGACTATACCTCTTTATTATCTTTGGAGGGGTTTGAAGTTCTTGTTGACTTTACGTGAGGTCTCCCTTATAAGTTATTAGACTGGCGGAGAAATCCTTGCAGGGACTGAGGCACAATAACTGCAGCATTGTGTCCTGCTAATAAGACTTACCCTGCAGGTAGCAAAATGTTGTACTTTTAAATGGCTGAGCTGGCGTAGATCATGGGTTGCCTTTTGCTAGAGGCTTCCAATGATTCAACAAATACATTTAATCCAGTATACACACTCTACATTTGCTTGGTAGGGGCAAAACTGTCTGTCCATCTCTCTCTCAAACTATGGTGATCTAGACATAATCAATGTTAAACACATATCTTCCTTACGTAATTGTGTTTCAAAACATCACTATCTGTAGTGGTGGGACAGGACATAAAGGGATTTACTGGGCTATAAGGCTGAATTTATGACTTGTATCACTGGGTCTTTGTGGTGACATTATTAGGAATTTGGCTGGTCCCTCACACCATGAATATGTGTAGAGACAGACCTGAAGCACAAAGGTGCAATGCTTTGTGTTAAATTTATAAGTGTGTTTAGCATGCCAACCAATAAGAACGCTATTCACTCTATCTGAGTGCATACAAGAAAGGATAGGGATGCTAAATTCTGTAGTTATATTCCAGATGTCACCTGATCCATCCAACTCAGCTTCTTTCTGTAAGACTCTTCCGCGCGTTCATGGGAATGCAGCCTTTTCTGACGCCTTCCTCCGCTCATCCTGCATCTCAGGGAGGTCATGGATATAGCAAGCTCTGCCACAGTGTGGAGACAGTGATAGAGCTTCCTGGCCTGGTAATATTGTGGAGAGGAAGCTCTGTGCCTCCATCAATAGATTTTCTTATGTGGAAAGTCTTCTGATATGGAGTCAGCTTAGGTGTCCTTAGACTGTGTTGACCATTGCTTAGGCACAACCCCAAACTGGGAATCAAGATTTAGCACTCCTACCCCATTGCTTGTCAGGACTGAATTTGAGTGCCTGAAGATATTTACCTTTTTTGACATGTTCACAAATTCAATCAGGATGTCTGCTAAGAACATAAAATATGTAGCGATAGTAACCCAAAAGAGATGGTTTGTGCAATAATCCTCCCCTCAACTAAGGTTATACATCTCATATAATGAATGTCCTCTTCTGCTTTTCTCTGCAACTAAGCTAAGAATATCTTAAATTTCTAGAGAAAAATCCCTGGTCAACCCTGCAGTGTCCTTTGTTTACTAAGAAAATCTTTCTTTATCCCTTAAGCTATCAAGTTCCAGCTGCTCCCAGAGTTCACTGTTGTGTCAGGAAGGAATTACTTTAACACTTCAATAAAGAAATATTTGCTCATACCAACTGTTTAGTTTTGACTGGTGTTCAAGGGACATTGTCTCTTTGCCACCACTGGCTGTTTCTTTACCTCTTAAGCAGTCCACTTTGTTGCCCACCATGAGCCATCCTTTCCCAGTCAACATGATCGTGCATGATTTTCGCATTCAGTACCCTGACTGCCAGAGTTAGATCATACCCTCATGACCCATATTAAATCTGTTATCAATTTTATCTTGCTATGAAATATAAATTATTAACAGACCTTAAGCCTCTGTTACACTAACTATCTACAGTCATGGGTGGTTGTTTTTTTTTTTCTTTAAACAGTAGAAGCAAAGACATTACAGCAATTATTTTTGTTGTGCAACATAAGTGGATTAGATTTATCATTGTTGGTTCAGGTCCCACAGCAAAGTCAGTTTATTTATTGTTAGCTTGTGTTAACAAAGGGAAGGAGGTGTCCAAAATCCTTCCACATACATCTGCTAGATTTGAACATGGGAGCTCTGATGCTTGCTTTTACTCGTTTGCTGGCTTCATTGCTCTCAGCCTGGAGAGTCAGAGTAGTCCTGGTGAGAGCACAACTACTCCTCACAGAGGGAATCATGCCGGACAAGCACACAACTCAATGTGTAGTTGTGTCCTAACATAAAAATAACTGGGGTATAGATGCTACAGAGATACTTGCCAAAACCCTTTTTTGTGGAGATACGCAAATGCACATGTCCTGTTCCTCCTAAGAATTAACAAATGTGTTAGGCTCTTCAACGGTTTAAAAAAATATATTTTTTCTGCTTTTAGGATGATGGGTTGGGCTTGGGTGTCTGCTGCCATGAGGAAAGAAGACATAGGGAGACAGGGCTGAGCTGGCATGCTGGGGGAATACACTGCAGGATCAGACTTGCTGTCCCTGCTGCCAACAAACAGTTCAGGATAATAATTGCTGCGGTTTCCGTTCCTTCTCCTCCTCCTTGTAGCAATAGCTTGTACCCTGGCCCCTCCTCAGGAACATCAGTGCAATCTGTCTGGCTGCCCAGGCCCAGGTGGCAGAGAGAGGAGAGCCCTGAGCTGCTCTGCTGCCCCAGCAACTCCCTGTGCTTTGAGCTGCTAAATGGTGAATTATTCAGCTAGCTTCAGGAGGTCCGATGGGTGCCCGAGGGTTCAGAAAGGCTGGGGAGAAGGGGGCTGGCAGCAGTCAGATGTGCTATGTCTACCTCTGTGCTCCTCTAAGCTCTCCTGATGGGGATCCCACAAGGCAATGTAGGACTCAGAGACTCTTAGTGGCGTGGATCCTGAAGGAGCTGAATGGATGAACAAAAACTGGGTATCTGCATTTTAGTTTGTTAATCAAACACTTTTTTTACAAAAGAAGCAGGGCTTTCTCTGGAAGCCAGACCAAAGCCTGTTTGAATAGTGCATTTATATTATGTTTAACTAGTTAGCCTGAGCAGTCTCATAGGATGTGTTTTAAATTTCCTGCCCAAAATGTCTGTGTTATGTTGTGGCATGTTTTTAAGCAGCAGATATTTTCACAGAAGATGCATTGGTGCTTCTGCAATGAACATATATCTGATTTGCAAAGTATCTTGAGATCCTCCATGTTCCTCATGGGAAGTATTGTCTCTGGCTTGTACTTCTCTAAGGTTGGCGAATTCATTAAAAATCCTGGGAAGTTCTACATAATGATTTTGTACCAATGACTGCTGGTTTTCATAACTTTTTGGTATGTCAGTTAATTCTTGCCTCATGACAGGTCAGTTCTTTCACAACAGAGTTCTCCATCATTGGTATGACATCCAAGCATTGACAGTCTGCTATTGAAAAGCAAACAGTGTCTAAGATAACATACATAATTATTTTCAAAGTCACACAGTTATTTTTTCAGCAATCAAGATATCCCACAAATTTTGCCTATTACAGGCACAAGAAATAATGATCAGGACAAAGTTCCTGGGGTTTTGTATAAAAATATTGTGTTCTTGATTTTTTGTAACTGGAAAAAGATCCCACAGCTCTAGTTATCAGGCCAACAGCAGTTAAGAAACAATCCACTTTCAACTATGAACTATCATTCATGGACCAACAGGAACATAATGTTAGGGTGAAGTATTGAAAAGTATTGTATATGATCTGCTGACTGTATTTAAGACTATAGCTGAATTTTTTAAATTTGAAAGAAAAACTTAACATTTTACAGCTATTTTCTGTGGACAAAAATTTGTCTTTTCCGTCTAAAGTACTTCAATCTTAAGTGCAGCAAACACTTTACAAACACAGCAGTTTTACTGGGTTAGTTTACATGGAGACACTGAGGCACACCCAAATTGAAACCCGGATATGAAAGAGAGTTTCTGACGGAGCTCAGAACAGAGTCCCAGACTCCTCATTCCCCATAGACAACAGAATATACTGGACTACAGTCAGTTTTGCTGCCTTTTGTATGCATACTGTACTTTCAGGATGGCATGGCATCTCTGATGCCAGAGCTTAAATCTTCCAAGCAAATATTAGCGTAAGAAACATTAGCAATTTAACTGTCATACTGAGAGGAACAGTAGCTTGGTTTTCTATTTCCTTAGAAAAAGACCAAGGACCAAACTCTCATTGAATTAAAGAAAACCCCACTTTCTTCTTTGGATTTATGTTGTTGTCTAGGAAGAATTCATAGCGGGATTTGGCCTGTTTTCTGAATCATGAGCTTCTTTGAGGTTTACATGCTGCTCCTATTCCACCCCCCTCTCAGCTAAGTGGAGACTTGATTTCCATGATGCCTTTCATCTTCCTGAACAAATAGCGGTCTCTTCTGTTGTCCTCTGTAGTTTTCCCACCTGATTTCTTTCTGTCTTGAGTGGCTGAGCAAACTAGATATGCCGTTTCTGATTCAGCAGGGGTCTCATTTTATACTGTGTTCACCCATTTCCCTTGGTTGTTTTGTAAACAAATACTTCCTTTGTCCTATCTTCATTTCTGGCTACCTGTATTAAAGACTTTAATTTTTCTTTCATATACAATAGCACATGCTTGTTATCCTTCACAGGACAATATTGTCTCTTAATCTGAAAGAGCTCATATACTCCATATCATTGGTAATTTCAGTTTCTGTAATACCTGAAGACATCTTCAATGCAAACTTTGTAGCTGGCACATCCCTTTGCTGTGTTGCTCTTTGAGTTCCCGTTGTCTGCTGGGACACACAGAGACCTCTTTCTGCTGTCACCCCATTTTCATACACTTCTTTCTGTGACTTTGCAGCAAGAATTCCCAATTATTCTGCTGGGAGAGCAGAGTCCTTACCACAACAGAGATTGGGAATGTTGCTCTTTAGGCCCCAAACTCCACACAGACCCATGAAAAAAAGCAATTTGGTTTATGTCTGTGCCAAACAAGTGCTTGCACTTGCAGATGCAAATAACGAAACAGTGTCAAAGTGCATAAGGGGTTTCGGAGGTGGATGTTCGCTAGTGCTGCAGGCTGGCCAGCCTCAGCTGCAGACTTGCTGCTGGCCATGATTTGTTCTTGGAGTACCATGTGCTCTGAACTAAAGCTGAATGCAGTCCAAGGGCCAGCACTGGTGTCTATGGCATTATCTGTCCTGCTTTGGGGAAACTGGGACTCTCCATTTGTTCAGCCTCTCTTATCTAAGCCTAACCTCCAAAATCCCAAACCAAATGGATCAGAAAACTAACAGGGTGTTTGCTCCCTTTGCAATGCTCACTCTGCCTTCTGGGTTCTGTCCTCTCCTTCACCCTCCGCACAGTTCCAGGATTTAGAAAGGAAGGTCCCCAGGGGAGAATATCCAGGTACCCGAAAGAACGGCAAGAGGAGAGGAAAAGGGTCCTAATACCATCTGGTCCTTTGACAGCACCCATATTATCATCCAATAATAGTTTTTATATCACTTCTTGACCATGGAAAACTCCAAAGCTTTCAAGATAAATGTTATCTTGAGACAAAATGCAGTAGTCCCTTGTTTTCTGCTTAAAGATCTTATCATAGTCAAATTCATTACAAATTCTGATTTCTCTGTTAGTTTCTTGTGATGGTCAATAGAATAAAATTTAAATTCACCTTTTAGGGGTCCCAAAAGACCTACAACACCATATAGGGATTGTTTCTCTCTGTGCAGAGTTGCAGTCAAATCCAAACTTAAATAATACAGCAATGATTTAGCATTGCTATATAAATTTTTAGAGCGAACATTATGAGAAATGTCATTTGCAGTAGAACTGCGAGGGGGACTTTAGTCTGCGGGATGTAAATTTCTGTTTGGAGCCTGATGAGGATAGCTGAGCAAATGGTCTCGTAAAGCAGCAGTGTGGGATTGTCAGTGTTTCTGATCTCATTGCGTCTTGTCCAGCAGCAGCGTCCCTCAGCATTGTGCTGCTGTGTGTGCTCAGCTCTGACTCAGAAAGGAGAATGTCACCTACTGAGTCACCGGTGTCCTCCGTCATCTTGGGTTTCACTGGAAATTTTTAATGCATGCGGAGAGACCAGAGTCAGTCCCGATTGCTTTGTGAATGAGCCTAATGCAAGATTTACTGGGCAGAAGCAGGACTGGATTGCGTCTGCAAGGTTCCCTTTCCAAAGCAGACCTCTGCAGCCTGAGCCAGGCTCCCCTCACCCTCCAGCTACCTTTTCCCTTAAGGATCTGTTTTGTCTGACCTGAGCTACTCGCTCTAATTTAGGCGGTGTGGAACATGTCGCTGCTCAGCAACTTGCTGAAGGCTGTGATCTACTGTCATTATTTCATTTCAGTGCCTCATCAGCTCCTGATGTGCTGTTTGATACCTTGGTAATGTTTTTTGCATGCATTTATCACTCCCAGGTGTCATGCAAATGTTACGGGGACTGCAGCTGGTTTGCAAACCAGGTAGCAGGGCTGAGGCTCGACTTCTCAAGCGGAGATGACGGCAAAGCAGGATTTAATCTTAGCCACCAGCTGCAGCCGTGACTATTAGGTTAGATATCAGAAAGGTCAGTGCTTTTGAGATCAAGGCTGTGGCCAAATGGCAAGCCAGGGAATACGTGCAGTGGAGGATCCTAGGGAACTCAGGGACTCATATACACTGGCTGCTTAAACCTGAGGCCACTATTGACTGTTAATGTAAATTCCCTTGTATTATAGCTTTGCACAGGAAGTATTATTTTTTTTAAAACATACGAAATTCTAGTCATTTGGCCTAAAATCTCTCTCACTGTCAATGAATGCTAGATTCAGTGGATAATTACACTAATTTATTTCCAATAAATTTCAAATTAAAATGATATACTGTGGAGAGACCTGATTGAAAATCTTGCTGTTCTGTTCCTCATTCGAAAACTTGTTTGCAATTAGTCAAGCTGTCAGATAGCCAGGGAATGTGTTTATTTATTTATTTTTACTGAAGGGGGATGGGGAGGGGGGAAGAAAAGCTATTTCTATAACCGTGTGGGAAAGTCTCTGGTAATCCTTTTTGTGCAGGAGAGATTTCAGAATACAGGGATCATAGTTCACCATGAGATAGCTCTTATGTATGCTTTAGTGTGTTGCTTTGCAGTAGTACTAGTGTCAATCACAGGCTATTCAGTAGGTGCAAGTCCTAAATAAAGAAACCAGATGCCTGAAATTAGATGTAGGGTGTAATCTTTAAATCCTTTCTCCCCTCCCCAGAGCCTTGAGCTTCACCTTCACCTTCTGGGGGCTCTCAGCTCCTGCTCACACCACGCAGGGGCTTTGCGCTGTACCACCACCGGAGCATCACAGCACAGTGCTGCGCTGCGCTCCTCCCCTGACAGCCTCTTGCCCACAACACTTGCCCAGAAAGTTTTAAAAACTGACGTTCACCTTTTCTTTTCTTTTTTTTTTTTTTTTTTTTTTTTTGTTTCCCCAGGAAAGCACTCCAGCCGCCTGGTGGGTGTTTCCCCCAGGAAGGATGCGCTCTGACCGGAGTGGGAACTTTGCAAGGGTGAGCAAGGCTTGTTCACCTGGTGGGCAAGAAAGTCACTCAGGAGGCAGAAGGGATGACGCTGCCTTTCACTGTCTGTTGATACATAACTTCTAATGTCATTTCTTTCACTTGAAAATACAGAAGCAGTCTGGGAAGGGCGTAGCATTCCCTGCCCCCCACCGGTGACTTAACCACAGAGATACTGAACTGGTTTTCTCCCCCTTCGCCCCCTTCCTTTTTACTAAATTGTTTTTTCTCCTTTTTCCCCCTGTTCCTTCTCATGTTCACCCAGCCTTGCTGAGGGATTACTTTATAGAAAGCTTTTGAATAGCAATCTTGAGTAAAATTTAAGCTAGACATCTTCAAAACCACAAAAAGGAGGGAGATGTTTTAGGCCATGGTCAAATAAACAGTCCCTGCACTGGGTGAAATGTTGTTGCCCCGTGCTATCTGCTGTTGCCCCTAAAAGTCAGAAATCACAGGGCATAGTCTGAGGTGGTTTCCAAATAATTTGAAGCCAGCAGGATTAACGCAGACCAGCAATGCAAACTGTTCAAGTATGTAGAAGCCTGCTACATACATACAGCCTTCTGGAGCACCAGATAGTGTATGAAGTTATGGTACGGGATATCACTTACTACAAGAAGCTTCTGTTCTGGAAATGAGATGAAAACATGGAAATAAACCAACACACAGTGAAAAGAAGGGAGAGAGAAGACGGACTAACAAACTGCAGAATTCTCATTGTACAACAATCCAGAAAGCAGCAAATAGCACAAAAGTCACGGGCTTTCACTGTCCTGGTAGAATTTATGAGAAAATACTGATAGCAGTTGCAATGATTTTAAATTTGTGGCCATGTGGCCAAACATTATCTAACATTTAAGAAGTGGGCTATGTAAGTTTGCTTAGTCTTAGTGCTAGAAATGATTTTTTCCTACTGCACACCAACAGAAAAGGAGCTATAGATATATTCCCCAGCAAAATCACCCTTCTGAAGGCAAGATATCTTTCTGAATTGCAGAATGAGCTCCTTAAAGTAAATGGCCCATTAGTGATTGAATTCAATCATCCAGACAATAGCTCTAGCTGGCATTGGGGCTGAGTGCACAATGACAGATTTTACTCCACATCGTGGGCAGTCATCAAGAGCTCTCCAGAGACAGAGTAAAATGAAGAAGGTACTTGCTGGGTCAACCTGAGAGATGGCTACATCATGCATAGATGTGTGTTAGACAGCTTGGACGCTAACAGGTGTGATGCTGCAGCAACCGTGCTGATTTTCCTGCACGCTACAGCAGCCACGTGGGACCTGTGCACAAACTGGCAGTGGGGAGGGAAGGAAGAAGCAGCCTCCCATATTACTGCATTTTTGCTGTTATCTCAGCCCTCTTGCAGTCAGTCACCTCTGTACGGGAAGCTCACAATGAGCTGAGCTCTTCCTTCATGCTTGATCAGTGTGTGCCCACAGCATCACCTAGAGCAGACCCACCCATCTGCCCAGTGACCTCTCTCTAGGAGACGGCGGCCTTCTTATTTCTATCGTTTTGTTTGTCTGCACAGTCTCGGTTCATTGACACGGGTGAAGAAACCCCAACCCCCCACCTTTTCATAATGTGGTTATTTTGCTTTTAAGCCAGACAACCTCACTCAGCTCATTTAGCCAGAGCAGGCAGGACTGGAAGGACTGGTACTGAGAGAGTGGCAGCAATCAGCGGGATCCATGGAGAAACAGAGCAGCTCCAGGCAGTACCCTCCTACCTCCAGGTTATTTCATCACTCCCAGATCAGCAGCAAACCGGTTATTTCTTCTACCTGGAGATGCTGAATGATGTGTCTTGGGGGTTGTGCCGCAGGAGGGGAGAAGTCTGAGATTACTTACCCCTGTGACTGTTTCTGTGATAATGTGCTGCAGAATTAGGGTGGTGGCTGATTAAAAAACATGATAATTTGAGAGATCTGCTGGACATCTGCAAAAAATCACACGGTTATCTGTCTGAAGAGGGGCAGCTAACTTTACACGGAGAGCATCAAATTAAAAACTGCGAGGAACCAAACCCACCTGCTACCTACATAGCAGACACAGAGACACATGCAGACACTTGTTCTGCCTAAAGGGTAAACACAAGGCTCTCGTCTCTCCAAGGTGCGAATCTTAAAAGCAGTAACTTAGTGGAGGAGGTGCTGGGAAACCAACATGTAACTAGTGCTGGCGGCATCCTAAATTCACGGTTTATAGCTGTGATACTAACACATCATAGGTGGGCTATAAACATATTCAGAGCCTACCTTATTGTGTAGGTAACAGTTTCAAGTTATCTGTCTAGAACGCAAAAGTCAGTTGGCCTTCCTAGTTCACTCCCATGTCTTTTATAATTTGACAGGGAAGTGGTCATAGGGAGCCTAATGACAAAGCCTTCTTACTCCAGCTACCGGAGGCATTGCGCTTGCAGGCTCCTGTCCCGCTGGGGGATAACACTGCTGGAAAAAGCACCCCAACATCTGCTGGAAAAGTAGCATGGCAAGCTGTAGGCAATCACGGAGACTCCTGGAGACTTTGTAAGCCAGGTAAAAGGCAGCCCCACCAGAGGGGATGCAATACCAGCCCTATTGGGTACCAACACAAGTGAGCTAATTGGTGATGTCAAGATTGGAGGCAGCCTGGGCTGCAGTGATCAGGCACTGGTGGGGTTCACAGCCCTGAGGGATATGGGTCAGGTGAAGAGTAAAGTCAGGACCCTGAGTTTTAGGAAAGCAAACACACAGCTCTTCAAGCAGGTAGTCAATAGGATCCCCTGGGAAACTGCCCTCAGGGACAAGGGAGCACAACAGAGCTGGCAGATCTTTAAGGACACTTTCCACAGAGCGCAAGAGCTCTTGATCCCCGGGTGTAAGAAATCAGGAAAGGAGGGCAAGAGTCCAGCATGGCTGAGTCAAGACCTGCCGGTCAAGCTAAAGGGCATGAAGGAAAGGCACAGGCAGTGGGAGCAGGGACAGGTATCCTGGGAAGAGCATGGGGACGCTCCCTGTTTGTGTAGGGATGGGGTCAGGAAAGCTGAGACACAGCAGGAGCTGAACTTGGCAAGGGACACAAAGAATAACAAGAAGGGCTTCTACAGGTATGTCAGCCAAAAAAGGAAGGTCAAAGAAAGTGTGCCCCTGTGACAAGCAAGACCGGCAAACTGGTAACAATGGATGAGGAGAAGGCTCAACTTTTTTAAGCCTCCAACTCAACAACTTTTTTGCCTCAGTCTTCACTGGCAACCTCTCTTCCCGCACCTCTCAAGTGGATGGGCTGCAAGATGGGAACTGGGAGAGAAAAGTCCCTCTCACTGTAAGAGAAGACCAAGTTCGTGACCTCCCGAGGAAGATGAACATACAGAAGTCTATGGGACGTAACAAGATGCATTCCAGGGTCCTGAGGGAATTGGCTGAGGTAGTTACCAACGCACTCTACATGATATTTGAAAATTCATAGCACTCAGGTGAAGTTCCCAGTGACTGGAAAAAGGGAACCATTGCACCCATTTTTAAAAAGGGTAGAAAGGAGGGCCCTGGGAACTACCGACCTGTCAGCCTCACCTCTGTGCCTGGGACGACCATGGATCAGATCCTCCTAGGAGCTATGCCAAAGCACATGGAGGACAGGGAGGTGAGTTGAGACAGCCAGCATGGCTTCACCAAGGGCAAGTCCCGCCTGACCAACCTAGTGGCCTTCTATGATGCAGTGACTACATCAGTGGAGAAGGGAAGAGCTATGGATGTTGTCTATCTGGACTGCTGCAAGGCTTTTGACACAGTCCCCCAACACATCCTTCTCTCTATATTGGAAAGGTATGGATTTGATGGGCGGAATGTTTGGTGGATGAGGAATTGGTTGGATGATAGCATCCAGAGGGTAGTGGTCAACAGCTCAATGTCCAGATGGAGATCGGTGACAGGCAGTGTCCCTTAGGGGGCCAATCTGGGGCCAGTACTGTTCAATATTTTCATCAACAACATAGATAGTGGGAACAAGTGCACCCTCAGCAAGGTTGCAGATGACATCAAACTGAGTGGTGCGGTTGACAGGCCTGAGGGACAGGAGTCCATCCAGAGGGACCTGGACAGACTCAAGAAATGGCCCCGTGTGGACCTCATGAGGTTCAATAAGGCCAAGTGCAGGATCCTGTACCTGGGTCAGGGCAACCGCCAGTATCAATACAGGCTGGGGAACAAAGGGATTGAGAGCAGCCAAGCCAAGAAGAACTTGGGGGTACTAGTGGGTGTAAAGCTGGACATGAACCAACAGTGTATGCTCGCAGCCCAGAAGGCCAACCGTATCCTGGGCTGCATCAAAAGAAGAGTGGCCAGCAGGTTGAGGGAGGGAATTCTGCCCCTCTACTCCGCTCTTGTGAGACCCCACCTGGAGTACTGCGTCCAGTCCTGGAGTCCTCAGCACAGGTAAGACATGGACCTGTTGGAATGGGTCCAGAGGAGGGCTACAGAAATGATCAGAGGGATAGAACACCTCTCCTATGAGGATAGGCTGAGAGAGTTGGGCTTGTTCAGCCTGGAGAAGAGAAGGCTCCAGTAGACCTTATTGCAGCCATCCAGTACTCAAAGGGGGCCTACAGAAAAGATGGGGACACAATTTTTAGCGGGGCCTGTTGCAATAGGACAAGGGGTAATGGCTTTAAACTAAAAGAGGGAAGATTTAGACTAGATATAAAAAAAATGTTTTACAATGAGGGTGATGAAATACTGGCACATGTTGCCCAGAGAGGTGGTAGATGCCCCATCCCTGGAAACATTCAAGGTCGGGTTGGATGGGGTTCTGAGCAACCTGATCTAGTTGAAGATGTCTCTGCTCATTGCAGGGGGGTTGGACTAGATGACCTTTAAAGGTCCCTTCCAAATTAAACTATGCTGTGATTCTATGGTTCAATTAATTAAAAAATATGATTCCATGTATTTCATCTTTGTTGCTTGACAGTGTCCATTTAAATAGCCATAGGTATTTGGGTCCAACAGATTTGCATAGAAAGCTTATGTTGGAAAAAGAATAAGTTGACCATAAAAAGCTACCATTTCCCCACAAAACCCTTCAGGTTTTCTTCATAGGCAACAAATTGCCCTGTGTGGACAATAACTGTTCCACAGACGCAGCTCTCCATTCTCATGCACAGGCAGCCTCCCTTTGTAGGCTTGATTCTAAGATAGCGTGCTGCAATAAAGACTGGCTTGGGCTGCCAAATCTTTGATCAGAAGGAACTCGAAGGATTGAGTTGGATCAATAGTGTCAGTTTTAATTAGGATGTAATAGTGACCGTCAAAAGCTGCCAGACTCTGACTCAAGCAGAGTAAGAAAGCATCAGGAGCCAATCTCAACGGTAAGTTAAAGACCAAGTCTATAGAAGATGGGGATTTTGAGGGAAGTGAGAACATCACTGATAAGGTTTAGTAAAACCCAAAAAGCAGGAAAATAGGCAGCACATGAACTGGATCTTGTCACAAAAATGACAATAAGAATTTTTCCCAAGTTGTTCTGTAAATGCGAGTGTATTACCAGTGCAATCAGTTGCACCTCAGTCTGGATACTTTTCTAGGTGTAGAGTGACTGCCTTCAGGTTATATTAATCTAAGAAGACAGAAACATTAGATAGTGCCAAAACATGAACTGAATTTTGATAAGCGTTTGCTTTTAAAAGGTTATACAGAATTTGATTGCAATCAGCAGCTCAGGGTATGCTCGTCATTTTCAGACACCTTCCATATGCTTTGATATTTGGCTGTACGTACATGTACAGTCAGAATTTTAGTAAGTAATTTAGATGTTCATACACAACTTTTCAGAGCTTGATTTCAGGCCATCTCCTTGATTAAAGCCCCTGTATTTCACTATTCATTTTCTCAGTTCTATAGTAATGCCAAAGCTTTGCCTTTTGGCATATTTCTCTGGCTATCATGTGGCTTTTCTGAAAGAAAATTCTTCCAACACTTTGTAAAATATATGTTGAAATACTAACTCATGTTTCATTTTTGTCATGTTGAATCAGAATCTGTCACATGTGCACTTGGAATATTATTTCTTTTAACAAATAGCTTCATTTCTTTTAATGATAAAGCCATTTTTCTACATGGCAGTATTGGGACCTTATTTACTTAATATTCTTTATCCTTTAAAGTTCTGCCAGAATAAAACCACACCTTTATTTACTATTATAACTAAATATTTGAAAACTAGATTGTAGTTTGGGTGCTTGCCCCTGATAAGAAAATAAATAGGTGATTATTATAATTAAGCAAAAGGCAAATGCTTTCAAAGGGTTGGGAATTTTGTTATCTGACTTTACAAAATGGTAAGAGAAATCAAGCAGCCTGATGGGCTCCCAGCCAAATGGTTATCATATTATAACCACATGGGTCAAATTGTTTGCCTAATCACTTTATATTCAAACATAGCCACATAGAGTAAAAATATTCCGCTGTAGAGGAACATGTAATATCTTACAAGTCTGAAAATAGTCTATATTTTTCTCTTTCAATGTAGTGGGTGTTCCATGACATATTTCAATATTTGGATGTGGACACGTGTCTTTTTATAGCTGCAACTATGCTCCCTTTTAGCTTATTCTCAATAGCTATCACTGCCACACTTTTAGAGATGGCAATCTCAAATCTGCTGGTGGAGCTGCTTGTGAAACTCTACCCATTTCAGTCAAGATAAGCCAGGTTAACAAAGACCTAATATTTAAACTGAGAGAAGTCTAATGATCTCGATTATCTTGAAGGGAAAAAAACCAAGGGAATTGTATTGCAAATATCCGCCTGTCCATTTCTCGCCAAAAATTTCTGAATCCCTCAACCAGACCTGTCAGAGCCTGAAGAGTCCAGCTTTGTGAAATGTTGTGACTAGATATTAAGTAGTTTATAGTCTGCCTTTTTTGTCTGCTGATTTGCAAGAAAAAGGAAAGTTTCTATTTTTCTATGATTAACAGTATGTTTAAGTGAAATGGGAAGAACCTTTAAGGAACACTTTTTCACATTTAAGATGTGGCGGGGGGCAGGGAATGGACTGAACGAAGGAATAGAAGAACAACAAATGGAAAAGACTTGATTCAATCGAGTTATTCTCTGGTGCCAAAAGTGGGCCAGAGTCAGCAGTAACACGTATAAGAACAAAGTTATCTCAGGATCCTCAAAATGGAAGTAACAGGAGGGGGATAAGGGGAATTATCACGGAATCATAGAATCGTGTAGGTTGGAAGGGACCTTAAAGATCCTCTTGTTCCAACCCCCCTGCCGTGGGCAGGGACACCTCCCACTAGACCAGGTTGCTCAAAGCCCCATCCAGCCTGGCCTTGAACACTTCCAGGGATGGAGCATCCACAACTTCCCTGGGCAACCTGTGCCAGTGCCTCACCACCCTCAGAGTGGAAACCATTCTTGCAACAAATGACAGGTTTTCTTCTCAGAAAAAAATAAATATAGCAAAGGAAAAGTCAATAGAAGGAAAAATAACATCAGTATGAATGCTTGGAGCAAGAGCTATATCCAGGAAGTTAACAACGTGCAAAGCCTGATATCGTCTGCTTAAACTTTACAGAGAAGCTGCGGAAGCCTGCCGATGGGAGCTCACCGCTGCACAAGGCCCTGGGGTTCTTTCCAGCAATAATATGTTCTGAGTTTTTCCTCTAATTTTTCAAACAATAAGCATAGAGGGCAAAAAGGCAGCAAACAGCTGTTGTGGCATGGCAGATGATATTTATATATTTTTTTTGATTCTGAATGATAATGGCAAAGGGCTAAATCCTGCCCTTTTTTACACCGGTGTCTAGGTCCCATCAGAGTCGTCTCAGCATTATGAATAAAAATTAACTCTCCTTTTCCAAGTTAGCAAAATTTATTTTTTGGTGTTAGCAAAACAGAGTAGAGGTCAGCAGGGTTTAGGAGAGGAAGGGAAGAGGAGGTTGGGAAACCATAGGGCAGGGACTGGCTGAGTTTCAGAGGGGGAGCTAAGAAGGAAGAATTGAAGTTTGGGGTCTTTATCCTCTCTTACTCCCTCCTTGCTGCAGATGCACTTTCAAAATTCACAGATATGCACCATACCCTTCACTGCACCTGCCTGTAGCCATACTTAAATCTGTCTCCTGGAAGAAACTCCGTTTACTCTTTACCTTGCCTCCCTTCTCACTGTTCAGCTGCCCCCAGCTCTCACCTAAGTCCGGAAAAGGGACAGATCTGGGTTCATCGGTGCTGTAGAATGGGAAAAGGACAAGCCACAGATGATGAACCTGGCAAAGCAATTGCTACTCCTGAAGAATTTCCTTGAAGGGTGGTGAATGTGACTTTCCACACTCCACCTGTAAGGGCAGGAGTTGGCAGCAAGTCTAAGAGAGAGTTTGGAACTGGTCATTCAGGAGACTTAAGGTGAAGGCAAAGTAGAGCTTGCTGAAGTAAATAGGGGATGGGATCACAAAGGTAAAAGAAGGGGAGGTGTGATTTTATGCATTGTAAGATTGCTCGGTAATAGAATGGTTTGTGCTCCATGGGAAGATTTGGAGCATTTGTTTATTCACTTTTTACATCCTAATATCATGGAAGTGTTCCTATTTGTAGTAGAAAATGTCTCAGTATAAATAAAAAAATGTAACACATTCACTAGACTAAAGATAATGGAGAACATTTAACCTGAAACTTCCCAAGCAAAAGAAACAAAGATTGAGAATTTTAAATGGACTTGCAGAAGGAAAACTAGGGGAAGGCTGGGTCAGTTTTTCAATTTTGGCATTGATGATTTAAAAACCCCCCAAAAAACTAGCTAATAGGTGATGTGAGATGACTCATTCATTCAGAACTCTGGAAGACCCAGAGTTAATCTTTGGAGGTCAAGCGAAGGAAATCACTCAGTTTCAACCAACCTCCTGCAACACTTAAAACTCCATCACATGGTACTTGTTCTGAGCTACTATTGTTGCTGAGAAAGGCTTACTGGAAAATGTAGTCTACAGTGTGATTATTTGAATCCAATTCGCTTTTCTTAAATATAATAGTTGAAAGTGAGCCACAGTTTACTGTGAGCCATTGAATTAATTAAAATTTGAAACTTGAGGAGGCCATAACTGAGGGTGGATAACCATGTGTGTATAATTTGTCTTCTTTGCCTCCGACCAATTCCCAACAAATTTACAAAAAGCAGCAAACATTTCATTAACAGGTTTTACTTCACTCGTTATTCCCAGGCCGACACCTGGTTGGGCTTTCACTTATCTTGCCCTGTTTTGCCTATATGCTTGACATTGATGTGAGTAATTTTCAGTGAAGCATGGATGGAAACATGTCAAAAACTTAATGTTTTTCTTGTGCTGCTAAGTCAAGAATGTAGATTAATTTCTTAGATTAATATGAAGGCAGTTCACCCTCATCAAGTGTCCCTGAAAGGAGAAATGGTCTACATGGATGCCTGGAAATCTCAGTGAGAGTTTAGGATATGGGGTATGAGAAGGGACAGGCAGCTGGACCATTATTTTCAGCTTCCATGAGAGGGATGCAGACAAAGGATCTACACCTATAAATATGCTTATACAGTCCCAGCCAGAAGCAGTGCCTTGGCTTTGGAAACTTAAAGCAGACAAGCAAATTGGACTAGGACCAATAGCAACCTCAGTACTATTCAAATGGGGGATACCTAGCACTAACAAAATGGGCAAAGCACAAGGAATACATTATTCTGTGACAGGCCGCTTAACTGATTAATTATAACACATTTTAGGTTAGTTTCTTCTAATTATAATTATCATATCATTACATGTTCCTTTAATTTTGATATTGCATTATGTGTTTTATATAATGTTATATTGTTATTGCAATACGCTTGTGCTTTATAAAGACTTATATGTTCATCAAGACCCCACACACGCAAGAGGTTGGACGGGAGGTGTGGGCCAGGTGCTGAGCGAGGTCGGGATTCGCAGCCAGGGTGGAAGCTGGTGAGCCTGCTGGTAAGGAAGAAGCAATGGGAGGGTGAAACCTGGGCTCGCCGGTGGAGGCAATTATGGTACTGCAAGAACCATAAGCACAGGGAAACTATTGAGAAGGGGAAATAGATGCACAAACAGCTGCAGTAGAGCACACCGCTGCAGGACTCTACGGGTGAAATTGTAGCTCTTTTAAAGTCAGCATGAAATTTGCCCTTGAATTCAATGTAGCAATTTCCTTATCAATACTACATCATTTGCCTGCTAAAAAAGTGCTGTTAGGTTTCACTAAGTTTTGTATTTCTACTTTTCAAATCTTCAGTAAATTACAAAAACAAACAACAAAAATTTTAATTGACAGCACATGAAGTTCCTTAGTGACTGGCTATGCGTTTATCACAACATTTACAAATGCTAAGTACTGAAAAACAAAGAAATGAGTAGACAATATGATAAATCCTTACACTTTGCCCATTATAAACAAATGCATTACTTCTATCAAGTGCAAAAATATTATTTCTCCATTGCAAAACAACTGTTCTGTCTCATGAACAGCAGTCTTTTAACATACACTCTTCATTTTGCCATCTGATATTTTTAAGTGACAGCATTGATAAGGTAACCTCCATTAATAAGCTTTGTTCAAACAATTTCATTCTTTCAGAATTATTTTGAATTTATAATTAACAGGAAGACCTTGATAACAGAATGCGTCAGATCTGTGGCAACAACAGGTAGAAATCAGATGTTTCAACTGAGAACCATTTTTTGTCACTTACACCCTCCTTTTTAACTAGAAGTTTAACAGGAATAAAAGAAGATAATCTTAGAGTATTAGACAGTTTGTTTCAAGAGATTATTGAAATTTGCTCTGTTTTTCCTTTTGTCTGAACTATGAATTTTGATACCCAAGGTTGTATCAAAACATAACTGTCTTAAGTATAAGCGTATGTCTGTAATGCCATGATTACCTGTAAGACCGCTCACATTCTTGTCTTATTTGTCTGACAAATCTCTCTCCTAACACAGGAAAAAGAAAATTTTGCAAAATCTTAACTGTCACTTAAATCTAAATTTCTCATTTTTGTGGTTACTAACAGGAACACAATGTTGTGTTGTTTGAACAAATCCCTAGAGACAGAGATAAAATACTTCCAAAAGGATATGAATTGTTCCTATTAATCTCAATGGCATGTTAACTGTGATATAAAGTAAATTGGGTACTGGTGTTTAGCCTTTCTTACATAAGAACGAAGTTAAAAAGTGTCTATCAACTAAATTGATAGACATAAATTGAAAAATGAACAAACGAAGGACACAATTATGCCACTAACCATGGAACTTGTCTACACATGGCTTCAGCATACAAAAGGAGACTAGAGAACAAAAGAGGATTAAAAAATGAGATACACTTATTAAAAATAAAGAGAAAATTCACCACAGACAAACTTGAAACAGAAAAAAAATCATGTAATTATCCAGTAGAAGGGCTTTACATTTGTTTTTCAAGTTCTTGTGATTCTTGAAGTTGCATAGATGACAACACCTGTATATGAACATTCAAACTACATTTTTTAAAGAGTAAGAGACCTAAATGAAATGGAGGTTAACCTATTCCAGAATTTGAGTCCCAAGAAATTCTGATGACACCCTCTAACTACCAAAATTGCTCAACTGAAGGATGAATAAGTATCTGCACAAAACCAAAGAAGCTACTCTGTCTTTAAGGTGGAATTTGGTTTGCATGCTTGACCACATAAATGGTGTCCAGAATGATTTCTGGTTTTTACTGTTTGTCAGGAGTTTTTGATGAAAAGCTTGTTGGCAAGAGAAGATCACATCAGATTCTGCAATACTGTAAAATTATATTTTTTTTGTGGAAACCACTACGAAAACTTTCCAAGTTAAAAAAGGGATCTTCTTAATCTGCATATGTTACTCATTCAAACCTGATGATATAACAAATTTATCAAGACAATGATGCCTTTCTACAATGGAGAACTCAAGGTTTGAATCCAGAATCTCTGCTACTTAGGCAATGATATATTAAATAAAATTATAAAAAATAATTAAGTATATAGCGAAGTAATTTGTTGAAATATTCTCCCCCCTTCACACCCTTGAAGGTTTAAACTCACACATAGTTTTTTTTTAGATGGTGTACCTATTTGTGTCACATAAAAATGTTTAACAACGTGAATAAAAACAGTCGTGAGACTACAAGAAGCCTGTGATATCTCTGGCTTTCCAGAGCATAGGGAAGTTACACCCCTTTGTCCTTTACCTCTATCCTTTTGATTGATATTTTGTTAACGCAACAGGACTGGCACAGTGGTATATTTTGTGTTACAAGAGTATCATTCACATAGTTTTAAATGACAGGATAGCATTACATCTTTGTGTCATGTATTGAAATTTAGAGGACTTCTTCATTTTGTGAAGACTTCAGAGATAACATAGAAGCAGGGAGATGGATGTCAACTTTGAGCTTGCTCACAGGTGACTTTTGAGCACCCACCTGTAATCATTAAATTCAACTCCCCAAGGTAAAGAAAATTCAGTTCTCTGCTAGGGTATATACCACAGATGAATATAAAGAGCTCCTTCAATTGAATGAGAGGCATCTGCACTCAATGGGGGGCAAAGAAAGGGGCCTCTGAATTCTGTTCCTGAACAGGTGTCATAAATTAGTTTTTGGACGTGAGCATTCATGATGGACCGTTGACCTCTTATTTGTCTCATCTTTTGGTTACCACGAGCCCAAAAGCAGAGACTCCAGTTATATTTTGTTATTGCACATAATTTGAAAAACAGTCTCAGAGCCTGCAGAACTCAAGGTGACTATATAAGCCTGAAACCATTTTTAAAGGAAGAAACAATTGGTTTTGAAGATCTGTCACAGAACCGAACTCCACAGATCTATATACTGCATACAGTACCTCGTGTTTCATGTTGGTCATTTCTCTACATGCTTTAATAGCCCCCAGGATGTTAATAATTCCACCCTAGGATTCAAAGAATTGGAATGAGATTTAATATTCCACCTTGCTCCTTTGAAATTGTTACTCTGCTATTTTCTAGGTTTGGTTTCTTTTTTTTTTTTTGGTCTTTAACCCTTGGTGTGTACTGAAGTGTATTACTGATACTGGCAATTCCGTGCCAGAGGATTCCCCATCGGCAAAACCACTCATCTAAAGTAAATGGAAGTCATTCCCCTCATCAAGAATGTTTTAAAATAGTAGAATATTGATTTCAATTTGAATAGAATAAAAGAACAGGGACTGACAGAAAATACTTGGAAAATGGGCAGTTAGTGCTCTACGCATTTGTTTTCAAAATATTCTGATCATCCCAGTTATATCAGTAATTTTGATAAATTGATTTCATTGCTTCTGAATTTCCCAATGTCAGCTCTACAGTGGAAAGAATGTCTAGAAACAAACGTGTTTTTCAAGGCAATCACAGTACATAACCAATATTTCTTTGTTTGCAGTTTATATACCCTTTCCCCTCCCCCAAAATTACACCACTTATAAATGTAATGGAGTCTTTCAAGGACCATTAGGAGTTCTTCAGGCCTCAAAGCATCCTGCCTATGTTAGCAATTAACACACCTTCCTTTTGGGGGATCAAGCACTTGTATGTATTTTCATGGCTTTGGGAGAATACAGTCCATGAGTCAGGGCCACAGAGATGAAGCATAGAGCATATTTGCATATTCTTTCCCGCCCTTCTTAAAAATCTCTTATATCTCAAAAAATTAGTTTCTTTTGAAGCCTCTTACGCTAAACCAACAATTTCTGTCCATCTTTTGGACTTGCCTTACCCATCTGGAGGTGTGGATAATTCCAGATGTCTTAGGGCTCTTCAGGTAAAGAAAAAATACTTCTCTGTATTTTTTAGGTGGCATGTATCTAAAATGACTCATTTTCTGACAACCCAAAACCTTCCCGGAACTTCCAGTCCGCAACCATTTTAGGTCTGGAAAAGCTCCTCCCTAGATCAGTAGTGCTGAATATACCCTAGTACTTGCTGCTACACAGCAATCCCACCAGTTAGACTGGTAGGACAACAGGCACAGAAAAATGCATTGCTGAACTTTTCTGTAGGGGTGAGATTTTAATAACACAACTGACTTGGATGAAGGTTTCAGCTGTAGACCTTCCGATTGGTCAGAACTCTGTCATGTGAGCAATATTCTGGTAGTCTGGCCGCTTTTTTTTTGCAATTTTGTGCCACAATCCTATCATTTAACTCACTTTAGCACTTGCAATTTTAGTACCGAAGGGGATTCAGCTGGGTTGGGGAACAACAGGTGCTAAAATCGCAGGTAATTTCTGAACGAGCTAATAAAAACTCTGTTCCCTTTTCAGGAGATTGTGCCACCAGTGTTCAGCTTGGCACAGCAATGGGAAATCAGACCTGCTTAAGAGTGGAGCCAGAAACAAGATGGTTTTGTGTCTTGGGACACAAATGCTGTCTGGACAGGTGTCCCTGTCCTAACTCTGCCTGTGGAAGAGGCTGATCTCCCTTTTCTGGCAAAGAACTGGAGACCTCATACGACCCCCTCCTTGCCTGAGCAAGCTATAAAGCCACTTGCTTTTGAACCCTGATACTCTTTCAAGAAACGGAGATCCCAAACAGCAACTGGAGAGGAAAGCTGATGGCAATGTGCTGTGAGAGTGATTGATCTATCTGTGTATCTATTTATCTTTTTTTTTTTTTCCTTCTGTGACCATTTTACTCCAGCCAGCCATGGCACCTTGCTCTTCTAGGAGTACTAACTATCCATTTTTCCTTCCGTCAGGGTTAACAGCGTGCCTGCCAGCAGCTTTTGATCTTTCACAGGTGCTAACTACCCTTTACCTCTCAAGTGCCTCAGCTGATCAGCAATTTTGCGAGACCCGATGGAGATGCTGCGTGCCTGAGAGCGCTCCTGCATTTCTTCTAGCTGGTTTTAAATGTAAAAATAAATAAATAAATAGATAAATAAATAAATAAAATGCCTTTTTTAATCCCCTCAACTCTCAAATGCACAGGGTGTACGGAAGCAGAGAGACGCCTGAGGATGGTGGGGATGCTCTGGGGGATGCTCTGGGGGATGCGGGTCCGGCTGTGAGGTACCGGGATGGGGCTCTGCCCTCCAGCGTCGGGCTACCTGTCACTTCTAATGACTTCTTCTTCAGCTCTTTCTGTGTCTGAGCAGGATGGCCTGCAGGTGGCCTAGTAGCTAGCTGTCTCCCAGGCTGCCGGGGAGCTGCCTATGTGTGTGACCTGAATTGCAGCGCTTGGGCTGTGGGCCCTGCTTTACATGCAGCGTGCGTAAGCAAGAGGCACAGAGCAGCCCTGCTGATATGGCTGTTGTATAGCAGTTATTGCTTCAACACATTTAGACACAGCACCTCTGTAATTTGTCTCGACGTGATATCATCTTTTGTCTCAGCAAACTGACCCTTTTATCTGTCTTCGTTCTGCTTTCTCTAGCACTTCCCGGTTTTGTGCCAGCAGTGACAACGCGCAACGGCACAGGAGGAAAAAATAGAATATTCAGATGGCGATAGCAGAAATAATAACCGACTTCAAAGTTATTTGCTGTTTTGAGGTGTTTGTAGATTTCTTGGATTTTTATTTTTTTTTAATTGAAACATGCGTCTGCGTGTGAGAAATGCTGCCTGTATTACACGATCCCTCTCATTCAGCTGTTTGAAAGCCACAGTGAATCTCGCTTATGAAATGACATGTAAAGGCAAGATTACAGCTCCTTCTTAAAGCACTACTTTGTATAGTAGTCACCCTTTAAAATATTTGGGTTTAATCTTACAAGTATACATTTCTCCATATAGAGGCATGTAAAATGAGATATTAGAGTAGATACTGGATTTTAATTGTCCTAATTGTATTTGTGAGCTAATTGTTCTTTTGCACTTGTAGCTAAAATGCTAGCACTGGTGTAGGTGGTGTCTTCCTGAAGGGAATCTTCTATCCCCTTCTGCTCGTGCCCCGCTCAAGTACGTGCTACTCTTCCCCAGCAGAGGAGTCATTGGAGAGCAGCAGAGACCAACTCTCACGCTGAGGAATTTCCCTTTTGCAGTACGGACAGTTTGTGGTGGCCGTGACTATGCAAACATTGCAAAATGAGGTAACTTAAGTCGTCTCTTCTCCCCTCTCCTGCTGACCCCGAGACATTATGTGGGAAATGAGAGTTCAAGAAACCAAAAGACAGCAGGCTTTCACAATAACAGTTGAAAAGAGTTTTGTTTAACAACTAAATCGTGTAATACAATAAGTAAATAAAGAGTAATGCAGTACAGATTCGATATGGAAAATTAATTGTGCAACAGTGACACAAAATATGTACTTGTAATGATAATGTGAATACAGAAAAGAAGAAAAAGAAAAGAAGAGAGGAAGATACTGAAGATCAAAATTAAGATTATTTCAAAGAAACTAAGGAAGGAATTGTTCAGCTGAATTTTCACCTAACTTGTATTCAGCAACTAAATTTCAAGGAAAGGGTGAACAAGGAATGCTGAACCCCTTTTCTGTTGTCTTGGTCAATAAACAGAATCTTTCAATCTATACAAATTAATTGGATATTATCAATCCATATTATCTCAGCCGAGCAAAGGCAAAATTTGTCTTTGTTGGCTACTTGCCAGTTGAGCTGCTTCTTTTTACCCAGGCGAAGTCCCACCTCATCTCTGTCTTGCACCTCTGACATTTCCTAATCCTATAACTTTCACTTAGCTTAATGCTAAATTGACCTAAACTGTCTGTAATAGTAACTCTCATACGCTAAACTACTATTCATATTCTTACTTGATTATATCTCTCGTGTTTATCATATGTGACGTCCTATATTATCATAAATTAAATACTGTATCTAGACCGACTAAAAGAGTTAGGATTAAATGATAGTTCTATGCTGTTCCACAAAGACGATTTTAGGATTTAGGTTGGAGAGTATCTCAAAATAATAATAATATCATAGGTTTTACCACTTGTTTATTTTGGGGTTTTTGCCTTCTCACTGTAAATTGGTAGTTTGCAGGTAGAATTTTAAAAGTGGTACCATGGGGTCCTGGGGCTCATTTCTCCTCCTTTTTTATTGAGGGCTTATGAGACATGTCGGAGCAGTTATCAGCAGGTTACAAGAGTGTCAAGGGGATTGTCAAGAATAGTTTCTGCGGACTTTTTTTCTTTCAACCATTCTTCAATAAAGTAGAGGCTGAAGATAATATGAAAATGGCTCAAATAAACAGGATTACTGTGATAAAAAGGGTTATGAATATTATATCGCATATGAAACTGTTAAGAGTGAGTTTTTCCGAATATTTATTTTAGGGGCTCATCAGAGGAGCCTGTTTTCCCCCCTCTCTCCTCTCACTCTGTCTCTACCTACTTATTTCCGTTGTATCAGAGGAATTTGAATTTCTATAATTAAGGTTAAGTAGTGTTTTCCAGCCCATTTTTCCAACCAGACGATGAAATTCTGATTGTCTCTAGGCAATGTTGTGCATGTGATTGTCACAGTCTAAAGCCAAATTATCATGCAAAATGTGGAAAAATAACATAACCTGGGAAAAAAAACACCTTAATTCCAATCCCCCAAAAGCTGCATAGCCACAGAAAAAAAAAAAAATTACATTTGCAGATCTAAATTTAACCTAATTTTATGTATTAATTTTGTTAATTAATTTTAAATACTGCATGTATCCAGGAAACTGAGGCCGATGGAGGCAAATAGCACGCCGGTGTTCTGGGATGAGAAAGTCTGCCTGAGCAGCAGCAGCAAGTGGGTCACGGGCAGGCAGAGTTCAGTAAACAAAAGCATATGTGCCCTGCAGTGCCTCTCGCCTTTCCCTCCAGCAGAGTCTGGCTAGCGAACCTTAGCGGCGCAGCGCTGGGCCCGCGAGTGAGCACTTTTGACCTTTATCAGAGCAAAAAGCTGCTGACATCGGGGGACCTCGGAGGCTGCGAGGTGCCCTCTTGCACCTTCTTCTGGAGCTGCTGGAAGGGGGAGGCGGTGGGGACAAAGTGTGTCACCACACACAGCCTGTGCTCTGCAGGACGATGGGGAAGGAGCCGCGGCTTTCCCCTTCTCTCCAGGTCTGACTCTGCTGTTCTGTGCCTTTTGGAAGGATTTGGCTAAATTTGTTTAAATGGCATCTCTCTCAAGGGAACTCCAGCTGGGGAGGAGTGAACGTGCTGGTGTCACCCATCTTCAGGCTCCTGTCCTGGCTATAACAAGCATTTCTATATCCCTCCAATGGCTACATTGCTGAAAGCTTTAAGACTGATATATAGAACCGTGTTCTGCCTGCCACCACATATTACAGAATGTATACACACACAGATTTGTAATGTTCACAGAATCGTGGTGGAGATGATTTCATGAACAAAATATCATGGGTAAGGTACATGATAAGTACGATTTCTGTAACTGAGATTTTTCACAAAAGTATGTGGGCATGTTCGTGTGTATACATTTGGTTAAACCAGTACTGACCGTTCATGGGCATATTTAAATGAACTTATGATTGCCTCATTTTTTCTTAATTCAGTTATGAACAGATGTTGATTTTTGAAAGCAAAGAGACCACTGGATCCTCCAGTTTTCCACACAGCACAAGCCTGGGGATTTCAGCCAAAAAATCCTATATCCAGCCTAAAACTAGACCACATCTTTGAGTAAGATAGGTTTCCCCATTTCAGCTGTGATAGCATTAGTTTTCTTCCTAGTAGCTGCTGTGTTTTGGATTTGGTATGAGAATAATGTTGAGAATACATACAGTTTCAATTGCTGCTAAGTGATATTTATATTAAGTCAAGGATATTTTCAGCTTCCCATAGAAGCTGAGGAGGAGCACAGACAGGACAAGCTGGCCAGAGGAATATTGCATACCATAGACATCATGCTCAGTATATATAAATGGGGTTGGCTGGGGAGCAGGAATCGGCGATTGCTGCTCGGGAGTGGGCTGGGCATCGGTCAGCGGGTGGTGAGCCATTGCATTGGGCATCACTTGTTTTGTATATTCTTTTATCACTATTATTGTTATTATTTTCTCTTCCTTCGCTGTCCTATGAAACCGTTTTCATCTCAATCCATAAATTTTATTTTTTTTCCTGATTCTCTCCCCCATCACTCGGGGGGAAGGGTGGTGTGGGGGAGTGAGCAAGTGGCTGCATGGTGTTTGGCTGGGTTAAAACATGACAATAGCTTACTCCAAATTCTCCATTGTATCCCTTGTTTACTTTCACTGTTACTGGGGGAGTCACACTTCTGTTCTGGCATTGCCCAGTTTGCCCTTAGATGCTCTTGTTATGCCAAGCATAGTAGAAAATTCTCCACCTCCCGAATATCTCACAGGTTTCAATTTAATCTCTGTAAACCAGGCATAAACCTGTTTAATTTAATTGGCATATGTATTTTAGTTGAAATTGGACTAATGGCTCTAGCTACTGGGCGTAGCTTAGTCCAAACAGCCTAGATTACCAGGCTCGCCGTGGTGATGTTGTTTGGGTGGACCTGTAAAAGCCGCGAAAGCTGACCTGCATGCAGCTGGTTCGGTCAGGCGTGGAGGAGGCAGAGCTCAGCCCCGCGGGCTGCCAGTGCCAAACACCTTCCTGAGCTGCCTGCCTTCGCCTGCCCCAGCGGCACAGGGGTTTTGCCAGGGGCTGAGGAGAGGTACGTGTTGTTCCCCAGGCGCAGGCGGAGAATAAGCAGAGAAAGAGTTACTGGAGCTGAAGTGCTGCAACTCATTAGCTGCCATAATTCGATTTACTATTTGAATTCTACTAAAGTCTCCTCAGGGAAAAGGTGTGTTTTTAACCATGTTACCATCCTTTTGTAGACGCGCAAATTGTAATTTAATATCCATCAATTACCTGGTGTTAGGTTCCTCACTTACAATTACTCAGATTGGATGAAATGTGTCCAAGTGAATAGTGCCTCGTCTATACTGAGATTGTAATGCATTAAAAACATCTTTTATCTTGGCAAGGCAAAGGTTAACTTTAATTTATAAAATATTTGTGTATAAAGAAGACCTGTGCAAAGGAGTCCCTTCCCTATAGAGACAGAGTGTTTTTGTCAAATCTGCAGACAGCAAGAGTGAAATGTTAATACTGGAATGGTGTGAATGTTTCTTTATTCATAAAAAATAACAACATCTAAAATGAAACGAAGCCTAGAAATGAATGAGTGAATGAGCGCTCAGAACAAACTCCCATGAACTGCAGAGTTTTTTATGGCTCAGTCCCCAACCGTTTTTAATTTTCTCCCTGCTGGAGACCGTGTCCCCGTAACAGAGCTGGCAGAAGGGATCGCATGTCCACACTCCGGCTGCTGCAGGCAAAGTCCGGTGTGGTAGCTGCGATTCCTCCTCCCTGCCCGTGCAAGCCAGGCTGTCTGCGCTGGGCTGGCCCAGGCACTGACACGAACTCCTGTCCTGCTCGCTCCGCTGCGGGAGCCGTAACCTCTGCAAAAGGTGAGACGCACAGCTCGGGGAGTGACTGCGGGAGCCACTAGAGTTCATCAGTGAAAACCTTTCTTTCCTGCGTGTTGAAAAGGGTTTTCTGCAAGGAAAGGATATTTTTTTTACTATGTGTTTACATTCGGTATTGTCCTGACAGATAAAGCTAGTGAAATTACTAAATTGATTAACAAAATTTGGACTATTAACAAGGGGAACTACTTTTAGTTCCTAAATGCAAAACACTTAAAAAATCTTTAGTCAATATTGACATTTCAGCTGATGTTGCTTTGCAAATACAGCTCAGAGATGAGATAGGTCCTCCCTGCCTCTATCGCAAGTCAAGTATATATGCTTTTTACAATTTGAACTCAGTTAAACACCACCACCTGATATATCATGATTAACAGTCAGGGATCCATTCTCTTCTGCATTCTTTGAAGAAGCAGATGGGCGCTATTTAATTTCTGTCATTTTTCTTCAAACTTTATCTAATGCTTATTTTATCGCTGTGTAGAAAGCCTCAGTCTCACCTCAGAGCACTATTAATCTGACCATGATATTTGGACTATAAGAAGCTTGTTTTATCCCCTCTTATTCCCTCTGATACTCTCTTCCTCCCTCCTCCACTTAGCCCTGAGCTGCTTCAACCCCCCTGCCCTGCTACACATCCCCGAGCTTTTCTAGTCTTGCTGCCGGTATTTCTCTCACACTTTTGAATCCTCTCGATGTGTGCTCCCGTGTTTAGTGTCTCCCACCTCAGACCGAACCCTGCTCCTGTCCTGCAGATAGGGCCTGGGGAGGAGAACAGCGTGATCCAACAAGGCAAAGTTTGTAATTCCTGCCTCTCGGCTGTCCCGGCCAGTGGCAACCTGCCCATCTCTCCCCGGCTGTTGTGCTGTGTTGGCGCTGTGCCACGCGGTGCCTGGGCTCACTGCCCACCAGCACAGCGGTGGGACACACGGAGCAACGTCCTCGGAGGCAGCGTTGGCCACGGCAGCACTGGGAAACCCGTGATTTCCACAGGCCAGGGAAAAGACAGAGGTATTAGGACACGCAGTGGGGAGGGAGGGGGGCAGTTTGCTCTCCAATAGAGGTGATACGCTCTCAGAATAATCATAAGCTCTGTTTGGGGCTTTCTTTTGTTATTTTGACAATAACTGAACATCTGTATATTTTTTTTGGTCTTCCAATTCACATGCAGATGTATGTACAGCAGCTAAATCGAATGCTGATCAAATCCCACAAACCTGAGTACTTGTGGTTTGACCATTTCATTCATTGTAAGCTCAAGATATTTGTTAATGGTGTCAGCACTTTGACATTTTTCTTTTTCCAGGGTGTTGATTCACATTTTAATACATAAGTAGGGATGTGGCAGGGGATGGAGGGCTGGAGGAGGTTTCCCACCTCAGGGGGTGCAGACTGCCTTCTGTGGGGCTGGATTTTTCAAAGGAGCTGAGCACTCCTCCTCTAAAAATTATAACCCTCTTTAGATGTCTCAAAATCAAAGGGCCACTGAAGGAACTATAGCCTATTAATTTGTCTCAATTTTTAATTAGGTGAAATTGCACTTTGGCCTTTTCCAGCCTGTGAGACTTTTGACTGTTTCCTTTGCATGTCTCTCAGTCTAAATGGCAAGTGTCTGGTGTCACTGCTACCAACTGGAATGAGAACCACTTCTGGCAGCAATTTGCTGGTCCCTGAGGACTTGCGACATTTCCATGTCATCCTCCTCGTCAGAGGATTATGGCATTAATGGCATAGATCTTCCCTCTGAGTCGGCGCAGTGGCTGGCACTAGTTAATAGAGGAGAAGGTATATCAAAGTCACCTGATGGAATAATTTATTCAAAAAGAAAATTTCTTCTTAACTCCCGTCAGTAAGCCTGAAGCGGTGACACCTGTACCGCTCTGCGACTGAGGGACATGGAGGGGTGGCCCATTCACCCGCTCTGCATCAGGGGAAGTCCCTCTTTCTCCCTCCAGGTTTGTGCTCCCCATCTCCTCCCATGGGAAGCCCACGCACCAGGGACAGGGTGGCCTCCAGGCCCCCACAGACACCCACAGTGGATGGCCGCGAGGAGTACTGAGATTCCCCTTCTCGAGACAGCTGTAAATAGCACTGGACATGGTTAATCCCTTCAAGCCTGATGATGATTTTGGGACAGTGAGTTCCACAAGTTCATCCACGGCACATGTGAGCAGGGAGAGTAAACGTTGTTTTAACTTACTTTTCAGCTCTAGACAGTCTGTCCCCATGTTTCTCACCACTGTCAGGGTCACCTAGACCTCTTGGTTTGCCACTGATCTCAGGATGCTTTCTGGGTTTGCTAAATGTTTTCTATGTTGCACAAATAGTAGCAGTCTACTTACCTACCTTCTTATACAGGCAGTTTTTAGCATCTTCCAACACTACTTTCCTAATTGCAAGGAAAGCTAGCATTATCTCTGTGTCTTGCCTTAACCTCTGCAATCCCATTTCACCCAGCTGTTGTTGGACCTTTTACATCAGGAGAAGGAGCTAATCCAGCATGTTGCTGGGCCCTTGATTAATTCCCAATGACTGGTATACTTCCCAGTTTTTAGTGCCACACTTCTGTCAGCTCTAGAATTTATCTGCCACCGTGCTTCCTATTTATCTGCTGGTGGGATTCCTTACAGGCACTTCCAGCCTCTATTATCCTCAGAGCTTTGTGTCAAATGCAAATATTGTTGTTAATTGCTATTTGCATTACAAGAGCGATTACATCTCGCTGTTCTTTAATTCCTGATTTATTTATGAATATTTTCAACACTGACTTAGCATAGAGGCTTTGCCAAGGTGAAAATTGACTATTTGTTTTGTTATTTTGCCATTGTCTAGTCCATAGCAGTTCTTTGCTGCTTGCCCAATGACTACCCAATTTTCTTATTAGTCTCTACAAGGGATTTGTTGAAGGCTTGAAATTCCCAGTACAAGGGAAGAGACTACATCATTTCATTCAGTCTCCTGTTGACACGTACAAGAATTGGATCTGTGGAGACATGGCTTATCTTATTTTAGCTAGCCTAATTCATTTCGTCATACATCATTCGTCAAGGTGTGTGCTCGTTATGTTTGCTCAGCATCTCCTCCTTGCAACCGCAGTCCACAACACCTTGTTGCCTTCATTAGGATGTGAAAAGTGTAAAGTATCTAAAAGTATCTGTACATGTCTGCACTTGCATATTGACTGAAATTGCTATTCTGGACTAAATCCTCATGTGGACACTCTTATCATTTAAGAATAATTATACTGAAGTAAGTATTCTGGAATAGACTTTAAAGCACTTTTGTCCCAGCGGCTTTTTTACATGAGAAAGTCATATAGGTAGTTCAAAATTAGTTTATTCTATGGGCGCAGCGTGACCTCCAATCACTTCATTTGGCCACGTAGGGAGTGATTTTCAAGCTATCTGAAAAGGTTTAAAATACTCATATTCCAGGTAACTGTGTCCACACAGGAGAGTTAGACCATAAGAGCTAACAGTTAATTGTATCACTATAGTTAACGATTCTGGCACTGAAAACCTTCCTGTAAGGACGGACCCTAAATTTTATGCTACCCCCCAAAAAAAATACTCCAGGCATCTATGTGTCTAGGCTTGTATTGTTAACTAGTATTTAAGATAATCTGGTAAGGTAAAAGAATTTTTGAGACTAAAATCTCCAAATATTTTAAAGGCAGCATTCTGCCGATACAAGCTTGCCTTCTTGTTCGGGC
Source organism: Charadrius vociferus (assembly GCF_000708025.1). Taxonomy (NCBI): domain Eukaryota; kingdom Metazoa; phylum Chordata; class Aves; order Charadriiformes; family Charadriidae; genus Charadrius; species Charadrius vociferus. Next base: position 2,092,559 of record NW_009649042.1, on the reverse strand, counting down.
AAAGACTTTTAGCTCCTGCCGGTATTACTTCCTCCAGCTGGTAAAGGCCACTGAAATGGGAACTTTGTACATCTGTCCTGTTCCTAGTATTAAGCGATTCTTATGACAGTTGTAGTTTGTTGATAGACTGCAGAGAAGCCAGATGCTTTATGGCTTTTCTATATTGCTATTGTCAGATTCTTACAACTGAGTGAATACAGCACAAGAGCATAAAAACAGAAGTCTGTGTTATACATTTGCCTGTGCTAAATTAGATCTTGAGCCTCCAGAAAGAGACAGAAATTCTAGATGTGGCATGTCTGGGCTGAGACATGTGTTTCATTCAAAATTCACTGACAGAAATAGTAATGACATGCTTTGAATTTGTTAGGGCTGTTTCTGCATTTTCTATGATATTTTCAGCCAGAGTGCCATGGCAAGGCCATTTATACCACCCTCTTCCATAAAGATGCAGTGCTACAGCAACTGTGAGCTTTCTGTGCTTTGCAGAGGAGAAGCCAACAGCGAAAGACTGGGATCCGCTTTGCAATGGCTTTCGTGATTTGTGAAACTGGAACTTGAATTTAAACCTGTGAATGACTTTCCCAGAGGTACCATATTCCAGTAAAAGCCCCTGCCCTATTTTTTCATTGGATGTGTAATCAAATATAACGAGATCTACAATAATTTAAAAGTTCTGATGTGCTTAAAAAGGAGGAGGAAGCATGTTGGAGTTCCTGAGCATGTCAACGAGTGACCCAGCCACCAAACAGCTGTTATTTGAAGATGTGCTGTGAAGGAGCCAGATAATTTATGTCCTATCTACCTCACACTGTTGTGCTGCTTTACACACCTTCTGCCTCACTCTTGAGTTTCCCAATGAAATATATAGCCCACAGACGTTAGGGTAAAATCGGCTGTGCATCCGTCAGCTCTGGGGAAAGGAATTTACTAGCTTGGATTAGTTTGTTTTTAATTCTTCTTCTTTTATTTTTTTCTCTTTAATAGAAGAACAATTATTGTCAGTGCTCTGTAGTAGTCATCCCACTGAAGACCTGTGATATCCCACCTATCCCCACTGTTTACAACCTTTATATTGAAACTCTGCTGCATTTGTTGGTGTAACTCCAAGCATGAGGGAGAAGATAGACTACACATTGCCCTCCTTCCTAATGCTCTTCCTCATTGTCAGTTTTCTTCCACTCTTATTTGTCCCTCAATGGTCTAATGACATTGCAAGTTTTTTCCTGTACACTAAGTCCTTTCTGGAGACCAGCTCCTCTGTCCCAGTATTTACTTCTGTCATTGCATAGGTCTTCAGCTCTCCAATATTCCTGGGAATGGCACCTTCTGCTACTGTATACAGGGGAAAAAAAAAAGAAAAAAAAAAGTCGTGTTCTGGTGGTTCACCTGTCATTATGAATTTGATAAGGAAAACTGCAAATCAAAGACATTTTAGTAGTTTGATTGGCTATGTTAGGGATTAAGCAGGTATTGGGGCATTATATTTAGGAAGCAATTTGGACTCCTCACTATTTGTTACAAGTAGGGCGAAGGAAAAGCATGAAACTATGTACTACAATTGCCCACTTGCTTGTCAACCTGCATGGCACACACCTGTCAAAGGAGGGGAGGATGCTGCCATTCCACTTTTTCACCTGTTAAAGCGTGGGTGACATGTGGGGCTACAGATAATTAAGAAATTCTTCCAGAACAGCTTTTCTGACAGACAGTGCTGATTCAACAAAATTGGAAGGTTTCACAAGGGATATTTTTATATGTATCTAATCCAGCCTCACAGGAAGTTATTAAAATGTTTGGTTTTAAAAGGTCAGTGCATTCTGTGGTTGATATAATGTATAATATAGAAATTGAAAGAGTAAAGCAGAAGCAAATATTCTTATCTTTTATGACAAGCATTTTTTGTATTCTTTTTTTACAAAATATTGCCCTTTTCTCCTTATTTTCCAGTCTCAGAATATCCAGATTTTCTCCAAGCCTAGGAAGCTTGGCTTCATCAAGCTCTTTTGGTGGCACTATCCAACTGTCCAACTTCTGTGTAAGTTTCTGTGCCTTTGTGAGAATAAGGGAAAGATAATAGAAAGTATGTATTATGTATGTGTATATATACATATACACACTTATGCACACTAAGACATTATGTGTCATTAACTCCACTCCTGGAATTATTATTCTAATTCAATTTATAAAACGTATTCTTTTACTATTTTCTTCGCCTTCATGAGTACTTATCTTCCTTGGAAATTGTGGCTGTCTTATCCACAAGCTCTTTCCATCATTTATTTTTCGTCTCTTCAAGATGTTAAATGTGTGGTAATAATATTTGTCACAAAAAGTTGCAAACCAAACCTTTCTGAAGTATTAAAATACACTAAAACCTGACAAGACTTCCATCACAACTTGCAAGAATGAGTGACTATGCAGAAAATTCTCAAATTACAACATTTTATTCCAACCAAATTGTATTTTACTATACAAAAAAATAGTCTTGTAAACATACAGTTAACAGAAAAATGAAATAGATTACACTAATTGCCTTTGACAAAAGCACTCAAGTAAATGGAATTTATTGAAATTGTTGACACTAAGAAAAGAACTTTTACTGTGATAATTTCTTTAATGCTTCCTTTGAAGCCACTTGCAGAATATAGTGGCTGGTTTCATCCAAGTCATTGTTATTACTGAAGTGGGAGCTATTTTCTAAATAAAGTCTATATTATCTGTGTATCACAGGTTCTTCCGTAGGTGCAGAGCCAGAAGGAGCCAATAAGATTTCCATTATCCAAGTCCTACGATGTCACAGATTAACTTCTGCAGCTGTGTGACACACCAGGACTGGTCATCTGCTGCCCTGAGCTGCTCCATCACTCCCTTTCTCTAAAGGCACTTCAGGTGAAAACTGGGAATAAGGCTGGGCCACGTTGCTCATTTTGTAGGTTCCTTTCCAAACAGCCTTCTCCCAAGAGTGCATTGCTTTCTTCCCTGTGCCGCGGGGAGGTGCGTGCCTGCCCCACGAGCAGGGCCTGGACTGGTGGGTAGGGTCTGGTGCAGGACCAGGCTGTGCCTGTGCATTGGGTGCACCGGGGCATGTGGCCAGGGCTGGCATCGATGCCTCTTCTATATGGCAGGAGTGACTTGACAAACAGGCAGTTAAAAAAGGAGTTTGCGAATCTTAGCATTGGTAAATCATCCAAATTTGGTCATTCATCTTTTAACAGATAGGTATTTTATTGTTCTGTAGGAAAACTCTGTCAGGCAACTGAAAAATTTTCACCAAAGAAAAGCAGCCTGCTGTATATTTTCTTCTACTTTATCCTTGGAATTCAGCTGGCATTAAATAACAATGTATTTATACTTCTCTGCTTTTATTCCTTTGTTTCCAGTCCCGGAAAGTGTCCTTATATAGCAAACTATTTGAGAAAAGTCCTCTTACAGCCCTTTCTTAGTACAAAGATGCTGGTTTATTTGTACGGTTGCAGTGCGATTTGGACACCTGTACCTTGTACAATTAGCCACATCCTTGAAAAGAAACTAGTTATACCGGTGGAAAGGAGGGATAATTGCGTCAATACCAGGAGCAGCTGCCAGCATAGCTGTTTCAGTCACATACCCCAACTCTGCTAGCCCAGGTTTGTCAATGGGTATCTGCAGCAGGCACTGCTCACTGACTGCTGCCAGTCATGGAGGGCACATGGTGAACAGCCTTCCCTCTTCCCCAGGAGGAATGGACTTCAGAATATGTACTGTGCTTTTCTGAGTTGCGGCGTCTGCTTTTAAATATATATATAAATGAGCAGTTTAACAAGGGAATTTGCATTCTGCAGCCCTCAGCTGGAGCCCTGTCTTTAAATTCAAGGTGCTATCCCCAGAACAGCAACATTTTTCTTCCTTGATTGCACCTACCTGATGTTCCTGCAGGCACGTTTCTGAATACTAGACATCGCGATTTGCATATCTATTTTAACTCTTTTAAATTGTGTCTTTACAACAATACGATGACAGAATTTGTCATCCCAAATGTCATTCTGTTGCTGGGGGGTCAGTGCTTTCTGGTTTTTGTTTGAAATAGCACAAGAGTTACAGCTAAGGGCAGGAGATGAAAAATGACTGGATATCTTACAGTCAGCATCAGGAACCTCCACAAAGGAAAAACAGCAACAACAGCAAACACGTTCATCTGTGAACTCTGTAGGATATCATTAAACACTGCTTTCATATGTCTTTAAATAAATACCTAATATTTTGTTTTCAGTTAGGCAAAAACAACATTTAGGAATCACCGTGCTACACTGGATCGGTATAAGTTTGCCTAATAGATTATTATGTCCCTGACAGCAGCCAATACTGGCTGTTTCAGAAGAAGGTACAGAAACGCGCTAATGATCAATTATGGAAGAATCTGCCTTTTGGGCAGCAATTCACGATTTTTATATGCTAGTCACTTTTAGCTAAAGTGATACAGGGCGTAACATGCCACTACATGCAGATATGAATAATGGGACTACTGCCTTCCCTTATAAACATTCTTTGAGCAGTCTAATGGCTTAAAAGTCGAGGTGGTCCATGATTCAATAAATTACAATCCGTTGGTGTTTTTTTTTTTTACTTTTCATGGGGTGGTAGGGTGAAGGGGGCTTCATGGCTATTGAGTAAATGATGCTTCAGGGTTCCTTTCCTGTATCTGGAAAGAGACTGGACCATTCTGGCATTATATTATTTAGGACCCCAAAGAACAACTCAGAGATGCGTGTCTTGCTCCCCTCTTCACCAGCCTCTGTTCAATTTTATACCCTTTGCAGAAGGCTGTGGTCCTCTATTTGAGAAATCTTGCAGAATGAGATGCTTCTTCCAGGCCCAGAGCTCCGTATTTAATGGGTTTGCATCCCTGCATTGCACATGATTAAACAGAAATCCTGTGATTGCAAAGGTGTGAGTTAATACTCCTTGATGATTTCTATCTGGAATGATGGCCATTTGTTCAAAATTAACAAACCCTCCCCTAGTTCTGTGCAATTATTTCTTTAAGTGTCTGAAATGTCATACTTGAGTTGCTATCCTCGTAACTCTCACGTATCATAGGATTGTGTGCAGTGAGTTCCTTAGGTGAGTGATGTGAGGTTTCATGTGTGCTTTTGGCTAAGCATTTTACAGCAAATGTTTGTTCAGAGTGTTTAACCTCGCTTAAGTAAAAGGAAGAGCTTTAAGTCATCTGCCATTAAGTGACAGAACTACTGAATACTCTCATATGCTATACTTTTACACAGTATATACGCAAGGTAATTTGACTTATGAAAAATTACTACTCTGATTTCTGTCCTCTACTCCAACATGTTAGTATTTTCTTATGTGCATTTCTCTTATGCTTTGTCACTGACTATTCCTCACGTTCATGTCCCTCATTGCCTAAAGCAGCAAGCCAAGCCAAAATATAAAAGGAGCTGCTCTCCTTGAATGTCTCCACAAGAGTGGAGGGCCGTCTCACGGCCCCCATGGAAAGACAGCACAAAGGGCAATTGTTCTATTTCCTGAGTGGATAATTGAAAACTTAAATACACGGGCGATGATTTTTTTGGAGGACTTTTTATCACCCTTGACTTCTAATCATGCTAAGATTAGGGAACTTTTTAACCTACTGAATAAGAGTCTATGCCTAGTTTTATTTTGCACAGGTTTTTAAATTCTATGTTTTTAGATTTGCAAGCTGACTCAGACTGATTTTGTGGGAATAGCTAAGAGATCATGTAGTAAATTTTTCAGATTTAAAGAAATTTTAAGATGGGAAGAATCTAGAAGAAATAGTATTTTCCGATGGTTTTCATGTGTCCCTTGCTGGAATATATTGCTGAGAAATAACTAGGAGCTCAGTTGCTCTAAGGGGTTTGCACATCGGAAAAATCTTGAGCTCTGACAGGGAAAGGAAAGAAGAGGAATAGAGAGACTGGTATTACATCCTGGTGACTTTCCATCCTCTAGGGATAGTGTCTGACATGAGTTAGACCTACTTAAATTTTAGATCAAATAACCTTTACTCATTTGCTTCTGGTTTGGGGATATTTTTTATCGTCTTAGTGCTGCACTTCTATGTTGAAAAAGGGATTCTGAGTCATTGCATACCCTACTGGAAGTCAAACTGAAAAAAGGTCCCATTCAAACCCTAAATTCAGCAGGGTTTGCTCCGGAGACACAGCTGGCTGGGTAACCCACTGCAGCTGGGGACAGGGCTGTGAGTCAGGGGTCTGCAGGACTGAACCTCAGAGGGGATGGAGCATCTCGGCTGCCACTCAGGCAGGCACATGTGAGACAAGGACGGACTGAGGAGGGACCTGATGTGCAGCTAACCCCATAACGGTGACAGTGCTGAAAAAGCAAATCTGATTATTATAATCTTTGTGTCTCTTCTGAACACTATCCGAGTTGCTAGTCTACATATAAAAAAGCGAAATGCCATGCAAGTCCCCTGTGTATTGTTCTTTCCCCTATTGTGCTTAATGACTGATCAGTTATATAAAATAAGTACAATTCTTTGATAACGCTTATGTAAGTACCTGTTTAGTAATCCTTCTCTGAACATCACATTTTAACTGGTAGAATTTATTAACTTTTATATTACTGTAGAGCTGAGAGACATCAGAGAGGTTATAGCTATGTTGCACTAGGTACTGTAAAAAGAAAGACTATTGGCCTGCCACATGAATCCTTGCTCCACATATTTATTTTATGCAATATATCTTCTATATTTGCATTAATGGGAGGTGACAGAACACTGCAAAATTGACCAGCAATTTACAGCCTCTTTATTTTTTAATTAAAAACATAAATATGCTTCTATGTAGCAAAGGGGAAGTTTGCTAAAATGAGTTCAGAATTACTTAACAAGCTTCCTTCCTTCCACCCACAGCTATAGAGGAATTTTCCATAAAGATATAGAAATAATTTGGCTTTTAAAAAATATCAAGGAATGAATGAAATAATCACAACCTTTTATCATTTTAGGCTAATATACCAGTAGGTGAAAGGTTAACTTTCAATGATACATAAATAATGACTCCAAACTCACAAATAATACCTTTGTCAGTTATCAAGGAATAAAACATCTTTTTAACAACTAACTGTAGGCTGAATCCTTGGGACTATCATCTGCTCACTATCCTATGTGAATAGGAATAAAATTTGGCTTATTTTGTCCTACTTAGCAGAACTAGAATGATAGCACACTAGTACTTTTTCTTTGCAGATGGTGTGTTTAAATACTTTAATTTTAACCTATCCTGAACCCAAGGATGGGCACATAAATAACCTAAAGTGGGTGGCAAGGTTACAGAGAGAATGTATTAAACATTTCTAATAACTATACTATTTTTTTAATGTTAGGCCAGTTTTCTAAGAGTTCTTGGCAATGTATACTTTAAAAGTAGATTAAATCTTATGAACAGTTAAGTATTAGATAGAGTTTTATATAGATTTGACATAAATAAGAGAATTGTTCTCACCAGCTAAAAAGTTTTGCAAAATTTAGCATGTCCTTTATTCATTCCATTAGATAATGACCCTAATGCTTGATCAGGCATGTATGCAAGATATAAGTCTTGAATTTTTGTCTTTAATTATAAACCTCTTTAAGATTAACCCTTCCAGATGTTCCAGATTATAATTCTAGGGTGTATAAACTTCAGCCTTTGCAACAAGTCTGCCATTTCAATGCCAACATTAATGAAAAACAAATGTTTTGTCTGTAATCTGAAAAAGAAATGATCTCATAATCATGGAAGGGATTCCCGGTGACAGCGGTCAAAACTTGATGCTGCATTTACGAAAAACCTAGATGTTGCAGTGCCTATGTGCTATGCCTCACCCCAGCTGTCCCTGAGACAGCTTTCGAATCCACCACACAATCCACAATTTCAGCCACATTTGGAAGGAGAATAGAACTGTCAAAGATAATAGATGACTGGATAAAATTGAAGAGCCCTATTATTGCTCCCAATCTGCAACCTGAGTTCAGCACCTATTAGACATCAGAAAATGATCATAGGATCTTAACATTGGGCTCCACAAAGCGATAGGAGACCAGGATTCAGTAGTACTGCTGCTCTTAGAACTACTTATCAATAAGGATGAAATTGAAGTTACTATATGTGTGGTGGGAGCAAAATTCAAAGAGCTGAATTCGCTCGGTGTTCTGAAAGAGCTGATGCACAGTCAGAAGTGGGATTGTTCGTGATCCAGCCTGTAAAAGATTTTTAAGCAGGGTACGATTGTATGAGGGGTTTGAAGAATAGCAAATGTAGCCCTTACATTTAGGCAGACAGAAAAACTGATCTAACAGAGACAGTCACTTTTATCTGAGTTCAAGGAAGGAAAAACTGAAGACAGGGAGGTGAATGGAAGGTAGAGGCAAAAAGGTTTACTGAAGATAAATTTGGCGAGACCAGTCTGCTATCTATCCCTGGCAAAGCAGCTTATTTTTAGACACAGAAAACACAGTTGATCTAATCTACCACACTTCCCCTGAAGGACTCCTTGGTACAGGATGTTGTTGATGTTTGACGTTTAAGTAAATTCATAAGTCGATCAGAAAAATTCATTGAAGAAAAGTCCCTTCAAGGCTATTAAACGTATGAACACCTATTCTGATTAGGAATTCTCTGAGCCATACATTTATGGAGGTAAGGAGACACTTTGGGGGAACTAAAGCTGTATGCTCGTCCCATTTTTATCCTCTTTCATAGACATTTGCTATTGACAGATGGACGTGTAGTCTGATCAGTATAACCATCTCCATATTCCTGTGTTCTTATCTGAACTGCATGGAATAATGTGAGGGGAAGTTATTAATTAAGCTGGAGAAGATATGGAAATAATTCCAGAATTTTAAGATGGATAAAGCAAGGGCTGTATAAGCAATCATAGCTGTGATCCTTCCCCTCTACACACCACTGATGAGACCATACCTGTATGCTTTTGGGTCCCTATGGGTAGCTTTACTTTGCTTAAATATATTTCTGACTTCAGCAGTAAAACACAGGCCTAAATTACAATTACACAGACCTAAATTACATTCCGTGAATTTCCCCACGAAGGAAGGACTCAGCATTAACTGATGAGTTTTCTGGATCACATGCTGTGCAGGGAGTTGGACAGAGCTAGCTTGTAGAGCCAGCACTTGCGTGGACCCCGAACCCTGCAGCCCTGACCACTTGAAACCCAGGCCGCTCTGCCAGCCAGTTCCCCTTTGATCAGTTTTCCCTTTGTCACGGGATCAAGTTTGCACAAACTTGTACTAACCAGCAGTTTATGATGTTTGGAGGAGAAGGAACTACCCTCCTGCTTCCCAGGGAAGTCATGACACGGTGGAAGCAAGACTGCAGGAGTGGCCTGACTCTGGACTCCAGACAGTGGCCAGATGTGGAGCTGGGCTCAGAAGCCAAGAGGTGAGTGCATTCAGAGGGAAGAGACAGAGATCCATCTTCTTCCACTTGGATTCTTTCACTTTGTATGTTTGTTTTTAAATACAGGAATTATGTAATATAAAATGCGTAAATTGTCTCTTGGCTTCCTTTAAAACATTTTCAAGATGGTGTGTATATAGTCCCTATTGGAAATCACAGCCTATAACCAGGTGAGAAGTGGTACACTTGGTTCTCCTTGGGACCCTTGAGAAGGGTGCAGATCCGCTCTCCATCAGGGCATGTTGCCCCCAGGCCAGTGGCAGTGCTGCTGGGGATGCTTCCCACTGGGAGAAGGTAAGCCCAAGCAGAAGAGACCATCAGGGACCCTTATCTCAGTGTTTAAGCAGTGTTTCAAGCAAGTCTTTCAGGTGGATTTGAACTTTGGCAGTACCTAAATGAAGTAGCTACTTTGATTGACTTGCTAGTTGTAAGTCCTGAGGCTGGCTGCCTCCAAAATTGATAGTCCAACCAAATAATTCCCTGGGAAGCTGAGTATTTATTACCTTTCCCCAACATGAAAATAATTAAACATAAACTGTATTTTAAGTGTGAAGGTTAGAAAGATTTCAACTATTTAGAGTTGTTGACTTGTTGAGAACGTTCTTCCCAAATTTAACAGAAGCACTGAATGTATTGTGGCTAAATTTGGCTTCTCACTGACGATAGTTAAACATCTTTTTTCATGGGTGAAAAGGTGGCTGAGCCTTTCTGAGGAAAATATTTAGTGGAAACATTTTTCTCAGATGCATTTCTGAACTGATTCACAAAAGTATATACTAATATTTTCATAGGAATTAGAATCTTCTTAGCTCTATTCCACAGGGGTGGAAATAGTTTTTAGTTGACAGGAAATATGTTATTTAGCATGTTCCGATAAGCTGTCCTCTGGTTGTTTAAGCTTTAAAATCTTATCACCTTAATAGTCATTCTTGTCAAAGAAGATACATGAGCAGTTGAGGTCTATATTTACAGAGATGGGTGTTGAATCCCAGTATTTTATCTAGGGAAAGGTAATGCTAGTAAGTTGTCCCAAGGGACAAAATTTGCCACTGGAGCAAATACAAATGGATTTTAAAAGAAGGTTGTCAACCCAGAGACTGATCCTGATGACTAGTGGCCTCAGTATTATTATAGTGAAGTTTCTTTATGGGACTCTGCTCTATATAAGGCCCATAGACATCTCCAAGAGAAGAAAGAAGTTATGGAAAGAGCCTGTTTGGGTTTGGCTTAGCAGGCAGCAAGGAACTATATGGAGCAGTAAGAGCAGCTGGAATTTTCTTAGAAGAAGGAGGGAAAAGAGGAAGGAGCTGGACGAGAAGCCACTGGAGGTCCTGAGGGTGGCTGTAGAAGCAGCAGGGAGCAACATGGCGCAACCAGAACCGGGGCAGGGGCAATGGTGCCCTGCTCCTGACTGTGGATGTGTGTTGGGGCGCTGAACCCCAAGGTGTTACTGGATGTGAGGTAATTGGTTTAAAACCTGCACAGCCGATGCAAGTGGGACCTGCAAAGTCTGTGAACAAGTGTCTGGTAGGTTGGGGTAGGAGCTGGTGGTACACTCCTTCACGCAGCACTTAAAGCAATTGTGCCCATGAGAGTTTCACTGTCTGAATGTGGAAAGCATCATGTGTTGTTTGTCAGGACATGGCTATTTATAGGAGCCCATGGAGGGCTCAAGCTGGGAGAGGCTGGTGTTCAGGCACACATTTTGCCCATGCCTCTGAGTCTGCATTATCTCTGCACACGTCTGCACATCAGTGTGCCACACGTTCACGCTGACAGCCCAAAGAGGGATCAGTTGCATTATTATCTAAATCCCAACAGTGTGCTTGGATCTGATGATGACACTAATATAGCCTATTTCTGTACTAAGAAAACTGCACTGAGAAAAGCAAGGAGGATGGCAGATGGGAGCTGCAGCTTACCAGGTGTGGGGGTTTATAGGGACTACTTGTCTAGAGTTTTTACTCATTATCTTTTCATATGGTACTTTCTCAAAAAAAGCCAATGTAGTTCTGGTCTCTCAATTATGTTTGTGTGCTTGTACACACGTACATTACTATCTGTAATCTTTTGCTGTAATATTGCCAGCATGTTTGGGTTTTTTTTTTAATCAGAACAGTTGCCAGTAGCTCTGTCTCTGTCTGTTTCCTATTCCAACAAAGATGCGATTTCACAGAGCGCATCTAACTGTTCTTATTTCCCAGAATGTCCTAAAGTTTGATCTTTTTAAAAGGAAAGATAGGAAAGGCACCTTGAGTATTATTGCTACTGCTGCTTCCCTTTAATGGTTATATGGTGACACTGCTTCGCACAGGATTACTGTCACTGGTGCGGAGGGGATAGGAGATTGGCTGCCTTGAGGAATGAGATAAGATGAGAAAGGAAAGAGGATGTTACCTCTGCGGCATCTGGCTCCGTCTCTCGATTTTCATTCCACGCGTTCTGTGTGGAGCCAAGGTGGGGTTTGAAGCAGTTTCTTGCCTTGGCGCACCTGCCATTGTTCAGCAACAGCAAAGAGAGTGAGAGAATTGTGACAAATCTATTTTACTTAAAATAACTGAACTGTGTAATTGTTCGAGAGGGCTTAGCAGGGAAATGCGATAAAACCGAAAGTTATGCAGATCACCAAAGGTACAGCATACAGTGACAGAGTGATGCAGAAAATTGACTCGTGCTATATTATTCTTTGGTAAGCATTGACGTAATTATATTACTTAAGTGCTCATATTGCAGTGAACATGGTTTTCAGAGTGCTGCACTTCTGCTTAACTGGAATGAAACCCCTAAATTTCTTGACTATGTTTTGCTCTGTGCAGTGAAGGCTGAAGTTTTCTCCGAAGAAATCAGGTTCCAGTATACTGACCCTTTTGGAGTGCAGCTGTTAGAGCTAATCTGAGCCATTTTTGCTTCATATGCATCAAAAGTGTCACAATTAAGACTGTTTGTCATGGTAGAACAGAAAAATCATAAAAGGAGTGAGAGGCCCTACAGTGGGTTGAGAAGAAGAAACATTTTTAGCTGACCTTCACTTGTTAGAGCGAGTTTTCCTGTGAAGGCAGGGGCATGTGGCAGGCTCTCGAGCTTATGGCTGTCATCAAACAGGCAACTGCTCTGCCAGTGGTTTTACCTTTGCACTCTCCAAAGTTGTGTCTATCCCAGATGATTTAAGTAAAAATGTTGTCCCTTAAAAATCTCAGTAATGAGAGATTTCATTTTTCTATTGAAAGTTTCCTGTAATAGTCTTTCTATTATTTGATGTTTTTTTCCTTTCAAGGAGGGGTAATTAAGAGCCAGAAGAGAAAAGAAGGAAAAAAAGTATCTCACCTTTCTGCCATATTTTCAAAGGATTCAATTAGGGAACACAAAACAAAATTCCTTTAAAAACATGATTGATGTGGGAGCTTTAACTAGGTGCTGTCATTTGATACAGGGGCTTTTTATTAATACATATTGCACGATAGAAACGTGTGGGACAGGATGCCAGGCTGTTGACAGTGTTTGTGTGTGGTATATGTGTTACATGAATAGACGGGCTGTGTAGAGGTGCATTTTGTTTCTTCTTTCACTGGTGCATTTCTTTAATCTGAACTGAAACTGAAAGATCTTACTGTGAGGCAAGGAGTTTTGAGTGAAAAGGGCTGTTAAGAAAATCTACTTTGAAGGTATTTTATGTACAGGATGTTATTTTCTCTAGAATGGAAATGCTTAAAAGCTGGTGGCTGTACCCTACATTATGTGTACTGCAGAGGGCTGGGAAACCACTCATGACCATTTGATGTTCCTGATTTTCTGCATATATATGCACATATATACATATTTCGTACACATATATTCATCTATAGTCATACACATCTAGATGATTTGTCAGTATGCATATATGACATATATGGCATGTATATGACAGTACAATTGCTGAGAGTCGTAAAATGCTGTTAGCCTTTAGAGTTGGGAGCTGCTACTGATGGAAGGCAGGCTCTTTGTCTCATCTAGAGAAGTACAATAAACTGTGAAACCCTTATTATTTTTGAAAATGCATTTCAGAAAGTGAGTAGTATTTTTTTTTTTGTTATGGACATTTAATTTGCCTATAAATAGACTAACTTATATTCCATTCTCCTCTCTCTCTCTTTTTTTTTAAATTCTTTAATAGTGATGGGTTGCCTGTGCACAATGCAACCCTGATGAAATGAAATATTTGACATCAATTATTGAGAGAATACAGCTAATCGTCTTGCATACAGATACCAGTAGCCCTGGGGCAACCTAAGGTGGTATTGCGTAGTGTTAGAAGACGTTAAAATGTAGGTACTAGTCAACAGTTCAAAACATATTCTGGAAATATATACAATGACAATTTTCATCAGCTTTCTAAGGAAGATTCAGGCAGCAGCTTAAAGGTTACAAAAAGTAAACCTTAAAAGCCAGAAATTTTGTTCATGAAGCAGGTAAGAACATAATTTAAAAAAATTTTTGATGGTTTTAAGCCAAAGAGAAGTTTTTTTATTTTTTGTTTTTTTTTCTTAAGATCTCTGAGGTTTTTACCTAGAACTGTGGATAAGTGTGGTAAATACATTCAATGGGATTTGAAACTGCAAACAGTCAAGTACATGAATAACTTTACCGAGATTTGTGCTTGACCAAGTAGGGACATGTGATTTGTCCTGCACCGCGACTTGATCTTTTGCTCATATTGGAGAGCTGAGACCTGGCCCTAGCCAGACTCCAGCATTATTTAAAATGGTTTCCTGCAGACCTTAACTCAGATACCCTTCTTTGTCATGCTTTTGCAAACAGCGTTGAACATAGTCTGAGCAGCAAGTCCATTCACAAAAAATTGCACCCAGACAATAAATCTTTCAAAACTGCTTGTGAGATTGCTTTGCTACAGCACTACCTACTTAAAGCACTGAAGAATTGTCCAGTAAATAAAAGATACTGTTAGAAACTGCTAATAAAGTTTAGGGAACCACCCAGTGACAAATTTCAAAAGAGCAGTCTTTCGATAGAAATGACACTACTTTAGCACAAGTAGGAAAATTATTGAAGGGGTAGAAGATGAAAGGTTCAGAAAATCTAACTTTTTATATAGTAGCACACTCAGATCCATTTCCTGTAGGTCTAAAATGAAAATTGCCATTTAAGAATAGAGATTTCGAACAAATGGCAGAGTTGGCAGAAAGAACTGCAGGACCTTGGATTTTGGAGAAAATACGTTAACATGAACACAGAGTGTACATATTGCCAGGAGTAAGGAGAAAAGGGCAATAAGGTAAAACATTTGTCTGAATATATGTCTCAAGATCTACACTCAGACAATGGAGTTTTTTCATCCATTATATGAGAGCCATTAGACGAGCTCAGTAAATTTACCATTTGAAGACACCTAGGTAAAATATAACAATTTTTTTCAATGGAATAGCTGTTCAGATTAGAGCCATTGTAGGGTATGAAAAAAAGTGTTCAGGACGAAATATCTAAAAAGGAAGAGACTGGACAACATTGTTAGGAAACAACAAATTTTCTATTGAAGAATCTCCTTAAATTGGCTAAATGCCTTTGCAGCAGATAATGAGCTATATTTCCTGAATACTGAGTCTGAGAAACCCTTAATTGCTCATAAATCCATGTACTGGAAAGTTTGAAACATTTAATGAGTTGGCAACAGACTTCAAAGAAAAGGATTTTGTACAGACTGAATTAGCAGAAACTAATGGACAATAGGTAAATAAGAAGGACTGTAGCTGAAGTGTTGGGGACTTAGGACAAACCAACCCCTATATTTTGGAGATTAAGTCTTTCCTTTATGGTCAAGGATATCTGTCTTCTACGATGATGATGACTTCTACATCTAGTTTGAGGCATGAAGTTCAAACAATAATACCTATCTTGCCTTATTGCAAAATGATCTTAGACTGTTCATTTTCCTCATGGGTGTCTTTAGTTACCTGAAACAGAGGGAGTCAAATAAAGGACAAGAACGCCTCATACCTTATTGCTGTAAGCTGGTTTTGTTTCTCTGTTCTTTGACTGAGAGTCTGATGAGGCCTGACTTGTTCATGAGGATACTCACATGTAGAAAAATCTCTTTTGGGGACTTGCGTCTTGCATCTGTGTTCTTGAAATGAACATTTTGGTTGGGATCCCCATTGCACATCTCAGCACCTTGTACTGATACCCCTCAGTGCACACCCAACTTGACATCAGTTCTACAGCTGGCTGCCTCATGTGGCACTAACGCCGTGGCAGATTCAGCAAGCTCTGCACGTACCTTGTTAACACCGAACCTTCTTTGACATGGCTCCTTTCACCGACAGCAGACAGATGGCATCTACAGGCAACCTCAAGTTTGAGATTACAGATTTGGTAGGAATCTGAATGTCTATATTTGGTATCTTTTAAATTAGGTGATCTATTAGAATTGCTCCAAAAGTGCATTGAGATTTCTGATAATTTCCAATCATATTGCCTCTTTCATCCTCATCTTGGTTTTTGCCAACTTTCAGAAGGGAAATATCATTTTGTATGTTGTCTGTGGACTGATCCCGGAGAAGCATTTCATTAATCTGTGCCCTAAACAAGACTATTTTGGTTTCTGGGCTTTTTGAATTCTATATGTGGTCCATTAGGATGGTATTCATGAGCTCCTCCTTCTTCACTGCTCAAGTAATAGTTGTGAAGATTCTGTTTCAAACCTTCCATAAAAGAAACATTGCAGAAAAGAAGCTTACAAGAATCAGATAAATAAGAGCAGTGGTAACAGATGTATGAATAAAAACACACACTGTGGCATCTTATATTCACTTTGATAAAAATCTTGAAAAAAATATTTCTGTAGACAGGTTATAGTATATGAAATGACTCTACTAAACCATGTAAATAAAGTTGTCCAATTCAAGTTTTGCTGTGTCAGAAGTTATTGGATAACATCTTGACTAATGGACTGTGTGAAGTCCTTAACAAAGTCCAGTTATTCCTTAACTGGAATAAAAACAGTGCTTTATGAATGACTACATAAACACAGTAAGATGAAGTATATCTTTTCATTTTCTGTAGATGTTTAGAAAACAGGAAGTCATCCTAAAAAACTCAAAACTATCACTATAACCAGCTTAGAATGATTATGTGCCTACATACCAAAAACGCAAAGTCCTGAAAATCTGCTTGCCTGAGTTTTTAAAAATAGCTACTAATAAAGCAGTTAATTTTTGGTTTTTCTACAAAGTAACAATTCTGTCCCAAGGACTGGAAAGTGTTTTTGAGACTGTAACAGCAGAATGGCTATCTGATTGTGGCTCAGCATTTCTTTTCGATTTCTCAGAGCTGAAGGACACCCTACAACAGATCTGCTTTTAGAACAGATTATTTACCCTTTTGTGGAGGCACAGGTCTGCCTAAAGGGAGAAAAAACTAGAACCAAAGCTTTCCCAACTCTTCATGCTTGTTCTCTCCCCTCCTCTGCAGAGGAAGATGCAGTGACCATCATTCAGGTTTCTACTTGACTCATGGTGCCATGGAGCAAGAGTACAGGGTGTTTAAAGCTTTCCTCCCTGGCACAAAAGGGCTCATTCATTAGGCAGGATCTCTGCAGAAACTGTTCTTTTTAACATGTGGACCTAAACTGAAGAAGTCAAGAAAAAAAAATAAAGCCTTTTACCAAACCATCTGCCCACAACCCTATTCAGCACTCTCCATCAGTCTAAAAGTTTTGTCTCCCTTCTTGGGGGACTCTGACACGACGCATTTACAAAGTAAAAGGTGACACCTGCTGTGAAAGCAATGAAGATTATTAGTGTGTCCAACTTCAAATACTTTTCAATCTTTCAGTGATTATGGATGCTTCCTATCAAAACTGTCCAAGATGCTGTAACTTTTATATGGGTTTCTGCAAAAAGATAAACCTTGGAAGTTGCTGGACTGTAAAATAGCAGTACACTATGACACTGGCAAACCTTTAAAAGATAAATCTTGGCTGCCACTGGACTGCACAATATTAGCACGCTCTGACACCATTGGATCTCCGAAACTCCAGAGAAGAATTGTAGAAGTGATTTTTCTCACATAACAGAATGAAGAAGACCGTCTAACCTTAGAAATCCATCTGGCTTAATTTAATTTACATCTATCCTGTGTAAGTGCATACATCTTTAGTGAGCTCCTTGTAGAAAGGCAAAAATGGCGATTATTTAGTTGGTTTGTATTGGTTTATATATTGTAATGACAGCTCCAAAGCAAAACTTGGCAATTCCAATTCTCAGAAACACGGCTTATCTGTAAAAAAAAAAGCTTCTAAAATAGTAAATAATTTTATCAAACAGTGTAGTTTTGCCATATCCAAGCTTTTGAAAACAATGAGCTTGAGCCCCCATATTTGTGGCTGCCTAAAATCCCTAGGGTCTTCTTATTTGATATCTAAATCAAGCTTCCTTTTGTCCTTTTTTGTCTCCTTTTTAGCATTATTGAGAAACTCCCATTTCCTTCTTTATCCCATCTTCCCTTCCCCGTCTGTGGCATTCTTGCAGGTTTTAAATTTATCCTTAAAAACCTCTGTAGAAATGCATCCTCTCAGCTCACTGGTCCAAGAGACTCCATCTACTAGGAACCCCTGAGATTCAGGTTTCTCTATCCCTGCTGCGGGAGCAGCTACCTGCTTGAATTTTCTTTCCATGTTTTCGCATAGCTCCCATGCCGCAGCATTTGCTTGACCTCCATACTTCCTCCTCTTCTCACATTTTCCTACTTGGCATTTTCCTCCGCTCTGCTACAGAACGTTCGCCTGCACTCTGACTCTGCGCCCTCATCTTCACGCTTGTCTACCCCTCCTCTGCATCCCTCCTGGTCCCTACATTAGTCTCACTCAATTTGCTGTCCCGTTTCCCTACGCATTTTCCCTCCCCGCTGCTCCCACTGTCTCTGGCATGTCCATATTCTCTTGTCCCCTGCCTGGCCCTCACAGAGTAGCTAACGGACCATTAGCTTCCCTGATGGCATCCTGTCTTCTGCCCGATTGCAAATAACAAGGACTGGCATCCATCTTCACTGGTTTACCCTCACTTTCACCCAGAAACTTTAAACGGATCTGGCAACCAACCTTCTGAGATCAGGCTTGGCCTGGTCCCCCTGTTGGTAAAGGGAGATGGAAGGCATTTTACTTACAGATCAAATTTCGTAGTCTTGTAAAAAAAACCCTAATAATTATCATATCCAAAAAATAATAAAATATTAATAAAAACCCTCCACATAATTTATTCTATGATGTGAGCAAAAACATGAAAGCTGGTGAGGCTGTTGACAGAGGTCCTAGACAGCAGTTGCAGAGCTGTGAGACCAGGGAGGATTGAGAGCAGGGCTTTCCCTCCAGTATTGGTGAGACTGTGCTCCCCTGAAATCCTTACTAAATGTTAACATCACTTACTGAGCTCAAACCCTAAATAAGTGAACCTTGCTTGCCTCACTGGATTTCAGCCCCCCTTGGAAAGTTGTCCCGTGCTTTGGAACAATTCCTGCCGTTTCTGTGACAGCTGTATGTAAAAAAACTAGAAACTATGGCATCTTCATTATGATATGTCTTGCTTCACGCTGTAGAAAACTAATCATGGCCTAAAACTAATCACTGGACCTAATAAAACACTTTGCCTTCGATGACTTCAGAAGCCATATTTTATCTTTAAAGTTAATCTACCTTTAATGGGTGGGGAAGGAGGACAATAGACCGTGTCCTCTCAACGCAGGCTGGGAATCTCAGGCACAGTGTGGTTTTGACAGCTTTGAATAGCAATCCATCACTTAACAGACAAATAGAGGCTACGGTCTCTTTGCAGCAGCTCTTTTTCAACACTAGGATGACATCTGTGCCCTCTGCAAAGGATTGCACAGTGTCAGCCTCAGAGAGGGATAGGTTTCAAACACAGCCGGGCTTGAGCAGGCTGTTTGCGAGGTGGTTTGAGTGTTATTTCTTCTTCCGGACCTGGTTCTCCAGTGGCAATATAATATTTGTGTCATCCAAACCCTCGAGCAAGTGCATACCAAAATAGGATAGCTAGATAGTGGATAACAGCAAATGGAGGATCACAGCCATATACCTATATGTCACAGGCAAAATAAGAAGTTATACTGGCATACGCAAAACTCCATCTGAAAGTGGAACTGATGTAATGTATACATCACAGGATTACATAATGATATCTTCCAAAGTTGCTCTCTTTGATGAAACGTTTGAAAATAGGGGTAAATATTTGTAAATATTTGTCTAAGGCACACTGCATTTTATATATATATTATAAAGTGAATTTGAAAGTGAATTCTTAAGAGGCTGGGAGACAATACAGCGAGAATAATTGCAAGTTGGTTATATAGTTCAACACGTTGACCCAATATAGTCCTTCAAAGTAGATGAGTTGTGTTCTCTATTAGGACTTTATTGTAAAATATAGTGTACATTTAATAATCAATGCCATCTTCTCATAAAGAAAGATCAAAAGTAAAAATACTAATCTATATTTTCTTAACTATTTCATTCTTTTACTATACAATACTTTTCTTTTTCATGGTGACCTTGTTAGAAGTCTGACATTGTCAGAATATCTGACTGTCCAGGTCATTAGGGACCATGCTTTCCCATAAAATTATTTCAGATTTTTTACTCTTAGAAAGGACTACAGAGATTTCTTTTCACTTACATGTGCAAATAGAACAGTGGGATGATGCATCCAGGTATTTACTTCATTATTTTTGGTGGCGGACATGTGTTCTTTGAGTAAAGTTAAAATGCTTTTAATCCATCATGGAGTGGATTGAACAAAGTGTTAATATTAAAAATTAACCAGTAGACTTGCTTGTTAAACAATGCCCCCGGAAATAGCGTACCATAATCAAGAAGTAGTATAATAACCCCAGACCTCTTTCCTAGTAGATAATTTCCTGCTGCATTTTTTGGTATTTATACTGGTAGAGGAGAACATAGTAATTGTATAATTGTTTCCTACTGATATGTACAACTCAGTAGCTCTCAGTCACTCAGCCTGTGGCCTTGCAGAGGTCATTTGGCAGTTCCATAGATTTTTAAGCCATCAGGGACCATTAGATCATCTTGTCTGATCTTTCTGCATAAAACAGGTCAGAGAATTTCATCTAGTTACTCCTGTATTGAGTGGAGCAACTGGTATTTGACCAAAGCTTGTCTTTATGTCGCTCAGTTTACCCTTTTTTTTTTTTTAAAATGGGGGATATTAGTTCCTGTTTCGTACCTAAGTTGTTCATTAATGTTTCCGAATACTCTGAGATACTGGGATCTAATGTGCTATAAAAGCGAACAGTAGAAATATTTCTAATAATGATCTAAACAGGATTTTTTAATCAATGTGATGAATTGGATACTGGGACAAATTAATCAGTGGTGTCTCCGGTAGGAAGGAGTTTTGCCAATTCAGTCCAAGAATTTTTGTTATAGTAGTTGCTGATAATTTGAAGAGGAAAGGATATATGGTACAAAAATGACATGTTTTAAGAAATGTTAAAAATAAATGTTAAACAGAAAGCAGCTAAATATTCAATACCAATAAATCTAATGAATGAAATTTTCTTTAGGTTTCAGATTAAAACTTCACAGAGATTTTCATTCCTTTTATCTTCATTAGCCCACGTATGTGTTATTAATTATTTGTTAGGTATTTCCATAAACGTGATGATATTAGTGGTGTGAACGCAAAACCAAAATGCTTTTACTCTAATGTCACTGGGACAATACAGTGACACTTGCCCAGCTCCACGTGCGTGCCGGAGAGTCTCCCTTTGAAGGTGTTCATTTATGTGGGAGCTCTTGCCCAGCCTTTCTCAGGCTGCAAAGTGCCTGCCAGCTGCATGCCTGCTCCATCACCTTTGCCTTTGCATCAGGCAAAAATAACTTACACACAAAGGGTGGGAACTCTCTCTGATCATCTGTAATGAGAGGGGTAGGTAATCAAAGACGTGTTCTCCATCTTCAGTGAATGTGATTTTAGTATGACCCAACCAGCCTTTCTATCAACTGCTTTCAGGATACCTGCAGAAGTAGCAAAGTTTTAGAAAAACACTTGCTTTCACTGGTTTATATTTGTCTTTGCCTATTTAGTAGCATCATCTTTCAATTTGCTGCACTGAGCAGTATTGCCCTTGCGGCTGTGAGTCTCCTCTGGATCCTCCTCGTTATTTAAGAAGTTCCTCTTCAAGCACCATTTGTGAAGTTTCTCTACGGTCAGAATTTCAACTTATAACAAATCTCCTTCAGAAGAGGGTGCAGTCCAGGCCATTCCAGTCTATTATGTATACCGTCTACTTCTATTTACCCATAGTCTCTGTATATTTAGTCTATTTGAAAAACACACACAGACGTATTTGCTGAACAAACAGTAACTGCTGTCCTAAAGTTACGTTTAGAGTGGGCAGAATAAAACTTTTAAATACCCACACATGGAATGAACTGCTACACAGGGGACACTAAAACTGGTGATAAATATTTTAAATTTCTCTGCCCCATCGAAACTTTCTTTTTTAAACAAATTAAAGTATTTTTGTTTAGAGATATTAAAACTTCAGGTTTTTTATTTTACCTCAGAACAGTTAATATTGCAATAGAAATAAACACTTATAAAGTCTTAACAATTAAAAGGAAGTAGATTCAATCCATCCGTGGTTTACAGATGCTGAAATTTAAGCTTTTGGGAACCAGAAAAACAACGGGCACTTTTGAGAGCATCTTCTGCATGATCCTGCAAGATCTGTTCCTCTGACAAGTTTGACTCTCATTGTTATTAACAATTATTAACTTACTGTTCTCAGGTTATTGCTTCATTTCTTCCTTGGAAAAGCTGCATCCTTTCTCCATTATTTGCTGCAAATAGAGTGCAAAGAGTGGGGAGGAGGAGGCAACCAGTAGGTCTGTTGGGGCTGAGAGACAATGCTGTGGGAAGAGAATCTCAGGGAGGAGACACCCAGGACGGGGAAGGGGTCTCAACATGTGAGACAGAGCCCTGTGTAGTGCCAAGCTACTGTTACTGGACAAGTCCTCTTTTACACACAAAAAAAAATTGAACCTGAGGGAAGAGAGACCTTCTAGTCTACTTACAATAGAAGAATAATTACTTTTTTTGAAAATCACTGGTTTGAAAGGAAATGCAGATCACGCAATCACCACCATGCCCTGAAAGACGAGACCATATTACGTTTAACTGGCAGGTAATCCAAGAGGTGCTGCTATTCTTGCTTCAGGACTTGTAACTGTTCCCATACACACAACAAGCACTGCATGAAAAGACTTTTAAAAGACTTCAGTGATAAACAGTATAGTTACTTATTCACTCGCTTGGAACCAGCAGAATCGAAAGCAAGGAAATTGATAGTTTAGGGTCCTTGCAAATCTTGATGTTTCCTGGCATGCAAAATTCCTATGTTCTTCTTACCAAGAACACGAAAATACATATTTCATCACAACTGCCTTAACTCTGACCTGTGCATTGTGGCTTTTATATATTATTTGTATTATATTGATTTAGAGTAGAATTCATCTTCACTACATTCAGTCATCTGAAGTTAGGGGTTTCATCTAATCTATTTGTCCAGGTTCCCCTTATAGTAAATGGAGACCAATAGGTTCCTCCACATGGCAATTCATCCCATTATAAGATAGGTGTCTGAGACAGACTGGACGAATTGCTCTCTATCACAATCTCTCTCCATTGCTTGTAGAGGATCTTAAGTGACTAGCTTAGGCTAAGTGCCCAGCTTTCAGATGGCTAAAAATTAGGTGACTTGAATCCCTACAAAATATTTTCTTTTAAGGGATGCATTTAGCTGAGAAATATCTGTTAGTCAGTTTGCCATGTGTTATTTCGCTAAAATTTGATCAGTGATATTTCTTTGGAATTGTATACCTGGCGTTTAATGAATAACTGTAATATCAAATAATAGTAAAATTACATATGACTAGGCGGTTGATCAATACATGACATTAATGTGCACATAAATCATTCTCACGTTCTCTTTCAAAGAAGTGCATTCATTTAGACTGCTGGTAGAAAACAAAGCTTGTTTTTTCTGAAATACCAATCATGAAGAATTCCTTTTGAAATATTATAGAGCTGCAAGAACCAAGTACTTCTGAAAAATCAGGCTGATAATATTGATTTAGGGTCAGAGTAGGGGAGGAGTTATAGTGTGTTTGTTTCTATTTGATAGGAATCATATGTTCAGATTTTATTATGTGGGAGTATGAGATTTTTAATACCCTCAACTATTAATTTCTTTGAGTTTAAGTGTCTCATTTTGGAAATGATGCAATAGATAACAACACTATTGTCTCTTAGCAACATCAATTAGTATTTGAAACAAAGGAGGGTTTACAAGCTTGGACTTTTTACCCTGTTTTTACATAATCTCGTTTGGGGGGTGTGTGTGTGAACACGTTAATGAGTGAATCAGTTATTAACAGGTTTTAAAATGGGGGAGACAGGCCATCAGCTTATTAAATTATAGGAACGCGTGGTGCAGGGTGAGCAAAGAATGCCTCTTGTGGAGTCCTGCCTCTTTCACTGAGCACCTGACAAGATATGCACATCCCCTAGGTGGCTAAGTTAGCCATGCATGCGTGCACATCACAGCATGCCTTCCTTCCAAATGCTGGTAGAAAGGGCTCAAAAGTCACTGCAAATTACGTGTCACCACCAGCAGCAGTGTAGGCAGCAAGTTGCTACCAGACCTCCTATTCCTTTCGTGTCAACAAATTGCCCTCTGACCTGGAAGAATATGTCTAGAGTGAGAAATTATTTGCCCTAGATCTAAACCGGTTCTACAACCTGTTCAATTAAAGCCAGGTTTGAGTGGATTTAAGTACCTTCAGCTCAGTGTTTGCATTGGTTTCATTAACCAACTGCTCCAGAAATTGCAATTTTTTCAATGCCTAGGACTGCGCATGTGGCGTATGGAAGTGCAAGGTTCCTACTGATTGACAGGAAGATTTCACCAATAAAAAAATTCTTTTGGTTTCTTTTATTTTCCCTCACTAATTATAGTTAGATCCTCTGACCACATTTTGTGTAATCTCTCTTCCATCTCTAAAGTTTGGCACTTGCATATTCAAAAATAAATCACATTCTTCCTTCACAAGAGCTTGGTATGAATAAATTTGCATTCAGAATGAGTTGGTGGGGACAGAAGAGTGAGTCTGGCATTGTAATGACAGAACTTTACTACTTCTATTCCTTTCATGGCACTTCATGTTGCTATAACCACATCAAGCCTTGATGACACTCAGTTTACAACAACCATGGAAGATTATGCAGATTCCCCTTCATACCTTGCCTTGCCTTGCCCTTCCCCTCCCTTTCCTTCTGCTGAACTAACACTTTTTTGAGAAAAACGTAGAGGAAACCTGTGTTCCTGTCACCACGGACTATCTCTGACGTTCGGCATTTTTACACGTCTCCTGTTTCTGCTGCAGCATACCTGGCAGAGCAGATAAGCAGAAGCTGTATCTGAGGTGCACACCTAGAAAAACTCATGGCTAATACTCTGGTATAATACTTAGTTTCCTAGAAGTGGGATGCCCGTAGCAATAGATCTCCAGCAGGTCTTCTGCTGCATTTATGGTGTTGCCTTTTGCCATTTAAATCCTCCCAGTTCAAATGGCAGAAGGAGCAGTTTCTATCTAATACAAAACGCCTTCAAGAGCAAAAACCTAAAGCTGAGCATTATTTGGTCTGAAACCCCAGTAAAGAAGCTTGCTGTTGTCATAAATGAGGACCCACAAATCCTTAGACTGATTACATATTCCAATTTTGTATACTCACAGTTTAATTCCTGCAGGGAACCCGTAGTAAATAAGAACTTTAAAAAATCCCTAAAAAAAATCCCTAAAAATAAATTATTTAATCCTCAGACTGGCACATATTTATCACTAGTGTATTGAAAAGAGCAAAATAACGATTAATTACCAGAGGAATATGCACTATGTTAATATTTATACATTTTTCTTTGAAATGAATACACCAAACATAAAGCTATAACATCCTAGTGGAAATATATGATAGTGATAGACAGATAGGTATATATTTACACACTGGATGTCGGAAAGACCAAGCATGGGAGTAACAAGAATTCCCAAGGAGAAGAACCAAAAGATTTGCCAAGAGTGCTACAGCCATGACAACAAGAAACCTTTAAGGACTGCATCTGCTATAAATGTAACAGAAATATCATGTGTTCTTAGTCTGACCCACACAAGGGTATCTGGTGTGCTGCAAATGCCTCTCCATGTTTTGCCTTCTCAAGGGATGACTTTTGGCCCTCAGCTGGTTAGAGGCATCCATTGGGAGTGTGAGCAAGGGTCTCCTTCACGGTGGTTAGACTGCCTTGTTGCTGGTGGAACTGAAAGGCTGGCCATGGCAATGGCAATGGCAATCCAAGTTTCACCACAACGTATTCTGATTCTTCTCAGACTTTGTAGACCCCAGCTATGCTGAGGCTGAGGGTTGTCAACGCTGAGCATGCTGACAGACAGACCACCTGGAAGAGCCCCATGCTTGCTCGCAGATGGGTTTGGTCCATACAGACACACGTCAGCAGGGACCACAGGCTTCTAGTCACCTGTCCTGTGAGGGAGAAGAAGGGGATGAGACAGTTTTTCTCAAGCATCGTGCAAACTCCAGCCGCTAATTGCACCCTTGCTGCTGTGACGGAGGCCTGGGAGCAGGGAAGAGTTTGCCAGTGCTGACCCCTGCCTTGTTCAAAAGCCCATGTCTGATGCCAGCAGTTGTGTGTGTCTTATTCAGGTCTCTGCAATCCGTGTCCGTGTCCACGAGCTCGGTGTCTGAAAGTCTGGCACAGCAAAGCAAGAAGATTGTAGAGCTGGCAGTTCCCATGTTAAAACCACCAGGCAAATATATGAAAGGGCAGACTCCAGCGCCTTATGACATGGGATGTAGCTTTGTACCTGGTCATCAAACTGGAAGGCTCTGCATATGAACTGTCATATCCAAACCTCAGGTATGACGACAAGTGGGAAGAGGAAAGACAAGGGACATTAAAGGGAAGGACTTTTACCCCATAGGCCCTGACATGGTACTCTTAGTCCTTTTCAAACCTCGTAACTCTCAGAAATCAAGAGCAGCTAGCTAAGAACTTTCCCACTTGGGCCTGAAGATTTAAGCGCTGTGTGTGAAGTTTGAAGTTGTCTGTAGTTACTTTTGTGATTTCCTTTATTGTTTCTTTCCTTTGGCAAATATGAATGTCATTAGACTGCTAAAAAAGTTTCCCTCTGGATCTGATGCAAGTTTATTTACTGGAGCCATTTAAGTTTCAGCAAAAAACTTTTACATACACTGAAGGAAATAATTCGGCATTTGAAGGCAGATGCCTATGATGACCTAACAGACTTTTTTTTTCCTTTTTGTTTTCGTTGCTAACTTCTTCTGTGATTCTGTCAATATTTCAAATGAGATTTCCAAGTGCCAGTGAAATAGCTTCATGTTAGGGAGTTATTTTTATAATTCAGTGCATCCAAACTTCATGAAAAATATGCAAATCACCTTCATTATAACCATATCTTGTCGCAACATGCAGCATACGTAGTGCCAAAAATGAATACATTCATGGCATCTTGTGGGTCCTAAGATCCAATTATGTCTTTTGTTGTTCCTTTTTGGCTTTCTGTGTCAGCTGCATGCTCTGTAAAGTTACTGATTACTGACCTGTTGGCAACTTTACAAATCAGCTTTGAAATGCAAGCTGTCAGGAGCTCTTGAGTACCCCAGTCCCAGGTTACCAAGGCCATGAAATGCTGCATTGAATTTTTAATCTGTTTTCCCTCTGCTTCTGCCTAGCTTTTTCCAGGTTAAAGTCAATTTTGAAACCGGCTGAATTCTTTAATAATCACTGTCTTTGCAGTCCTCACTGGGTTCAAAAGCAAGAACAATTTTTTCGATGCATTAATATTAATTTTTTTACTGTGGGGGCTTATTACAGTGGCATATTTTCTATTTAAGTATTCATTGTTAGATCACAAAGTGCACTACAGTCTAGCCAAAGTATTGCCTCACAAAGATATGGGTGAACTGCCGCTAACCCGAAATTTCACTGCCCCAGCTTTTAAAACGAAGCAGGGCTGCTATTGTAACCCATTCTACATTTTTTCCCTGCAGCCGTGCTACCCAGAGGAGAAAGCTTGCCACCTCAGATGCATGTCCTTTGGCTTACCTTTCTAAATGTGGCAACTGCAGTTTATTTAGCAATTCTACCGTCAAGCTTTGATCTCTGTTTTAAAAAGTTGCAGCTTCTTGTCTAAGCAGGCAAGACTAGAATAAGTCTTAATCAGAGTGCTGGAAATTCAGACCTAAATGTGAAAGGAAACAGTCATCTTTGCTTCCTCTTCAATTTTCTCCCAAAAGCATTTATCTTCTAGGAATTTCCTTTGATTTGGTGAGTAGTTGCTTATTTGATTGCAGCAGTGAATAACCCAGCAATGCTTTATTTTCAAAGAGCCTAGTGATGCTTTATTCTACTAGATACCCTAGAAGTTATGTTTATTTACAGGTTCCTGTGCCATGATGACACACCTAATCTGATAGTTACGACCTTTTTTCCACCACAGTTCTTTGCATATTCTCACAATAACATGATTTTTACCCTGGAGTGAAAAGACAGTTATAATTGCCCTTAACTACCAAGGAAAGCAGGTTGGTAAGAGGTACTGTGGTAGCATTTCTTATCATAACTTATCATAAAAGTATAACATCATAAAAAGATGCCGATATTTGTTTGTCTCTTGAGCATGTTTCTTCTCTTTGAGTCTACGGTCAGAACAACTGGGATTTCCAGGCACTGGTAGCAGTCCTACTATATATAAGTGAATTCTTGGGGTTGTTTTTAAAGTTGTTTTCCCCGATACTACTATGAATCTTTAGGCAGTTAGTGACAGAATTGTTACTCAGGGACACTCCAGGTCATTTGAACTCTGGAATCCCCTGAAACTGCTTTTGCTTACGGCTGGAAGCAACGCTTTGTACTGAATAAGTAGAGGCACCTAATAGCAAGACTTGATGAAGGTGTTATTCTACATGTACCTCAAAACAATCAGAAAACCAGAGGGCAAAAACTTACTAACGATGCCCACCAAATATCGAAAAATATCTGATGATGCATGGATAACCTGCAAATGTAGGACTTAAATAATCAGCCACAAAGTTAAGAAACAGTTCTATAATTTGTAAAGCCTGGTTTCTGGTGGCTTTGTGTAAGGTAAGTTCTTGTCTCTTTTTCAGCTCTGGTCAAACTTCTGCTGTGACTGGGATTTATTAAGCAGTTCTTCCTCACGCTATTTCTCATACAAGTGGATTGTTTTACTGCTTCTTCTTTATGGATGATGAGGAGGAAGAAATAATTTGGTCAGTCTCTTCTATCTGGTGGCAAGCTTATTTTCTCAGTCATGTAGGAGCTTAATAATAATCAAGAACTTCTCTCTTCTATCATTTTCAGCGCGGACTGGTCAATAGTTAAAATGTTTTGAGGTGGCACAATGACCAGTGCACAGAAAGACACATATACTGAACAGTTACAAAAAAATTATTCTCTTATGAAGCCAGATATAAAAATTACATTCCAAGTGGCATTCACTTACAACATTTTTAAGGAATAAAATGTACTAATTGTATCTAAAAATGATGTCTCCTTAACAAAGAAAACTAGGATAAAGCAAATGAGCGGGTTCTTTAAAAAAAAAAACAACAAACAAACAGACAAAAAAACCCACCAAAAAAAACCCCCACCTTAAAAAACTGAAGAAAACCCCAGATTTTCTGTTAGGTTGTTCCTCTTGCATTCAATCACTTATGGATGTTTTGTGGTGCTATGGGAGATCTCCTGCCTCCTGGGAGACTCCTATTGCTGGGCCTGGAGCTGTTCATGTTCCAGTTTTAACAAAGTGGATTTTAACCGCCTCCACAGAGAAGATGAAGATCATTCGAGCAAGTCCCAAACTGTTTAGAGTTTTATGGATACAGGAGTCCATGCTGCTAAGCCCCTCTTAATTTGAAACATCAGAGCTGATGAATCCTTCATAGATTTCCTATGAGCAGGCTGCTATGACTATGTAGTTACTGGTCTCACAGATTACTTGGGACTTACTTTACCAAACAGGAGGAAAGTTTTCAATGGCAACTCAATATTCTGGTGTTATTTGCAATTCTTTTATTGTACCTATTTCAATAAGTACTGTCCAGCACACTTTATTGTCAGAGTTGAGAACAGGAGGTACATTTTTTACACATGTGGCTAGAAAAACAAGACAGCATTAGGGAAAGCAGATATTCAAGGGTTTATGGAAAGAAAGAGGAGATGATAAAACTAATAAAGGACAAAGTGTAGATAAAACTGAGACTGAACAAGAAAAGCCGTAAATAGGCAAATTGAGTCACCTTCATTTTGCTAAATAACTGTTGAACCAAAGATAGCTGCTGATGACTAATAATAGTTACTTGGTTTTGGTAGCACTCATAATGTGATAACTGATGGGCCAGCACTTTTCGCCAGAGATCATTCTATCGTGCAAGATTTTTTCTATTTTAACTTGGGTTTTTTGGCCATCACTTTGGATTAATCACTGAGGTTAATCACTATAGCCCATTGAACTTTAGACACAACATTTCTAGTCAACCCCACAAAGAGGAACACTGCAGAGAAGCACCGAGGCAGTTGCTCTACAGCCCTACTGAGGGAGAAGGTACTACCAAATCCTTTTGCTGTTGATGCAACGTAGGCAGGGGATGAGTTTAGAGAAGAAAACATGCAGCAGGAAGGTTTGGGGATACACTAAACTTCTTATTTTACGTTCTGATACTGTAAGACCAAATTGGGAACACATGTTCCTAACATAGCTGTGACTAGGGATGAAAAGCAGAGTTTGAAGTCCGCCATGGCATATCATACCTTACACTCTGGAGTATGGGTATAACCAAAAATTCAGCCTATTTTTTGTTTCCTGGCCTTTTTCTTTCAGTCGTGCATGAAGCAATGAAAAGAGATCACAGGAAAACCCATCCCTTTGCTCATTATGCTTCCTGCTGCTTGGTGTGCAGCTACTCGCATGAGGGATGTATTTGCACGCAGCTTTTTCCTTGCTTTGCCTGTAACTAACCAGAGAGAAATGAACTCCAAAGAGACTTGTTAAACCTATGAAAGCTGCCACAGTTTGTCACATGTGGCTCTGCACACGCAAGCAGAGCATTGCTTTTATAGTATACTGCAAGTCTCCCCTTCTGCAACAATGGTAACTCATGTCACTGCTTTAGTCTCAAGAGAAGCTGCTATTAAATGGTACATGTTAGTTTAATATTAATAATTGTCTTAACTTCATACATCTACAGGTTTTCATCTAGTAAAAGGGAGCTATTCATTTTTCCTCATAAAAACAACATTTCTCTGAAGGGAATTTAACAGATGTAAGAGGGTTGATGGCAGGTGCAGCATAATGAAAGCAAGACACTTTGAACTGTCAGTGGCTCTCTAACTGCTCTTTGTATTACCCTGGCAGAGGTGTGCCTGCTCCAGTTCAAAACAGCTGCTCTCTCACAAGCGTACTCCTGGCTCCCATTCACCACCCTGCAAGGAAAAGCAGGGCTGCAGAAAGAGAAAAAAATGTAGAAAAAAATATCTGGACCAGGTGAAAAACATCTGCCTGCACATCAGTATGGTTTAGAGCAGTCAAGAGAGCCCATAATGTTATATAGAGCTTGCATATTGTCATTTTTAAGGGGGAAGACTCAGAAAATGAAGATTCATTAAAGCTGTAGCGCTGGATGTTGGGCGAACACCTCTTTCATCATCCAGCACACCACCGTGGGGAGCGTTGCTCTTCTACAGAGTGTTCTCCCTTTTTTCTCCAGTTAGTTTTAGATTGGTGCTAAGGCTGCTGCCACTGCTCTAGGAAAATATATTAATAGGTCTTAGCAGTAAGAGATGTTTCTTGATAGCTAAACTACAGATAGCCTTTGTCCCGTTTTACCCCATTTAATTATGTTGCTCTTTTGTAGTCTAGTTGGAGGTCAGTAACAAGTGGTGTCCCTCGGGGGTCAGTACTGGGCCCAGTCCTGTTCAATATGTTCATCAATGATCTGGATGAAAGGAAAGAGTGTACCATTACCATCAGCGAGTTTGCTGATGACACAAAACTGGGAGGGGTGGCTGACACGCTGGAAGGCTGCGCTGCCATTCAGCATGACCTGGACAGGCTGGAGAATTGGGCAGAGAGAAACCTTATGAAATTCAACAAAAGCAAGTGTAGGGTACTGCATCTGGGGAGTAACAACCCCATGTATCAGTGCAGGTTAGGGGTTGATCTGCTGGAAAGCAGCTCTGTGGAAAGGGACCTGGGAGTCCTGGTGGACAACAGGATGACCAGGAGCCAGCAATGTGCCCTGCTGGCGAAGAAGGCCAATGGCAGCCTGAGGTGCATCAAGAAGAGTGTGGCCAGCAGGTCGAGGGAGGTTATCCTCCCCCTCTACTCTGCCTTGGTGAGGCCACATCTGGAGTACTGTGTCCAGTTCTGGGGTCCCTGGTTCAAGAAGGACAGGGAACTGCTGGAGAGGGTCCAGCAAAGGGCTACAAAGAGTATTAGGGGACTGGAACGTCTTTCTGATGAGGAAAGGCTGAGGGGCTTGTGTCTTTTTAATCTGGAGAAGAGAAGACTGAGGGGGGATCTTATCAATACTTATAAATACTTAAAGGGAGGGTGCCAGGAGGATAGGAACAGTCTTATTTCAGTGGTGTCCCGTGATAGAACAAGAGGTAACGGGCACAAATTGGAGTATAGGAAGTTCCATCTAAACATGAGGAGGAACTTCTTTACTTTGAGGGTGTCAGAGAACTGGAACGGGCTGCCCAGAGAGATTGTGGAGTCTCCCACTCTGGAGACACTCAAAACCCACCTGGATGCCATCCTGTGCAACCTGCTGTAGGTGACTCTGCTCTGGCAGGGGGGTTGGACTAGATGATCTCCAGAGGTCCCTTCCAATCCCTATCATTCTGTGATTCTGTAATGCACTAAGATTTTCTCTTTGTTCTTGTTTTTTACATTCTTCACCTTCTAGTCATCTGCATGACACAGAGTTGACTATTTTAATCTTTTCCCACATATTACTCTTTTGACCATTTAAGCAATTTTGTGCCTTTTTTTTTTTCCTTCTTCATAGTTCCCTCGTCTCTGTCCATGTCTTTCTGGCTAAGAGTCTCAGAACTGTCTGCAGTATTAATAAAGAATGCATGATGCTGTAGTAAAAAGGTTTCTTGGCATGGGTTTGGGGTGACCTGTAAAAGTCTTGTGGTAAAGTCATAAAGTAAGCTATGCAGCTCTCCCGAAATTATTATTAAACCTTCATATGAAAGTTGTAAGATACCTAATTTTAAGACTGTTGTAGAGCTGTTTTTCTCATACTATTGTTTCAAGTTTATTTCTTTTCCATTTTCAGTTTCTCTTAGTTACTCAGTACCGTTTTCTCCAGGAGGAATTGATATCTTATGACAATGCAAATAGAAGCCCTTCTGTTCTGCCATGTTCTTTTTTATACATATGACTACATGGGACTGCCTTTCCTGAGGCAGCCGCTGGGGCTGCTGGGTGAGAAGAAACAGGAACTGTTAAAGACAAAACTATAACCATTGAATGCAGTTGTATATGCAATAATCTAATGTTGTCTCCTCCTAGGTGTCATGGGAATACCTGGGAGGATGCAATTGCTATTGCATCTTACTATAAAGATTTAAAGACAAATCAAAATGTTCTCAGTGACTACACAAGGTTGTTTCAGTTCCTATTGTCAAATTTTATATTGATTAGAGTAGGAGAAAGGTTAGGACCACTGATGTTTGGGAGACACTGTATTTTTAAATAATTAATTGAAAAAATACTGCCAACACAGGTAATACTTTGAATTCGAATATGAATATATTCGTATATAATCACAGATTAGTTCCTCAACTATCTGTCTTCCAATTGTATATGTAGCACATTCCTGTGAGATGTTAATTGAGAAAGGGACATCTGCCATTGAGCATGCTGGTTTTAATTAATTACTGATTTTTAATATCTTGCAAAATAGGGTTTTACCCTGCTGATTTAACTTTTGCATTGTATGTATTTGGAAATATGTATTTGACTACCTTTTGTGTGAAGTAATAGACCATGTTATGTATGCTTATTGATATGCGTCATTCAAGACATGGTGGCCTCAACTCAATAAAGCACTTAAGAATGTGCTTAAAATTAAATATATGCTTGAGTATATTACTGAAAATCCACATGCTGAAGGGCTTTCCTGAATAAAGGTGGCTTTAGGCTTATGTTTGAGTACTCTGCTGAACTGCAGCTTGTGAGTTCTATTGTATTGAGAATTGAATGGAGTCACTCAAAGTATATAAAATTAAGCACGTTTACGACATGTTTATGATTTTGCAGGATCAGGACTTAATTCATATCTTGGAGCACATATTCACATGAGGAGCTCTTTATTAATGAAGGGATTCAGAACTGGTCTTTTTAAAGTGGCAGTTTTAATAAGAAAACCTTAATAAAAAGTGTAAACTACAGAGTAATGATGTTAGTTCAGTTCCCTAAGGCACGCCTTACATCATCGTGTTTGTATAGAGTAAATAAGACTACAGAGAAAAAAATCCAGGCCAATAAATGGATTATAGAAACGAGTTTGGTAATGAAACTTTACACATTGACACATTTGCCAGTGAAGGAGAAATGCATGTGGCTGAAACACTGTTAAAAATAAAGGTTGTCCTGACTGCCTAATATTTCACTGGCGTTCGAAATGTTCATTTACATACATATGTTTTCTTATGGCTCCCTTGAAGGAGGGATCTATTATTTGCATGCAGACTATGCATGTTGGCACTCTCCTTAAAAAATCTTTTCCACAACATGGGGAGAAATTCAGGAAATCAAGTCACCAGCAAAACAATAAGGCAGGTCAAAGTGAGCTGGATATTCATATTTTGACTTAAGGCATGAAAAGGCTGACTGCTCTGAAATTTTAAGTTTCTGTATTAAAAATTTTGAGGTCCCAATCACACAACGACTTCCACTCACGTGAAGCATGCTACAGGACTGGGGCCTGAAATAATACAGTGCTGATTTAGATTAACCATCTGTTTTTATCAACCTTCTCCTCTTTGTCTAACTGCAGAGTGGATTTAAACTGTTCTTGCTCAAAACGAAATTCAGTGCTTCTAGCAGAGCAGAGGAAATTCAGATAAAACATCCTGAATGAAGCTGCTCCCACGACCAGCCACATGCTTTGACTTGAATACCTGTACTGCCCTGGCTTGCTTTCTAAGCAGTCGGTGCTCTTCTGCAAAGAACAGCAAGTACCACAAAGAGGTAAAGGTGAAGACTCAAGCAACTGCTGTACTAGCCAACAAGCTACTCAGCCAGGCTTTCAGGAAACATCCACACAGACGAGGAAACTACGCTGCAGACTTCAGGCCTGAGGTCAAAGATGCATCATTAGAGACATCATTTCCTGATATTAGAGGCTCCAAATCATTAGTCTTTTAATACATAATATCAATAGTTGTAATGAAAAATGCAGGTAGGATGTAGAGAATCCCCTGAATCTTAATGTGCTCTCTGCTGTTGGAAGCATAATGCGGTATCTATGTCAGCTGAGCTGGAGAAAAACAACGGGTCAAATGGAAAAAATGAAGAGGAAGGCAGCGGCTAAACCTCTGATTCTTGCGTGTGAATGCAAATCGCCTCTGTTCCCGGGGTCAGCACAAGCTGCGCCTCTGGAAATGCACCGAAATGGAGCGTGAGTGGGATTTCTGCAGAATGTGTGACTGTTCTGGCTCCTGCACAGCGAGACGTTTCACACTGTGCACAGCAGATGGGAGCTGGGAAGTTCGGCCCCAGCATTGAAGTTTGCATACATATGCATAAATATATATATATATATATATTTTGTGTGTGTGTGTCTGACTAGACCCTGGCAGAGCTGCTGCCGGTAGCCTCTCACTGGGCTGTCTCTGGATGCATGTGCACTTAAGCATCCTTGCACGTCCCTGGCACGCCACCCAGGCACGGCTGCTCGGCTGGCAAATGGATGCTCATGGCCACGTGACATGAAACCTTCGGGACCATTGATAAGCCCTTTCTTTGCAGACTCTCCAGCAGCCCAAACCCACCTTTTCCCAGGGCATGGATGTTGTGAGCACACAGAATTTAAAAGTAGTTTGCGGAGGAGCCCCAGTCATTGAAAGCAAGCAGAAACTTTATCTGGGTTCAAAAAATCAGTTACCTTTTAAAATTTTAGTACCGGATGTAGCTGTGAATAACAACAGCATAATAAAACCCCATAAGCCTCTTTCTGCTTCAGTTTCTTCCCTGCTTTTATAAGTTCTCAACAGGGTACATGGATAAATCTTCATGTGAGAAGGTGGTCCTCCTCCTGTCTTGGATTTTCATAACCACAAATCCAACACATTCAAAGACACAGCATTAACACCATATTCGTTTCTTCACCCTTTTGAGCTTTTATATTTCCCAGTCCAGAGGCTTGGGAAAGCTGGTTAGGCACAGGATAAGGCAGCCTCAATTAAATCCAGCAATGATTAACCCCTCTCCATTATGCACGATCAAGAACAGTGTTTCCTGAAGGTGCATTTTATCTTTTTTGAAAAAATTCCACTGATTATGTTGTGCAGCATTGCTGCAGTGATTTCCATTTAAAATAAAATAAAAGGCTGAATTAAATTTCACTTATTACTTTTATTTCCTCCCCTCCTTCCCCAATTTCTGTTTGCTTGCTCAAGTGTTGAATTTGTGTAAACTTTTTAATGTAAATGTATTTTTGCAGGTTTTTACAGGCATCATTTAATCTGTACGGCATTGGTGTGGGAGATAAATAACTTGGGTTTGATTGTATATGGCTGACTGTATACACAAAGACATTTCTTGATGTGGTGATTTCATTAGGTTGGTCAGAATCTCTAAGTTGTACACCAACAGAAATCCCAAATACATACCCGCAGACAAAAAACTATGTTGATTTTCATTGAAAGGCTGGTTTCTAGCAAGCTAGCCATGAATGCACAGATAAAAAGTACTTTTTGAACCGATCTCTTTAAAAGTTATTTCTACCCAGATGCCCATGACAATCTGAAATACACTCACACATATGTGTTTTCTTCAGCTCTTGCTTCTCTACAAGGCTAGTGCGAGAAATGTTGTAGTTCCAGGGAAGGCTTTAGATATTGCTATTTTTCACTGCAAGAAGCACTACTACAGATCCATTACATGCGCTGAGATTTCCCAACCCATTTCTTGCCCAATTTAGCAGGCGTACAACATTTGGATAATTGGGGCAAGTTCTGGACTTCTTTGCTGAAGGAAAGCATAACTCCCTGAGCCGTGAGAGGTGTCTCCCTCACCGCAGCAGTTATGTCAGCCTCGGCCCCAGCCAGGAAACTGCATCCCAATTTTTAAGTGTTGCTCTCGAGTTTCTGAAGCATAATGGAGCTTTAGGCCTTTCAGGGGAGGATGGGGAGGGCTTGGAGGAGAAGGTCAGAGATTCCTGAATTAAGGTTTTTCATTTTCTTCTTGAGAAATGAAGAGCGAGAGGGACCACTAGAAGGTAAATCAGACCTCAAGAGGCTAGAAGCGTCTCCTGGAGGTGCTTCTCCCACTCTTCTTCTACTCACTGTAGAAAGAGCCCAAGGTGACGAGGCTCCTGGTTGGGTGCCTGAGATAAGTGCTTAAAATTAGGTAGGCTGATCCCTTTCCTTTACACCATGGCAAATTCCCTGGTTTGCCCTTTGGTACAGCTTGCACAGGGCTGTACATTAATGCAATATTGATGCTCTGTGACAAGTTAAAAGGCCAATGAGCAGTGCTCAATGTGAATTATTTCACCTGTTTGGTACCTGCTTTTTCCTTAACTCTCTTAATGGCACAGCGTGTTTTCCTACCCCAGTGACATCAGTTGCACGTACTGTTAATTTTTGCTTTGTAGCTTGCATCTAGATTACAGTTTGCGCGTCCCCAATGTGGTATCAGCTGCCTGAAATCTTGGTTCCTCAGTGTTGTGTGGCTTGCATAAATGTCAGCTGGTCCAAGGGAGCGGTTTTAAAAGAAACGGAGCTGATCTGACATTCTTCAAAGGGAAGCCTGGGAGACTCATCTCTGCACCTGGGTTTGTTATATACACTGAGCAACGGGAAGAGTGCTATGAATGCTGTCACTCGAGCAGTGAAGAGGGACAGGCAGCCATGTCAAAAATGACAACGTTTCTTTTACTAGTCTTGCAAAAGATGTCTGCAGTGATGTGACTGCAGATGACATCAAACAACATAAGTGGCTGGTTTCTGCAGTAGATTGAAATTCATCCAGTTCCCTGTGTTCACTGCGATGACTTTCAATGCTAATTCTCAGTGAGTGAGGCATGAAATATATTCACAGGCTATACGCAGTTAGGATACTTTTAAGTTATTTGAGGTACCTGTGATGTAAACATCTGTGCCTCTTGCTTTCGTGCATCTTTTCCTGCGTTTCAATTATGCAGTCAAAGAAACGCTGGAAAAGGAGAGAACAAGTTTGCTGATCTAGTTCTTTTTCTTTTTTTTGAAAGGAATGAGTGCCTCATTGTCTGAGCAGAAGGAAACACAAGATAGAAGCACACTTTCATCTTCTCCAACAAGGAAGAGATCAGCTGAATTGATGCAAATGAGGTGTTTTTGAAAGTGATCCCCAAAGCTTGCTGTATTCACTGAACAAAACTGGGGGTTGCTTCAACTTTCATTTGGAAATCTAAATAATGTGAGGTGGTGTAAAAGATGAAAAAGTTTTAGCTTGAGTTTTACTGCATGACTGTAATGCTCTTTGAAGCTGAAGCTAAATCCAGCATTCAGCGCATACGGTGTCCTGCAGCTGCAGCAGCGTGTGTGCTTTGCTATATTTTAGGAGGATGCTTCTTGGTCCTGACTTCACATGACACTCTGTGCTCTTCTTAGGATTACCTGGAAGAAAGAGGCTGAAAAATGCAGGGGTGAAGGAGGGAAAAGCCTCCTCTGTGTCTACGGAAGGTCATGGGAATCTGGTGACAGGAACTACTCCCTGGGATCTGCAGAATAGGAGAACTGAGAGAACAGTTTGTCAGTGCATCAGGTGTAACTAACCCAAGGTAAGTGGGTTTACAGCGGTATAAATAAGAAAGAGATTTCTTGTTCGGTATAAACTGATGCTAAGCCTTTTTTCTACCACAAATAACTTCTTCCTTTTTCATACGTGACACCCAGTATCTGCATCTTGTGTTAACACCTTTGCTATATAGTCTCTGCTTTTACAGTCGGCTAGGAAGAGAGAGGGACGTATTCCTGTCATGACTTTTGGATTTCAGTCTCTGTTCTAATGGCTTTTTCACATTAAAGACATAAATAGCTGCAGGAGCAAGGGGCTGGCACTCCCTTGCTTTCCCAAGGGGAAGGCCACAGAGTAATGCACAGCCTCTCTTCCTGACCGCACACCTTAAATTCTGTTTTTTGTACAATGGAATAGATTTTATAGGATAGAGTGAGAATGTCCTCACCTTATTCATTACCAGATGGCTGTAAAAATGAGAAAAAAATAATTTAAGTAAAGAAGAAAGAAGTAAACCCAGACCTTGCGCAATCTGGCTGTGTCTCCTAGCCACCGAGCGACCTGAGACATGAGCCGTAGTTGTTCCCACTGGAGCCATTTCAGAGGTTAGCACAGCCAGCAGTTTGCCCTCTCCTGCCAGCAGGGACTGCAGACGGGGTGGCCTGTCATCTCCTCGGTTCCTTCACCAGGTGATCTGTTAGACTGGCAGCAGCTCAGCCTTGCACCCTTGGCTGCAACCTGCGGCACCCGAGCAGCAAGGAAGGCTCAGTGGGGAATGCCCAAGGGACCTGCCAAGGCTGGGGAAGTAGTGTTGGACTGCTGAACCACCTGGTGGTCTTGGGCTCCTCCACTGTAATAGTCTAGCAGGAGGATGTGGGTCGAGATTTTGCAGAGAAGCCGGTCTGCTGGGAGGGCTCCAACAGAACCTGCTGGACGGAGCCTCCCAGGGAAGAGGGACGAGTCAGTTCTGGATCCTGCTAGGGTGCAAGCACACAAGAGGTGTTTTCCTCCTTCAAGGCCAAGACACCTCTGCATGTAGAAGGAAGCAGAATTACAGACATTTGGGTTGGGATTAGTTTCACCTACCTTTAGATGTTTTTCCTGTGAATGTTTATATACGAGCTGGTTGCACCAGGCTCCCATTGATGAAAAATAGGCCCTGTGGGGATGCAATTCATCAGACTGACAATTTCAGCATCTTAGGAGCTCTTTAAAATTGTACTATGAGCCTCCTCTATGTTGGTATGTTTATTGGTGATACCTAATTATTGTTGTCTACTAATAAAGCTGCAGTAAGAGCAACGAAGAACACTGTCCTCCCTTTTTAAAAATTAATTTCTGCAGACATCTGTTTCATAAAAGAGTCGTAAGGAGAAAAAAGATTTAGGGTTTCTCTCTTATGAAATGCCAGGAAATAAGGAAGGGAAGTAGAGCTGAATTTAGATGGATCCATAGGCTCTATATATTTGTGACCTGACACACTAGCCATTTGCTCATTATACCTCTTCAGCATTTAATAAAGCAGAATAAAGGCTTTTATTTTATTAAATATTAATTCACCTTTTTTATATTTTTAGGGAAGGCTATAGGAATAAAGCACTGATGGAGGAAGATAAGTGAAGGGATAACAGTAAATGAGACACAATTTCCCTGATTTCTAGCAAAAGCTCTCCTGGCTTTATGCTACCACTTTATCTAATTATATCTGTTTTTTTCAACAACAAAAAACATATAGAGAAAGAAAAAGAGAAGAAAGCACAAACAGCTTGGCTCTTTGGAAAAAAAATTGTCGCTGAAAGCAATTTTTTCCCCCTCTTTGTTTACTGGTGAAGGTGAAGCAGTAACTCAACATGCAGGTACAGACGTGATAATTTACTTGTCAGTTATGTGGTGGAAAAATCACTCTTAATGATAATTGTTGTATTAAGGGTTGGGTTTTTTTTAAATCATGAAGGCAGCTGACTATTCTTTTTCAACAGTGCACTCTACTGTTTTTTATTCCTGGCCCCTATCATCCCACATGCATTTTTTCACCCGTCAGAGTCAGAGAGGGACCTATTGTGTTTTACCATTCAGCAAAAAGGCTATTTGTGGTCCTGAGTCCGGTCTTCTCTACCCACTTGGGAATGTTGTTCACTGTTATTAAGGATGTGCAGATAGAAAATGTACCTATGATTTGGTATAATTCACTTGTTGACAGAATCAACCCTTACATTTCTTTAGATGCCCATTTCTCAAGTACAGTAGATCATAATCTTAAGCAGTGACTTTATATTCATTTTTACCACATCTTTTGAACTGGTATACATAGTGCATTTAGATGATTTAATAATGTGTTTTAAGCATTCAAAATGAAAGGGAAGGGGAGATACTTCTTTGGAAAGGTGGCGGTTATTTAGTTCAACTGATTAGAGGAAAAATACATGCTCTTTTTTGTTTGCCAGTTTCCAAGGATGGAGATGGGGATGGTGTGTAGTTGACATAAATGGGAATCATGGAAATTAATTTGTTTGGAAAACCTTCACCCTGAAAAGGCTGATGATGCAGCAGCAATGGGATGAGGTACAAAGCAGTCATCCCGTGCCAGAACAGAAAGAAAGCTTCTATGAAATGGACTGGAATGCAGGCAAAGATTGTAGCTGTCATAACTAGTAGCAGCTGTACATATTAAAATTGTATTTTCATCAGGAGAAGCACACTCAGTTGCAACAAAGGTGAATTTCTCTTCACTTCTAATTAAGCAAATAAACTAAAATAGAAAGGAACATTCTGTCACATCTCAGTGCAGGCAGGAGGCAAGGTGAACAAGTCCGTGGCCTCCTGGCTTGGCTTCTTCCCATAACTTTGACCAATAAAGCATATGTCCATGAAAAGGTCAAGTCCCAAACAAGCCTTCTCATTAAAAGATCTGGAAAGAACAGGACTTGATGTTAAGGGCCATTAGCAAGGGAGATGCCAGAAGGATAACTTACTTGTCATGCACACACAAGTACCCAACACGTCCATATCCTGCCTGGCAATTCTCAACAGTTTTAACTGTTGATGTTCTGTCTAGCTCTAGATACTCATGTCTTTGCCAGCCCTCTACCACCCATCACCTGAGTGCATGCCAAGTTACAATCCAACTACCTACCTCCATCTACTTGATTTCCAGTGTAGATGAAGCATGCCAACCAACTATTATAATGGGTACAAGCAGTAGGATTTACACCAGGA